>NC_141095.1:29082484-29332484 GCF_041138505.1 Cibotium barometz | reverse complement strand
CTTGAATCCTGCCACTGTCTCATCCCGTTATAAATAATGAGATGGTGTCGGGCTCCCAAGTGATGACCATTTCTGGTGTTATCTGGCCCCATGTCCTTTGACACCGTACAAACTCCCGTGTCCTCCAACTCTAGTGTGTGCATCACCTCGAGGTGCTCGAAATCATAAATGTCGCACTGTCAACTTTGTGTCTGTGCATTAAAGTCCCCCATAAGGAGGGGTTCCCCTAGGTTGGAGTAGTGTATGATCTCATCTGAAAGGGCTGCATATGGTGACTCTCCCAATGGCCCTGTGTCCTCCTCTCTACTCTCCTCCTGTGCTGTCACGGCATATCTCCATCCTCTAGGAGAGAAGTAGCATAGAGCAATGTATAACACCCTTTCTACCGAGAGCTGCAGTCTCATCCACATGTATCTAGCCTCCTAGTCATGTGCTACCACCCATAGGCGCTCATGTAGCTCTCGCCTGAAGAGTACCGCTATACCTCCAGATCCTCTCGATGTGCTCTGCCATGTGGTCCCCCTGTGTGTAGACTCCCACTAATAACCCTCTACTTTCGGTAGCCCCCTCTCTGGGCTCTGGTGTGTCTCTGTAAGTAGTATGATGTCCCGTCCCTCTATGACCTCCTCCATCTTCCCACGATGTGTCCAAAGTGCTCCATTGCAGTTCCAAACTGCTTTGTGTATCTGTGAATCTGGATCCTCCATAGCCAATGTCCCATAGGCCGACTGGCGCTTAATCGGTGGCCTTGCCATTGATGATGACACGACCATCGTGATAGAATGCTCTCTTGCCCTCTTTCCGGGCCTGTAGGACTCTCAGCATGCATGTTTTCCTGTGTTCCATTTGCATCCTCGTAAGGTCGTCATCTAAATAGATGGGATCTCCCTCTAATCCTTGTAGAATCACCCTCTTCCTCATGAAGGTGGCCCTCTTCATCTCCCCTGCAAACTCTAGGATGAGGGCTTGCTTGCGTGTTGAGTCTTGAATGGGAGAGTTAGTTAGGGTTAGAGTTCATGTGGGAGACATACACAGAGAAACAAGGGAGAGAGAGAGAGAGAGAGAGTTGTGGGGATAAGTCAACTCATCAAGTGTGAGTGTGTGACTCCCCTATCACACATGTATATTGCACTAGTACACATAGTGCACTTAGTACATTAAAAGTACTAAGTGTACTATGTACTATAACTTATGGGCTTGTACACACTATAAGGGTGGGCATAATGCCTTTACCCCAACAACCTCCCACTTAAAGGCAAAGTGCCCTTAAATGAAGGAAAAGAAAAATCAGCATCGTCTCGTCTCTCGCTTTCCACATGGCTGCAATATCACAGAGACTACACCGTCTCCAAAATGAGAAACATGCAAAGGGTATACCACGCCACTCCTGGCACCTCTCGCAATAACCAGCGAACCCAAATGCATCTGGAAAGACCGCTCTCTAAGCAGTACCTGACAACCAGTGTCTCTCAACTGTCTCACTGAAATGAGACTCTGTCCTCCCAAATCTGGAACATAGCGCACATGACTAAGTGTGTACAGAACACCACTAGGCAATGACAAGCATATGTCTCCTGCACCTGCGATCTCATACACTGAGCCATGTAGATGCATACAACCAAGTCTCCCACTAGAAAATGTGCTAAACCACTCACGATGAGACGTGACGTGAAACATAGCATCTGCATCTAGCAACCAATGTGGAGAAAGTGAGCATCCATCAAAGTATGCAGGAGGAACACTAGAGGCAAAGGTGACATCATCGTCACTGGCGTACTCAGTCACTGTAGCTGCCTCTCTCACCTGTGTCAAAGGAGTCTGTGCATCATGCATACATCTCCGTCTCTGTTGCCTCATATGCCTGAAGCAACGACGCCTAATGTGCCCTGTGTGGCCACAATGCCAACAGAGCATATGATGGGAAGAACGAGAATGATGTGTACGAGACCTCAACGTCTCAATCTCTGGCAACAATGATTGCTCATCTGTATCAGGAACACGGACAGCAACATGCTGGACGGAATCTAGAGCCATGTGTGTGCAAGGAAACACTGAACAACAAGACAAGCAACCAATGCGCACAACTGTATGTGGCGGATGCGGAATCCTCGACGCAATCCAAACCACAAGATGCCTGCCAACAAGAATAACCTGCAAACATCGCAGCAAACCACTGTGCTACTCGCACCAAACTGTGCTCAACACTGCAAGTCCAATGGCAATATCAAGGCATCAAAACAAGCTGGCTGTATACACTGCCAAAACCTCTATGAGCAACGAATGCTCGAGAATACCACAATCTCCCACTCGAGAGCAAGCGTAGCAAAATACACGCTACCAATCAATGGCACAAAGAGGCATCACATAGCTGCAAATTTTGACAAAATTTCGGCAGCATAATGGCAGTAAATGGCCAAAAAACCAAAATAACCAGCCAAGGCAAAAATAGCCCAAAACTAAAGGTGTAAAGCTCTCAAAAGAGCACAACCAAGTCTCAACGCAAAGTATCACTGCGGAGAATCACACTGCATCTGACATAGGTGACCAGACACTATGCATGGGTCCTATGGTGCTCGCGGAATCGCTCCAGTACCAATACCTGTATCACAGAAAGGATCCCGGACATGGGTATCCCCCAGCTCAATGAAAACCTCACTCGACCCTCAACAATGGCTGCAATCCAATCAGCTGACTAAATAGTACGTGTCCTCAATGACCATAAATAGGGCTATCCACAATGCCAAAGAGCTATCACAGCTCACAAATGCGTATGGCAAAGCCCAAAACTGTCAGCACACACAATGCCAAGCACGGCAACAAGCAATCAAAGAGGCAAACACTACCAACGTCAAGTGTACCAAGGCATGAGCTGTCAAGGCATATAACTAAGCATATGTCCCACTGAGCATAGAATGCCAAACACGGCAACTCTGACCCAAAGTCTGTCACATTGTCAACTATGCATACACTGTGTCTCGGAGCTCAACAGGGCATCCACTGCTCTAAGCCAACACACTGGGCACCAAGAGCATACACGCTTCCAAAACTGCAACCTGTGGACTGGAGAAAACTCCAACAATGGCACATGTGCTCGTAGGAGACAACAAAGCTATGGTCATGCACGAGAAAAACTCAACTCGCTGTAAGAGGAGCATGCATAAAGACCACAAATAACTCCACCTGCAAGCCTGCAACACGCTCAAAAGCGAGACCCACAATAGGCATACATCTCTACCAGTAATCGTGTCCTGTCAACTTGCCAGAAAATGCGCAATATGGCCACGCTACACAACCTGTAGCTCAAAGACAAGACCTGGCGAGATACCTGCAACCTGTCAATGCTCATAAAAGAGCACACAAAACCTGTCACACGCAATCGGCATACATGTCTTGCAAATCATTGCTCTAAGCATACATATCCTGTGCGAAGAGCATCATCGCTCATGCATGAGCGGAATCCAAAGCTCACCACATTTCACGTACATGAGCACTGGAGCAAATCAGCCCCAAAGCTGCAAAACATAGTACCAGGAACCTGTGAAAAACGTCAAAATTGGAGATCCAAAATGCACACAGCTGCTGCTGCAGAAAATTCTGTGATCAGAATAAGGTCACCACCATTGTGTTCGGAACGTGCCAAAACCCCAAAAAAGACTCTTGGGTTGCGCAGATCTGAGTTCGTATGAGGGATTTATGGCCAAAAAAGTGATTTTCGGGCCAAAAAATGCACCTGCGGAAATCTGTTTCTGCAATCCTCCTCTCAAATTAGCACACAAATGCATACACACCTACTAATCGATCTTTCAAGCTTAGGGATGGCCCTCAAGCTTTCTCTGTCCCCGAAGCTCTCTCTCAAGCTTCCATGGCCGAGCTCCGTACTCGAGGCCAAAAGCTCCACCGCACACCGCAAGCGCGCACACGAGGCACGCACACCGCGACTCTCCTGTCGCTCTGATACCAGTTGTTGGACCGATGCGGGAGCGGAGCAAGCACACACGAGAGAGAAAGAGAGGGAGGAGGAGGAGAGCAGACACGAGAGATGGGGGGTGGAGCTATCCACTATCTCAACCAAGAGAGAGTGAGCCCCTTATTCACTAACTAAAAGAATAAGGAGATGTGTGTACATAAGTGGGCGGCCGGACACTGGGTGCAGGCACACTGCCTTTACCCAACAAGTCTTTCCCAGCTCTCCATGCTTTGGTGAAGGGGAGAGGGTCCTCTTCCCTGTGGGGCTGAGCTTCGTGCATAGAAGCTGTCCATCTTTCTTGGGAGTGGAGTCGGGTGTTTCGGTTATACTTGTGACTTGAATGTTGAGGCGGTGGGCTTGCCTCATCTTCTCCTCTTCAATGGTGGTGTGAATGATTTAGTGTTCTTCCCTTTGAGTCTCCTCCCTCACCTCTTTACGGATGTTCTTCTTTACCACTTCAACCCGTCCTGATTGCTTGGCTTCGAGTTTCCCCTCCATGTCTTTTGTGATCTCCTTGGAGATCTCTTCTTTGATGGCCATGAGAGTGTTGCCATTGATCTCCCCTTCTTCCTTCACGGTGTTCTTGACGGCTACCAGTTCCACTTTCAATGCATTCACCTCCTCCTTGAGTGCCGTGTTCTCTTGTTCAAGTTCCGTGACCCGTACTTCGAGGGCCATGATGTGCCGGTGTAACTTGTTCTCCACCTCATTGAGTTGCAATCGGATGTCTTCTTGTTTTCCTTGATTAGTGCCTTCATTGCCGTTCGATGGTCTCGAGCTTCTCTTGGAGACTCGGAGCCATTCCTCAAGATTATTCTACAGTGCTTCCTATAGGCAGGCAGAGAGGAGAGAGAGAGAGAGAGAGAGAGAGAGAGAGAGAGAGAGAGAGAGAGACAGAGAGAGAGAGAGAGAGAGGTGCAGCACATCGCAGACAGGGAAACACTAGGCGCAGCATAGCCAGGGTGCGCAGTGCGAGCAGGGCAGGACCACCAGCACGTAGCATGAGTAGGGAGAGCTTGCGCGACGTCATGCCATGGACCTTGCGAGAAAGAAAGAAAGCTGTAGCGCGAGCAGGGAGAGGACCACCAGTGCGTAGCGTGACCGGGGTGAGCTTGCACGACGTCACGCCATGGACCTTGAGAGAGAGAGAGAGAGAGAGAGAGAGAGAGAGAGAGAGAGAGAGAGAGAGAGAGAGAGAGAGAGAGAGAGAGAGAGAGAGAGAGAGAGAGAGAGAGAGAGAGAGAGAGAGAGAGAGAGACGCATAAATTGATCTTTGTAGCATAGCATCTTCGGCGGTAGAGGTTGACTGGGTGTAATCCAAGTCTCCTTGAGTGTATCGCTGCCATAAATGCAGGGTTAGTTCCGTACGTCGCACGACCGAAATCGTACGTACCTGCCGTACCGTACGGATTCGTACGATACCGTACGTTTTTTTTTTGGGGTGTGTTGTTGTTGTTGCGTGGAGCAATTTCAGTCTTCTAGAGAGCCATTCATCGCCCTTTGCAGCCTATAGGGAGCTGTTTGTCAGGAGCGTGTGCACTTGCCATTGCCATATTAGGCAAGCGATCATATTGCCTGATGAGGAGGAGGAGGCAATCTTCATGGAGCTCTATAGTGAGCTTGTGGCAGCAGATACTCGCAGCACCAGGAGTCAACATGGACGGGGCCGAGCAGTTGGAGTTCATAGGCCTCCGCCTTCGGCATCGGCAAAGGGTGGCCTTCGTACATATGTGAGGCGGGGATCCTCGAGCTCCGATCCCCGCCTTCATGATGATATTCCATTGCCCCGACAGTAAAGAAAGTAGAGGTGGTGGTAGAGCGGGGCTCCTGTGAGTGGCTGTGGTATGGGCGGTTGCTGAGGGATATGGTAGAGGCTCTTTGCATATGTGTGCCATGTATGTGGATCCTCAATCGGGGTACGAGAGTGAGGCTCTCTCATCCTACGCCATGCAGTGGTTGTATCTCTACTCATGAGAAGGTGGTACATATCCCAGTACTGTGCCTCCTCATATGCACGCCTCTTACGGCGTGTGAGGGTCCTTATCTGTTGGCTTGCATGTCTCTATGTAATGGTCCCCAGTGCTCTCTGGGCACGGAGGTGTCTGTATAGCTCTTTGCACTCATCATCATACCACTGATTTTGGGGCATGCTCCCAGATCTATCTATGTGCGCAATGTGTGTATGATGAGGGAAGCTGCGGGTGGCGGCCGCATATGTAGTAGAGATGACATCTCAGTGGTGAGTGTGTCTAGTGGTGACAGGGGGTCCATCTGGAGTATCCCATCATATACATGATGCTCATATATGTCTGCTAGGTCATGGGTGAAGTAGAAAGTGGTATACGATGCCTGTGTGGGCTGTGTGGGTGCTGGTGTGGAGCTCGCCAGACAGCAAGAGGTATGTGTGATCCGCACCGATAGGACAGGGAGAGAGAGAGAGAGAGAGAGAGAGAGAGAGAGAGAGAGAGAGAGAGAGAGAGAGAGAGAGAGAGAGAGAGAGAGAGAGAGAGAGAGAGAGAGAGAGAGAGAGAGAGAGCGTGCAAAGAACGAGCAAAGAGAGCGAGGGAGAGATGTTGCGCGCAGACAAGTCAAGTAGCAGCAGAGAGCGAGAAAGAGCTCTTAAACTACAAAGAGAGAGGGAGAGAATTGATATGCTGCAAACGGAAGCAAAGAGAGATCTTATGCTATGAAGGGGGAGGGAGAGAGACAGGCCATTACAACAAAAATAATGTGCGGAAGAGCCATGGTCAAGTCCTCTACTTGGTAATGGTCTTGTCCTCTAGCCATCGCTTGTTGACAAGGCTAATTAAATGCATCTTCTACATGCATTTGCTACCTAAATGGCTAAACCACCCATCTTAGATTCGAAAAGAAGATGAATCAGAGCTAGCTCCTACTCTCGCACTCCACAAAGATGAGTTGTTGTTGTAAGCAATTTGTTGATGGTAGCAGCACGACGACGGTGGCAATGGCGACAAGAGTGATGGTAAGATGTAGAAGCAAAGGCAAGGCGCAACCCTTGACACAACAAAACAATGATGATGAGAGTGATGGTAAGATGCAGAGAAGTAAGGCCAGGTGCAACCCTTCACTCAACAAAACAAGGCTAGACACAATAGAATGAAGCCACACACAAGGCTTTTATATGAAGGTGAAAACCCTAGCTATGTGTCATTGCCTTACTATTCGACCTTTAGAGTTGCGTGAGAACTTCAAACCTTTAATGTAGTGAAAATGAAATCATTCTATTGAGGATAGAATGGATCTCATGTCAATGAGAGAACCAAGTGATTTGCATCTTGAATTCAGTTTGGGTTATATTTCAAGGATTAGTGGATGGGTTACATTTGCATCTTGAACTCATTTTGGGTCATTTCAAGGATTAGTGGATGTTAATAACCCATCCCCATTAGTAGATTGCTTCCCTTAGTGTTAGTAAAATTTTCACGTGTGTAAAAATTACTAGTTTTCATGGCTTGAGAACTTTGAAGTTTTCATGATGTGAATTTTCTTTAACCTAGAGGAGTTAGTGAGAGTTATGGAACCATTGTGTTCCTTTAGTGATTTCTCACGCACCTAAAAACTCAGGTGTGTGGGAACTTGGTGATTGTGCTTTGTTTTCATTACTGTCAGGAATCTGAGCAAGTTTCAAAATGCTACCATCCCCCGCAGGTTGCATCAATTTATCCACAAAGTGTATTTGTGTCCAAATCTTAATAATTAGGTCCCAACCAAAGGCATCTTCCATCCAATCCTTGAGATCAATCCATAGCTCAAAGTTGCCTCATAGTAGTTATCCAATTGGTACTTCTATCTTAGAAGAGGTGAAAGTAATTAACCGTTATATCTCGTTGCATCCTGACTACCCTTTGATTGGCCCATAAAAAGAGGAATTTGGACATGAATATCCCAGAGAAACACCCTCATCTTCAACAAACATTTGAGCCATCAAATCAATTTTAGAATTAGAAAAAGATTCAAGACCGTCTTCGTCAACTTGTTCGGAAATAGGTCTAGGAATATTCAATTTTCTAGATCCTCCTTGGCACTTGATTATAAGGATACAATGTACATGTTGCCTTACGTGCCTTTAGTCCAGCCTCTTAAATTTCCTCTTAGGATTCTTGGATGAAGGCCTTAGCCCTTTTGAGTTTGCTCGGAGTTGGGATATTCTCTCTCCGTGAATCTTTGGCCATTTGCTCGGAGTTGGGATATTCTCTCTCCGTGAATCTTTGGCCATTTGGTCCTTCTTGTTAGGGCTTACCTCCTTGTGAAATTGGATTATCTTCACTAGACTTACTTGATCTTGTCTCTATGGTCCAATCATCCAAACTATCCTCCTAAATTTGGACCATAGATACAACCTTGCCAACCTTTTTAACCCTTCTTCTTTTGTTGGCTTTGAGGCTAAAGTTGGTAAGTGAAACTCTACCTTGTCATTGTGTTGTTGTCGGGTTTAATTTGGGTACGAGTAAACAATTTAATAGGGTCTTTATTCATCTAGGCTAATTCGATTCTTTCTCTATAGTCCTTTCATCAAAACTATCATCTTGAATTTAGACCACATATTCACTCTTGCCCACCTTTTTAACCCTTCTTCTTTTGTGTAGTTTTGAGACTAAAGTTGGTAACTGAAAATCTGCCTTGTCTTTGTTTTGTTTTTGGGTTTGGGTACGAGTTAACACATTTAATGGGGTCTTTATTTGTCTAGGCTATACACGAATCGTGCAAAGGTTTGCGACAAGGTCTATACCAGGATTGCTTTATTTATAAGGGGTTATTCATTTAGGTTATAGTCTAATCATGCAAAGACTTGTAGGATGGTAATAAGGTTGGTGTGATAATCTTGAGAGGAAACTTTGCTACGTGGTGAGGTCCATGGCAATGGAAATATTATAGTGGAACCCTCCTCGTAATACAGTTGATATACGGTCATGGCCTAGAAAATCAAAACTGGTGTAGCACCTTGCACGACATAGAAATCATGAAAGATATCCATGTGGCTCTCTATAATAATCATTGTTTAACTCTGGTTCATGGAGATACCCACCATATTCTAGGGGCTCCTCGTTCAAAACCTCATTAGTTTGTTGTGTATGTTTGGGTGGAGGTTATTATGATGGTAAGTCTAAAACCTCATTAATTTGTTGTGTATGTTTGGGTGGAGGTTATTATGGTGGTAAGTCTCCATTGGTGGTGGTATAGGTAGGCTGGTTTTACACATTTTGCTATATATGGATTGTTGTGGTTTTGTACATTCTATTGTATATGGATTGTTGCAACATTAGTAGGAGCAAGTGGTGTAGATAAATGGTTTCCTAGGAATATATGACTAATCTAATGGTTTAGGATGAGGTTACCAACACATGACATGGTGGTAACATGGTTACCCAAGGGCATGCAATGAGCACAATAAAGCAATTGTCCAGGGTGTCAAAATCTCAGGACTTATATGGTTTTGTCTATATATTGAGAACACTAGATAAGCTCTCCATGTGGGTAGAGAGATTATCTCTATGTGAGTAGAGATGAACATTGCTTGGAGGTTCCCTTACCTCTTGTAACTTTAACTATTTTCAATGGCCAAGCTTATTAACTCATCTATGATCATGTTGTGCACTTTCTTTTCATGTGACCACAATCATGATGACTTGAAACATGAGATGATGCTATTGAAGTTGGAGCCTTGGTGTTGTCAGGTTGGAGTAGTTCCAACATGTTTTCTTTAAAGTCTATGGCCATTGTTGCAACAAAGCATTCATCGATATGACAGCTTGGATACAGCCTCGATAGGATCAGATAATCATGCACCTGTCAATCACGTATTCTCTTTTGGAAACATGGTAATAATTGATCATTGGTCATGCATCTTTGAATCGTATTCTCTTTTGGAAACATGGTTATAAGTGATCATTGGTCATGCATCTTTGAATCGTATTCTCTTTTGGAAACATGGTTATAAGTGATCATTGGTCAACTTTTCTCAAAGTTTCTACACTAAGAGTTTAGATGTTTTATAAGTGAGAGACATAATGTCTTATTGACTCATGCTCATTCTACTTTATGTTATGGAGTTATGTGCTAATGGACTCCATTTGTCCCTTATTTATGCAAAATTGGCACAAACACATTTTCAAACCAAGTAAAGTTGATTTTATCCTTAAAGATTGGCATTAAAGTTGTTATGTATCACTAGTAGATTTTCCATCCTAATGTTACAAAAAAAATTGGCATTAAAGTTGTTGTGTATCACTAGTAGATTTTCCATCCTAATGTCACGAAGAAATAATGGACTTTTGGTAAGTCATCCCCATAGTAGGTCCACAAGTCTCACATGTTGACACTAGAAGCTGGATAGGATATCCATCTCTTACTAAATTTTGGGCACTTAGCAACATGTTAAGGTTTCATTTGTGTTTGCCTTGGTGGATTGGATGTTTCTTTGCGACTGCCCTATCTATTTATTGTCCCGTTCTTATAAAAAAATCAGTTGATCATCTCCCGCTTCCAGGGTTAGGAACATATTGAGGGGTAGTGTCAAGTTTTTATCATTATCAAGGCTAGTTAAAATCATTATCGAGGCTATATATATATATATATATATATATATATATATATCTATCTATCTATCTAGCAGCTGATCTCACACCCTCAATGGCCTTGCCAACCCACTCCCTATGGTTGCTTCACTAATGGATCCTCGCCACTTGGCATCCCATCTTAGCCATTTCTTGTCTTGAGTGCAAGATTTTCTTTTTGCATTGAAGTAATTGCATGAATTACTTCAATGGCCTTGCCAACCCACTCCCTATGGTTGCTTCACTAATGGATCCTCGCCACTTGGCATCCCATCTTAGCCATTTCTTGTCTTGAGTGCAAGATTTTCTTTTTTCATTGAAGTAATTGCATGAATTACTTCAATAGGGTCTCTCTGATTTTTTCCCTCTACATCCATCTCCTCGGTAGTAGGGCAGACAACCTCACCAATCTGGAATCAATTTGTGACCCTCCCATCACACTCAACAACCATTGCTCCTTGCTTGACCATAGTTAGAGCTAATTGAACCTCTTGATCTTGTGATTAGATTGTAATCCAAATAGTCCTTTGTTCTTTGACATAATTCAAAAGGATACTTATCTCATGGGAGAGGACGCTAGTCTCTTGTCCACTTGCTTCTTGATTCTTAGAATTTCCCCCATGGATTTAGTCGTTGCAAAATGGTTCCTCCAAGAAAAGACATTCAATTGAGTGCTAGCCGAGTGAACAAATCCAACACTCCATTGGTAGGAGGATCCAAGATGGCTAGAAGCACTTTCCTCTAGAGTAAGATCATCCACGATTACTCTACTTGTTCTCAAAATAGACATATAAAACTCTTAAGTTTGAAATTCTCATGTCTCGATAGTGCTCTTTTGGTTTATGGAAAGTTTTTCATAGATGCAAAAATTATAGTTTTCATGCCCTTAAAATGTAGGGATTCTCACGTACATGAAAATGGAGCCATATCCATATTCTTATATAAAGTGATGTTTCCCACAATGAACCACCTTTATTGATGGAGAATCAACTCTTTTTTTTCTTTTTAGTTTTTTACAGGTGTGAAAATCTTAATTCTCACGGGTGTGAAAATAGATTTTCACGTGTGTGAGAACTATTCAAGGTTGTCTCTAATATAATGTGATGTTTAGCATGTTCCTAGATTACATCAATTAATGTTCAATTCACTCTGATCCCAATTTGATGGCCTTATGTGGGTTTTTCTCTTGGATGTGAAAACCATAAGTTTTCACGGAGATGAAAATTGACAAAGTGTGGATTGTGGTCTGGCAAGGAAAAAGGACTTGCAAATGGGGAAGGAGTGTGCTCGATCTCTCCTCAACAATGGCACCCTAAATATTATGCTTCTTTCCTACCCTTTCCAAATGTGGTCCATGAATTGGGCATGCATGATAACACTAGTTGATAAACCTATATAAGAAATTCAAAGGTGATATAAAATGTCAATATGTTTATGAGAAGGAAACACTTGACATACACCTAGATAGTCATGCATGGTCCACACCAAGATAACCTTGATGTTCACATCTTGTGAATTTCTAGGAGATCTAGACATACCTTGCACATGAATATGTGGCCACAAGTTTTGAATCTCTTTTATTAATTACACCATACATCCATGTTCTTTACTTTTGCTAGAAACATTGGAGTCCCTTCTTGATACTCATCCATGGTAAATTATAATTCACCAAAATGAGTAGCAATGTGGACCATGTTTTGAAATGTAATTCAAATAGATTTACACCATCCATTTTTAAATTGAGTCCCAAGTGTCAAGGTTTTAGAACCTAAATGGAGTAAATTACTAGTATAAAGCTGTAACCTAGAGTAACTATGGATTAGCTTAATCCTATAAGAAAAATGTGTGGAATGAAATAGATTAAATCGAGTCCCAAGTGTCAAGTCTTTTGGGACTAAATGGGCACAAAGTTGCAACCTAGAGTTATCATGGATTAGCTTAATCCTAAAAGAAAAATGTGTGGGATGAAATAGATTAAGGTTAGAGATATATTTAAACAAAAAATCAATAAAAATATTAAGAATTCAAGATTAAGTGTTCGTAAAGGTTTTATATCTTAGGGTGACCTCAAAAAAACTATGGCAAGGAGTCTAGATCAAGGGACTTAGGGATCAAAAATCATTAAGGTTATGAACCTAGATAAAAAATTGGCCAAGAAAGAATCTTTTATTGGCTTTAGACAGAAATTATATGATGGCCCTAGAAGACCGTAGAGAAAAAAGAGATGTGATCTCTTGAAAAAATTAGGTATGATTCCAAGAATGTTAAATAGAAAGTGCCCTGAGAAGATCTCACCAAGATGTATGTGGTTGGAAGAATTCAACTTATTCAAATTTTGGACTGCAAAGCTGTGATGTCTCATTAAACATGCAATGATTTACACTACCTCGATTATGTGTATGATGCATGTTGTTTTAAATAACTATTTGGGCATTATATTCATGTGATATATATGTGTTTTTTGTTTGTGGAAGCCTATGAAGGTACTACTCAGGCTCATGGATTACCGTGTGGATGTTATCCCCGCAACATGTGTCATACAAAGGTGTTTGTCAACCTTGAATCATCTTGGCCAAAAGTGGGTGTTCTCCTGGCGCACAATTGTTGTGATGGACAAATAAGTGTCTTTAGGTGATTCCAGCATGCTGGTGCCTGGTGGCTTGCAACTTTGGATGCTTGAAGCGGTTCTTGAAGATGCTATTCAACGTCGATATGAATCTGGTCTTGAAGAAACTATACAAGCTGAGGTAAACATGTTTAAGCCTACATCACTTGATGATGCTATTGCTTTAGCTCATGATGCAAAAAGAAAAAAGGGTTTGAACAAGCAAGCTCTCGAATTCTTCGTAAAATAAATTCAATACTTAGGCCACATAATCTCGGAAGATGGCATTTGTTTGGATCCAACAATAGTTGAAGCCATATTGAAATGGACACATCCCACAAACTTAGAAGAATTACAATTTTTTCTTGGTTTGTCTAGATTTTATAGAAAGTATGTCCAAGATTATGCTAAGATAGCTGTTCTGATGATGGATCAGCTTCAAGGAAAGGGAAAGACACTCATTTGGGGGGATTCTCAGTGAAGTTTTGAAAAACTTAAGGTAGTTATAGCTACAGCTCCCATTCTCCAAGTTGTCTCGATCCGAATCAACCCTTTGTGGTAGAGACGAATGCTAGTAATGATGCAGTAGTAGTCCTCTTACAAGGGTGGAAACCTATTGCATTTGAAAGTAAAAATTGGACAGAGCTCAACAAAATTATTTAGCTTATGAAAGGGAGTTATATGCTATAATTCATGTTGGAATTAGGGTTGCAGGAAAGCACACAAAGCTTGGAGAAGAAGAAGCAAGAATGCACACAACACAAAGTGTATTAGATTGTGTCAATGTACAAAAGATAAGTTAGCCCTAGAAGGATGGGCGTATATACAAGCCGGGGGAAAAAACCTCCTAAAGAGGGAAAAAGTGCCCCAGCGGTCCTAAGTGTGTTCACACACATCACTGCCTATATATATATATATGGCAACAAATGCCCCCTGGGAGTGATGGTGTGAACGAGAGCTGGCACTCATGTATAGGGGAGTGCCATGCCCGAAGTAGATCAGTCCACAAAGGGGAGCAAGCCAAAGCTTTGCGGAAAGCTTCAAACTTCTCATGAGGAAGCGCCTTTGTGAAAAGATCGGCGAGGTTGTCCTGTGTTGGCACATAGGCCAAGCTGATCTCTCCTGCTGAGAGTCTCTCCCTGACATAGTGATAATGCACCTCAATGTGCTTTGTGCGAGCATGAAAAATTGGGTTTCTCGCAACTGCCAATGCGCTCTGACTGTCAGTGAAGATAGAGGTGGCAGACTCCTGTCCAACACCCAAGTCAGCCATAAGCCGTCTGAGCCACACACACTCAACCGTAGCTGTGAAAGCTACCCTGTACTCAGCTTCATAACTAGAAGTGGCCACAGTAGGTTGCTTCTTGCTCAACCAAGATATGCATGAGCTACCGAGCATGAAACAAAAACCACTTGTGGACACTCTTGTGTCATAGCAACCAGCCCAATCTGAGATCGAAAAAGCATGTAAATCTGGCGGCAACGATCCCCCCTTGGGATAAAACAACCCAAGATGTATGGTGCCACTCAAGTAGCGAAAGATGAGTTTAACTGCCTTCCAATGTTGAGACCCTGGGCTATGCATAAACCTGCTCACCTGTGAGACTGCAAACTGAATGTCCGGCCTCGTAATGCATACATAAATGAAGCAACCAACAGCTGTGTGATAGAGTGTGACATCAAAGTGATCTCCAGCATCATGAAGACTCAACTTCAAACCTGTCTCCATTGGAGTAGCAATAGGCTTGCAGTCTTCAAGGCCAAATCTCCACAACAATGTCTCAATATACTTTGTCTGACACAAAGCAATACCTCCATCACACTGCTTAAATTGTATCCCCAAATAATGATGCAAATGCCCCAAATCTGACATCTCAAAAGAGGCATTCAAATCAGCCTTAAAATCAGCAATATGATTCTCATTTGGTCCTGTGAGCAGCATGTCATCGACATAGAGAGCAATGATTAGATGTACATCATCCACATGTTTAACATACAAAGTGCTTTCTGTTGGACTATTCTGAAAACCATGTGCAGTCAAATATGCATGTATCTTTTCATACCAAGCTCGTGGAGCTTGCTTTAAACCATATAAAGCCTTTTTCAACCTGCACACTTTGTTTTCCTGCCCTCTTTGAACAAAACCACGAGGCTCCGATACATACACCTCCTCATGCAAATCTCCATTCAAGAACGCAGTCTTTATGTCCAACTGATGTACATTCCAACCATTATGAGCTGCCAATGCACAAATGCTACGAATGGTAGTCATACGACAAGTAGGAGCAAAGGTCTCATCAAAATCAATGCCCTTTTCTTGAGCATAACCCTTTGCAACAAGTCTAGCTTTATAGCGATCAACACTGCCATTTGGCTTTCGTTTCAACTTAAAAACCCACTTACATCCAATGGCCTTTTTACCAATAGGCAAATCACACAAAGACCATGTACCATTCTTGATTATAGCATCATATTCACTTTGCATTGCAACCAACCAATTTTCTGATTTTTGTGCCTCATCAAATGAAAGAGGTTCTTCCTCTTCACACATACTAGACACAGCCAAAGCATAACAATCTGATGCATAAGAGACATGCTGAAAACCTGAATGAGTACGACTAGATATAGGTGCATCAATTTTACTATCATGCAAGGTTTGCACCAGCCATTTAGGCATACCTCTAGCCTGCTCATTTTCAGCCCTATCCTCAGAAATTACATCCTATAAATCTGCATCAGAAACAGGCTGATCTATGATGTCGTTTGAAATCTGCATAGGCTGAATATTTGCCTCATTAGGACTTACATTTGAATTCCCACCTGTAAACAGAGGCAACAATGTATCAAATATATCCCGTGAGCTCACACTTGTCTCTTTGGTACATGATAACAAGGGCTGCATAGCATCTTCCACAAAAACAACATCTCGACTAATCAAGATACGCTTTGACTGCGGATGATATAATCTGTAACCCTTGCTCTCAGCACTGTAACCAACAAAAATGCATTTGATAGCCTTATCATCCAATTTTCTGCGTTGCTGCATAGGCACTAAAGCATAGGCCAAGCAACCAAAGACACGCAAGTGACCAATAGAAGGCTTCCTGCTATGCCAAGCTTCGTATGGAGTAATAGACTACAAGGCCTTAGTGGGACACCTGTTGAGTACATATGCAGCACACATGATAGCCTCAAGCCAAAACGCATGTGGCAAAGCTTGGCTCTTGACCATACGTCGTGCCATCTCCATAAGTGACCTGTTTTTCCTCTCAGCAACACCATTTTGCTGAGGGGTATACGGCACTGTACATTGGTGTTTTATCCCACGACTAGCCAGAAATGCATCAAACTCTTTAGACATGTACTCCCCCCCTCGATCAGAATGGAGGGTGCTCACAGTACAATTGGATACATTTTCAACCATAAGAAAAAACTATTTGAAGCACAAAAACGCTTCGGACTTTGCCTTCAGTGGATATACCCATGCATGCCTTGAGTAATCATCAATGAAAGTCACGAAGTACAAGTGTTTGCATAGGCCCACATACATCACTATGTACAAGTTTCAATTTGCGAGTGGCCCGCACAAAACCATCCTTTGGAAACGCAGAACGCTGCATTTTGCCCAAAATACAGCCTTCACAAACATGTTTCAATGGTGCCTCAAGAGGGGCAATGAAGCAACCATATCAAATTTCTGCAAACGCAGCAAACTAGCAAAGTTCAGATGACCAAAACGAGCATGCCATAGTTTTGCATCTGAAACTGCCTTTTCATCAAAAACTGCATTTGCTGAATCTTCCACACACTTGTCATAAGAATTGAGCCTATACAGCCCACGAAACAAGGTGCCAGATACAATAATCGTATCACCAGAAGTCAAATCATGAACAGTACATCTGTCATCCACAAATTTGACTACAAGTCCAAGTCTAGCAAGTGCAGAGACAGACAATAGATTCTTCTTTATCCCTGGCACATACAAAACATCTGAAATTGTGAAAGCACTGCCATTTGCAGTAGTAAGCATAATTTTACCAATGCCCTTCATTGGGTAAGAAGCATTAGTGGCACATGTGACAGTATTCCCATTAGGGACAGCCTCAAGACAAGTGAACATATCACGATGCGAGGTAATGTGCTTTGTAGCACCACTGTCAAAATACCATACATGAGAGTCAACAGAAACTGCCAAACATGCATCATGTACAGATGGGTCATACTGGCAATACACGCCGCTAAACGCCCATTCTTTATCCTGCACAACATTTGCAGAATCTGCATTTGTAGATGCATCCGCTATTGTGGCTGCATTTGACTCTTTCTTCTTTGCCTCTTTAGCCTTTAGCTTAGGGCAATTCTTAATGACATGATCATTTGCCTTACAATAGTTGCACCTGGTCTTTTTCTTGCCTTTATCAAGAGCCTTCTCAGACTTATTGTTGCTACCTGTGGAAGGAGAAGAAGTTGCAGACCTACTAATAGGAGAAGAAACAGTGGAAGGGGCTACCTTACCACTTCTTCTCTGCTGCTGAGCAGCAATAAATGCTTGATCAACTGCACGTTGCCTGGCCCTGTTTTGCCTGGACCACGCTTCTTGCAAGAGCTTGTTGACTAAAGTATCATACTTGACAGCATCAGGTCTGTCCTCATTAAGAAGTCTCCACGTGGAAGCAAAAGTCTGATATGTCTCAGGTAAAGCATCAAGAACAGTCTGCACAAGAGAATGATCAGGAATAATCTCACCTGCAGAAATCAACTGTTATTTGAGATCTTTAATCTCAGCAAGAAAAACATTCATGTCATCATCTTCTTGCATAATCTTCAATTCTAGCTCTTTACGCAGGTAAGCGATTTTTGCCTCGTTACGACCTGCATACAAACCAGCTAGAATATCCCAAGCCTGTTTTGCTGTTTTAGCTGAACGAATATGTGGGGTGATGTTACGTTTGATAGAAAGTGCAATCAAGGCATGAGCCTGCGCATCTTTACCATCCCAATGAGCTTGTTCAGTAGTGGGTAAAACAGCAGCAACAACAGTAGAGCTGCTAGAACCTGCAACATCCTCAACAGATCCTACATTCATAGAACCTGGACGTACATCCATACCCTGCACAATGTTCCACACTCCTTTTGCAAACCAAAACATGCTGCATCATGTATGCCCAAAGTGGGTAGTTGCTATCTCCATCCAATTTGTCATCAGTAGATAACATGCGAAATACATCATTGTTGTTATCAGCCATGGCCACTGACTGAAACTGATGTAAAAGCTACCTGTAATGAAGCAAAGACTGAACAGAAAACAACTTGTGCTATGTAGCACGATCCACAATAGAGTATGTATGCCTGTTTTGCAGAAAACTGCACTGTCAAAATTTTTACAGAAAATGACGAACACCTGTGCAGAACTTGAAATGCAAAAACGGAGCCCGAAACGATCTCAGATGCAATTTTTGAGAACGCAAAGCCCTACGAGCCTATTTGCAGAGTATAGGGACCTGGAAGCGCTAGTGAAAGCTCACCTCAATCGGAGAACGTGAGTCGGAGGGTGCTGGCGGCGTAGCCCTGGGAGCCGATGCCTGCTCTGATACCAATTGTTGGAATTAGGGTTGCAGGAAAGCACACAAAGCTTGGAGAAGAAGAAGCAAGAATGCACACAACACAGTGTATTGTGTCAATGTACAAAAGATAAGTTAGCCCTAGAAGGATGGGCGTATATACAAGTCGGGGGAAAAAACCTCCTAAAGAGGGAAAAAGTGCCCCAGCGGTCCTAAGTGTGTTCACACACATCACTGCCTATATATATATATGGCAACAATTCATGCCTTAAAGAAGTCGAGGCATTATTTATATGGTGCTAGATTTGAGATAGTCTTTGATCATGAGAGTATCAAATGTATCTAGTAAAAAAGAGTTGAAAGGATGCAAAGCTTGATGGGCAGAGTTGCTCCAAGAGTTTTACTTTCAACTAAGATATAGAAAAGGAAATTACAATGTGGTAGCCAGTTCATTGAGTCGCATGCCTATGGTTAACGAGTTGAGTTTTACTCAAATTAAGAGTGATTTTTTGGAATCACTTAAGGGAAAGTGCGTTGATGATCTGCATTATGCCCACGTGTGGAGTGTCATAGAGAAGAGGGATCCCTTGACTACAAATAAAGGTAGCCCCGTTCACGAAACAAACACTTCCACTAGTGGTGAGTCTCAAGACATGTCTCAAGGAGACATGTCACTACGAGTGATGAATGGAAGAAATTTTCCATCGATAATGGCTACCTACTTTATAAAGGTAGAGTATGTATACTTCGGACTCACACATTAGGCACCAAATTTTATATGAATGTCATGATAGTTTGAGTGCTGGTCATCCTGGAATACGGAAGAGGTATGCACTAGTTAAGAGACAATTTTATTGGTCTGGCTTAAGTAAGGTCCAAGACTATGTCTTAAATTGCCAAAAGTGCCAGGTCAATAAAGCAGAATGCCTAAAGGTTGGTAGTTTACTAAGTCCACTAGAGATCCCAAATGGCAAGTGTGGCAAAGTATCTCAATGGACTTTATACTTGGATTACCTAAAATGAATAGACGCCACGATTCAGTTTGGGTGATTGTAGATAGGTTGACTAAAATGTGTCGATTTATTCCAACAAAAACAACAGCCACTACGCCTGAGTTAGCAAGGCTATTCATTGAAAATATCTATCAACTATATATGGCTTATCAGTTGATGTAGTTAGTGATAGAGACAAAGTTTAACAATCACTTTTGGCGTGCTGTGTTCAAGATATTGGACACCATGCTAAGTATGAGTACGGCTAATCATCCTTAAGTGATGGTCAGAGTCAACCAAGTCTTGGAAGACATGCTACGAGTATATGTAAGAAAGAATCAAATCAATTGGAAAGAATATTTACCCATACTGGAATTTGCTTATAATGTATGTTAAACATTCAACCACAGCATTTAGTCCATTTCTGTTGATGTATGGTTTTCAACCACAAGCTCTAGTGGCTGTTGGACTTGAGAAAGAAAAGATACAAAAGGTTAAAAATTTTCTTCAAGATCTCAAGGAGATGACCAAAATCGCAAAAGATAATGTTAAGAGAGCACAGGACGGTGCTAAACATTATGCCGACAAAGATCTTAGGCAAATCATCTTTGAGGAAGGTGATAAAGTGTTTTTAAAGGTTGCACATTTGGAATCTTTGAAAATGGGGAGAAGTCCAAAGCTATCTCCAAGGTATTGTGGTCCATTTACAATACTTAAAAAAGTAGGTAGTGTTTCTTATAAGTTAGCTTTACCAGAAAGCTCTAAAGTTTATCAAGTTTTTCTTAAAAAAGTAGGTAGTGTTGCTTATAAGTTAGCTTTACCAGAAAGCTCTAAAGTTCATCCAGTTTTTCATGTGAGTAGACTGAAAAAGAAGTTGGGTGATGATGATAATCTCATCAGTCAAGAGATCCTAGAAGAACTTATCGAACCCCCATGAAAGATCCCTGCCCCCTCCGTGCAATGGATTCGGAGGTGCTAGCAGCGGAAGTAGCACTCCTTGCGCGGTGCAAGGTCCTCTCACTCGGGGCCTCGCCCACAGATATTCGGACAGGAGACTAATCCCTCGGTTCTTCCAAAACCGAACCCGAAAAAACTTTCCTTGCCCGGAAAGCACGGGCGATTTCTCCAAGATATTTTTTATTCTAGCGTAGTCAAGGTCTCCGACCGAACCTAAAGTCACTTGGTCAGATCAAGGAAGAAACTTACACTTGGATCATAGAGATCAACGCTTTTTTTCTCATCGAGAGGCACAACCGTTGATTCCTTTTTCCATAGAACAATTACTATCTGGGATTTATTTCATCTAGCGTACTATAACAGAAATTGAGTCTCATTTTACAGATCCATCAGTCCAGCCTAACCCCATCCAGTCCCATGGGTTAGCCAACTGCCCAACCACTATAGTGATGGGATCCAATTAAGAATTTGGTTAGGTTTTGTCCCGAGTACTAGGGAAAAGAGTTCCCAGGCCCCCTAGCCGGATGTTCATGCAAACTTAAAGCTTGTCACACCACTTACACACCCAATATGAAATTGCTTTCTTCACAAATTCAGCTATCTTTAAAACAATCATTTAATGAAGCCATAGTATCACTGATCACAATCCTCCAAAATATCTGGTTGAATCTTAATTTCGAATCATTCCTTCATCGGAGTATCTATGGCATCATTGGCAACCAGAACACTCACCACCTGTCCACTCTTGGGCCTTTTCGATAGTTCCTAGCTCATAGTACACAGCAATATATTCACTTATAAAAAAATCAAGATGGAATCTCCGTTGAAGATCAGCAAGATCAACTAACAGATCTATATAAAAGAGCCATGGACTCATCCATTGAGGACCAGCAAGGTCAATCAACCAGATGCCCGGTTTCAGAAAACAACTCTTACTCCTTGTTCCTCCAATATCTTCCACGACGCACGTGTGGGTATCTTCGACAACCCAGAGCCCGAGCACCATATGGTCACAGCACCCTCTAGGATCCTTCGCAGGTCACCTCGCGCTTTACTCATAGGCCGCTTCCTTGGTCCCTCATCCACCATACCGGAAGCTCACCATTTAAATCGAACTGAGGTTAGTCAAGACCTTGGCCGACCTTGCTACGCGAGACGTCCTCCGTTGACTCTCTGTCAGCTCTTTAACTTTATCAGTTAGGTCTCCACGACCTTATTCACAAGACGGTCAAAATGCTTCCCTAGCATTCTTGACATAAAACAGTCATTTACAAACAGGTCACAAATACAGTTTCTATAATGAACTCTTGTCTTTCCACATTGTTCCACATTGTTCCAAACAGGTCACAAATACAGTTTCTATAATGAACTCTCGTCTATAATGAACTCTCATCTTTCCACATTGTTCCACATCAATCCATATTACTTAATCCACGTCCAATTCATATGTGTACCCATTCTCATCCAATCACATCATTTTCCATCTCATCACATCAGATTCATTTACATCACATATCATCCATTCACATCCCATATCATTCATTCACATTCTGATTCACATGACATCACATCTCATTCATTCTCATCCCGATTCACATCACATTACATCTCATCCATTCACTCACATCGACATCACATCCTTTCACATACACATCCTCATTCATTCTTCCACATTCACATCCACATTCGTACTTCCACATACACATCCATATCCACACTTCCACGTACACATCCACATCCACATCCATTCTTCACATACACATCCGCATTCATACATCCACATACACATCCACATCTATCCATCCACATCCATTCTTCCACATACACATCCACATTCATTCTTCCACATACTCATCCACATACATCCACATCCATATCCACATCCATACATCTACATCCATATCCACATACACATCCACATCCATACATCCACATCCATATCCACATCCATATCCATACATCCACATCCACATCCATACATCCACGTCCACATCCATACATCCACATCCATATCCACATACACATCCACATCCATATCCACATCCATACATCCACATCCATATCCACATCCATATCCACATACACATCCACATTCATACATCCACATCCACATCCATACATCCACATCCATACATCCACATCCATACATCTACATCCATATGCACATACACATCCACATCCATACATCCACATCCACATACACATCCACATCCATACATCTACATCCATATCCACATACACATCCACATTCATACATTCACATCCATATCCACATCCATACATCTACATCCATATCCACATATACATCCACATCCATATCCACATCCACATCCATATCCACATCCATACATCCATATCCATATCCACATCCATACATCTACATCCATATCCACATACACATCCACATCCATACATCCACATCCATAAATCCACATCCATACATCCACATCCACATCCATACATCCACATCCATACATTCACATACACATCTACATCCATATCCACATTTATTCATTCTCATACACATGCATACCCTTTCTTTCACATATACATCCGCATTCACATCCAATCACATCCCATACTCATCTTATCGCATCCATTCTCATCCTATCACATCCCATACACATCTTATCTCATCCCATTTACATATTATCATGGCCCGTACACATCTTATCACATCCATTCACATGCTATTCCCATTTAATAGCTTTTTCTAGATTGATACCGATAATAGGACTTTTTCTAAATTTCTGCCAATTGCTTGGCCTGATTAAATATTCTTTTTCTGACAACTATTTCCATATTCCTTCTCAATTCCTCAATTGAATTATATTCAATATTCTTCTTTTGAATAAAAGAATTCATGGGATTTGTAGAAATCAATTCTACCCATATTTTCACTTTTGGTAAATAATCATAAATCGAATTATACTAAAAATACCTCTTCTTCCCATTTAATTTCTTGGATCCCAATTACCATGGGAATTACTCTTTTTGCATTTAATTATTTACATTCCAATGTCATGAAAATTTCTCTTTTCCCATCAATTATTTCTCATAAAATAAATTTATCTAAATTAAAATATCCATTATTTCGATATGCTAGAAATTTCTCTTTGCCCGTCTAAATGATGGAATTCCAAATTTCATATGAATTCCTCTTTTGATATTTAAATATTTCTCATAGATAAATAAATTTATCTAAAAATTCATCTTTGAATTTAAATAGATTATCCCATAATTCCAATATACTAGGAATTTCTCTTTTCCCATCCAAATGATAGAATTCCAAATGTAATAGGAATTCCTCTTTTAACATTTAATTATTTCTCATAGATAAATAAATTTATCTAAAAATTCATCTTTAAATTTAAATGAATTATCCAATAATTCCAATGATAGGAATTTCTCTTTTCCCATCCAATTGATGGAATTCCAAATGTAGCGGGAATTCCTCTTTTATCATTTAAACTTATCTATGCAAAAAGATAAATTTAATTAAATTTTCTCTTGAAAATTAAATAAAAATCTTCATTAATTCCTTTACACTAGGAATTACACTTTCCTTATTTAATTATTTGAATTCTAATATGGTGGGAATTCCTCTTTCATCATATAAATTTATCTATGCAAAAAGATAAATTTAACTAAACTCTTTCTTTAATTTTTACATAAAATATACATTATATTAGTATTCCAATTTTTTCTCTTAATTCTTTGGAATACATGGATTTCCATTATCATGGGGATTACTCTTTTAACATAAAAATAAATTACTAGAATTCCTCTTTTTTCTAATTTATTAATTAAGCATAAACATAAAAATCAAATTCTCCATGATTTCAATGAGAATCATTCAATTAATCTAGGATGATAATTCCTAGAATATGGTAGGAAGTCCTTTTTTTAGATTATGAATGAAATATTTTATGTGTTTATTTTACAAAAATTTTACCATAGCTCCACTGCTATTATTGATAATTCTCAATTTAATTGAAAGAATGAAGTTTAATATTATTGATATGATTAGAATGACCACTAATTGGATCATTATCCAATTATGGATTGATTCATAATTTCTCTATGAAATAAATATCATAAAAGCATTAAAAGCCATTATTTTGGCCTCCAATTAGACAAGTAAAGAAATTACTTTTGGATTAGAGAAATGCTTCATGAGAAGCTTCATTTGGATTGAGAATAGGTCATAGGAATGACCTTTCTTTGGGGGGAGCTTAAAAACCATTAAAATTAAGCATAAATAGAAATTTATGTGTTTCTTTATTACAATTCATAAAAGAACTTCAATAGTAATCAAAAGCCATTCAAATTAAAGCTTCTCAAGCTTGAGAGGGGTTGAGAAGAGAAGTATTTGGAGTTTTAATAAGAAAAAGATAATAATCCACACTTTACCTTCTAATTTACTTGATTCTTTGATCACAGTAGAGGCCCCCAACCAATCAATTGGTTTGGTATGTTGTAGGAGTCACCAAGGAAGATTGAAGAGAGAGAGAAGCTCCAATCTCTTCAATTTTGTAGAGGTTTTTAAAGGATAATAGAAAATATCATTATTTCAGCATAATACTGGCATAATATAGTTCTCATATTTTTTTTACAAAGGGCTAAGGATCTATTTATAGGTGAGGGAGGCCTCTAACCAAGTCCAACTAATTTCTAGAGTTTTCCAGGTTCAGTTTGGTTGAATTTGGACAAGATTTGGACCTAGTTTGGTTCCCTTTTGATTTGGTTTGATCCAAGAGAGAGGAGAGATTAAAATATCACAATATTTTTGAGTTTAAAACTCCACCACACATGTGAAATAGGCGCATCCTTGAAGGGCCCCCTTTTCCTTACACGTGTCAAAAATGAATCATTATACCTAAAATATCTCATTTTTTTAGTAATACTCATAGTTTTTTACTAATAAACCTTGTACTCAATCAACTCTTCATCTTATGTGGGCATTTACTCCCTTTTGGGTATTTTTCTTTTATAAATTGGATTTATCTCCTCCCCACACTTGGATTGATCCTATTGGCCCCCATAGGAACCTTAATTGGACCATAATCCAAAAAATTTCTAAAAATCTAGACCCTTAGGCTAAGGTCCTTTATACCCATTTCTAATTAATTCCAATTGCACATTGGAAAGTTCTTTTTGAATTTCTGTTTCAGGGGAAACCATTTTAGACACTAGGAGGATTTTTATATCCAAAAATATCTCAATTTTGGACTACCTCCCTCTAGATATTTTCTCTCTCTAGGTCAAAACAGGATAAAACAAAATCTTTCTTTTGTTTTAGAGGGGGAAATAATTATAATATTAGAAGGGGAGGTTCTGACACCTGTACACCTCAAAAGCTGGGGGGGAGGAATCTTACACCCCATCCTTACCACATGAACCAGAAAAAGTCTTAGATTTCCAAGAGAAAAGAACTCGACACTTTGTACTGTAAGATACAGCAGTTTGTGCATGACAAACCAGAGTGCTGTTTCTGGTAAATTTGTGTGTCTGGCATCATGTGCAGAGGTTTACCTATGATGGTTATGTGGCACATCACTATGCATACATGGCAAAAGTTGTGCAGGTTTACCTATGATGGTTATGTGGCACATCACTATGCATACATGGCAAAAGTTATGCAGGTTGTAGAGCCCACATGCATTGATGAGGCTGTTGGAAATGTGTGTTGGGAGAAAGCTATGGATGAGGAGATGGATGCACTATATGGAAATGAGACTTGGGATTTAGTGCAATTGCCTCAAGGCAAGAAAGCCATTGGATGCAAGTGGGTGTACAAAGTAAAACATAACAGTGATGGAAGCATAAGCAGTACAAGGCTAGATTGGTAGCCAAAGGATATGCACAGACATAAAGCATTGATTATGAGAAAACTTTCAGCCCAGTTGCCAAGATGGCAACAGTGAGAGTTGTGATAGCAGTGGCTGTGTCAAAGCAATGGTCTTTACATCATATGGATGTAAAGAATGCATTCTTGCATGGGGATTTGTAAGATGAGGTGTATATGTTGCTGCCACCTGGTTATGAGAGGATGTGAGTCACCCCGAGCATGTGTGCAGGTTGAAGAAAGCCTTGTATGGCTTAAAACAAGCACCAAGAGCATGGTCTGACAAGATTTTTGAATATCTTGTCACTATTGGCTTTCATGTAGCCAATGCAGATTTCTCACTGTATGTGAGACACAGTGATAGAGGGGTTTGCTTGTTGTCATCTTTGTAGATAACCTGATCATTACGGGGGACCATGATGCAGAGATCTTTGATGTAAAGATCTTGCTTAGACAGAAGTTTGAGAGAAGGATCTGGGGGAGCTCAGACATTTCTTGGGCATTGAGGTGATTAGGTCACCACATGGTATTGGATTACTGCAAAGAGTATGGCTTGGACATGTTGTCCAAGTATGGTATGACATGCTATAAGCCTATCTCAGTGCCATTGGATCAAAATGGCAAGTTGAGTGCAGATTCAGGAGAGATTTTGGAGGATCCTACTATGTATAGGCGCATAGTAGGAAGCTTGATCTACATGATGTCACCAGGCCAGATTTGAGCTATGTTGTTGGGTTGGTGAGTTAGTTTATGCAAGTCGCATCTGGATACATTGAGACACATACTGAGGTATGTGAGGTCTACTTTACATTGTGGACTATTTTATGAAACTGGGACAGAGATATGTGTACATGGGTACACATATGCTGATTGGGCTGGTAGTATCTTAGATAGAAGATCTACTAGTGGCTTCATGTTTTCTTTAGGGAGTGCTACTGTGACTTGGAGTAGCAAGAAGCAGCCTACGGTTACTCTATCCAGTACAGAGGCCGAGCACAGAGGTGCTGCTATAGCAGCATGTGAGGCCGCTTGGTTGAGAAAGCTACTTGTTGCAGATTTGGGTCTATCAGTGGATAGACAAGTTGTCATTTTTTGTGACAACATTAGCAGTATACAGTTGGCCAGGAACCCAATTTTTCATGCTCGCACAAAGCATATAGAGGTCCACTATCATTTTGTCAGCACAGAGAAGGTTTTGGCAGGAGACGTTGACCTTGTTTATGTTAGCACACAGGATCAGGTCGTTGACATCTTCACCAAAGCATTGGGTAAAGAGAAGCTCTGCAGATTCAGGGCTTCGCTTGGTGTACATGAGATGGAGTTGAGCTCGAGGGGGAGTGTTGAGATATCGAGCTCATCTAGTGAGGTGATGGACAACACTGATGACCTGCCTAGAGGATAGGCTCCACACTTACACCACTGGCATGGTTGGTGAGATCATGGGTGATATGCGGCCAGTGGGATGACAAGCTATGTGTTGTGATAGCCATTCTAGAGACTGGCATAGTTATAGCGCCAGCTCATTTAGTTGGGTTCACACTATAGAGAACCCTAGTATGTATTTGGTTGAGTACCTTTCATATTGTGTGTACTCTTATCTTTGTATACGGTGTGTTGAGTGTTGTGTGAAGAAGAAGAAGATTTTCAGCCTCTCACCTTGTGTGTTCTCTTTTAGGGTTTTGTGAGTGTGTGTGTGCTTGCAAGAGCTCAATCTCTCTTCTCCCCTGCATCTTTTCATGTAGTTCACAAACTCGAGGTCTTGCTTATCTAGTTGTATCTTGAACATCCTTTTTAAAATAGTGGCTATACAATACGCTAGTTCAAGAACACGGGGGCTATAGAAGGCTAACAAAGAATAAAGCATTCAATAGTGTAGAGATGAAGAACTAGCCAAAGTAGTGGCTCCGATATCTGCACAATCCTAACTGCTGGGCCACGTATTACGCCGCACTGATGAACCAAATAATTAATTGTGCACGTGCATGCGGCACTAGAAGGAGTATGAAGCAAGAAAGAAGAAAAATCCTCTACTTCATAATTATTTGGAGTTTGAATCACCTCCCTTTGGTTTTCTTCTAGCTTAAGAATGGACGTATGTGCTGATCGTCCAAGTTATAGCCTCTTATCAGGATGCTATGGGCTTGGTCATCTAAGCTTAAATTTAATTCCTTGACACAATCAAAATATGCTTATAGGATTTTAAAGACAAAAAGGGAGCCATGAAGTGGCATAAATATGATGAATCCCATGTGGTGTAGGGCCTTGCCTTGACCTTAATCTTAGGCCTTCACTACGACCTTGGGCCATTGATGTATCAAAGCCAACCATAGCCATAAACCTTGTATATATGGTTAGAGATAGGAATTGGGCACCCACTTAAGTTGGGTACTCAGGAAAAGCCCTTATATACATACATACATACATATATATATATGTATGTATGTATGTATATATGTTATATATATATATATATATATATATATATATATATATATATATATATGTATGTATGTATGTATGTATGTATGTATGTATGTATGTATGTATGTATGTATATAATATGTATATATGTATGTATGTATGTATGTATGTGTATATATATATATATATATATATATATATATATATATATATATATATATGTATGTATGTATGTATATATGTATATATGTATGTATGTATGTATGTATGTATGTATGTATATATATATATATATATATATATATATATATATATGTATGTATGTATGTATGTATGTATGTATGTATGTATGTATGATGTATGTATGTATGTATGTATGTATGTAAGGGCTTTTCCTAAGTACCCAACTTAAGTGGGTGCCCAATTCCTATCTCTACCCATATATACAAGGTTTATATATATATATATATATGTATATATGTATATATATATATATATATATATATATATATATATATGCAACTTTTGATAATGTGAACAGGAAAACTCTATCATTTCTCAAGTGCAAAGTTTTCTTCTTCTCTTGAGCTCTCGCCTTCCTTATCTAATTGTAGAATACATGGTTGTGTGTGTTGATGAAGTGTATTGAGTGTGTATGCTTGCTTGAGTGACAATGTGATTAAGTGTGCTTTCTTGAGTGATAGTGTGATTGAGTGTGCTTGCTTGAGTGATAGTGTGATTTAGTGTGCTTGCTTGAGTGACAATTTGATTTAGTGTGCGTGCTTTCTTGAGTGAGAGTGTGATTGAGTATGATTATAGAAGAGGGTGGTTTAAGATTTCTAGCTTAACCACTCTATTTTGGAAGGATTACTTAGTTGATTAGAGAGTAGCAAAAGGGCTTAAACAAGAGGCATTGACAGACCTCTTAGCTTCTTTAGCCGCTCCAGCAAAGGGACTTCCATGATCCAACCCAAGTGGTCTAACCATTAGCACTATGATTATTCGATAGAGAGAAAGAAGATTTTTGACATAAACACCATCAAATTAGAATAAATAAAGGTTCTCCAAAGGGACTTCCATGATCTAAGACAAGTGGTCTAACTACCTAGCACTATGATTCCTTACTAGAGAGCAAGAAGTCCTTTGACATGAACACCATCAAATTATAATGAAGGAAGGGGATGAGTTCAAAACATTTTATAATGAAAAGATAGTTGGGTTGAATAGTGCTAGATCAACTCGATACATCTTACTTGGATATATCGAGTCCGATCGTCTAGTTATAATCAAAGCATGTCTCTTAGTGAGATGACTGGAACCTACATCTTGCTTAGATGCATCGAGTCTGATTTTCCAGTTGTAATCAAATCATGGCTCTCAGCGACTACTGGTACCTACATCCTTGGCAACAAAATCAAGTCTGATTGTCAAATTGTAATCAGAGCATGGCTACATCCTTGGCAACAAAAAATTCAAGCATCTCGGCATTGGGGGATAGCAGTCCTATGGGTTTCTCCCATGGGTTGTGGCATCACTTGCACTCTCTGAGACTCTCTTTGGGGTCCTTGTGTTGTGCCTTCTCACTCCCTTGTATTGTATTCTCTGCTTGTGTGATTATGGTAGCAAGGTCTTCTATTTCCATATCCTTACCTTTGTCTTATTGTTGTGGTCTCATGGATGGGATTCTCTCGACATCGGTCTCATATTCTGAGGTCATAATCAAGTCAATTCCATGTAGTTTGACCTTCTTTCTCCAACCCCTTAACCCTAGACTCGCCTTCTTAGCAATCTCTGGTTTTTCTCCTTCTACATGGGCCTTCTTTGTTGGTGGTGTAATTTCCTCCTCTTCTCTTGTTTCTTGTGCTGCATGTGGGGAGGTCTACCCCTCTTAAGGGTCTTTCCATTGGTGTGGTCACTAACTCCAACCCTAAGTAGATAATTCTTATTAGAAGTAGGTATTGTCAAAACCATGGTCAAGTAGCTTCTCCAATTCCCTGTACACCAATTGCAAAGTTTAATACAGTGGCTTTTGCATCTTGCTCCTTGAAAACTCGGTAGAGTTTAAGAAGGATGCCTTATAAGAAGTTGGATCAACATAATTCAAAGCATAGAAATAAGTGGAGTAAACACTATTACTCCTTACAAAAACTTGATTACCATGTGCTCCAAGGAGCTTTGATGGCAATCTAGACAGACTCTAGAGGAGGACGGAGGATGTCTTACTTAAAAGAGTGCTTAAACACCAATGAACTTAATGATGAACTAAGGCTACCAAAACTAGTCTATATATAGTACCCAAGGGTCAACATGGATATAGGTTGGCCAAATCGGCCCAAGACTTGTTGGTCCAAAATGACTAACCAACCACATCGTTTGACTGCTGGTGGGGGACAATATTAGACTGTAACTAAATCCCATAGGAACTAAGTGAAGCTCTCCCACGCCCATCTGAGACTGTCTCTAGTCACTAATGCAATCACATAGCCCGCAAAAGCATGTATCCTACTTGTTGGAAGAGTGCTAACTTGAGAACAATGTGTCCTCGATTTGTTGTCCACTCACTAATGCAATCACATAGCCCGCACAAGCATGTATCCTACTTGTTGGAAGAGTGCCATGTCTATATAAGAATGCATCCTACTTGGAAGAGTGCCAAGTCTACATAAGCATGCACCCTACTTTTGGCAGAGGGCCAAGTCTACATAAGTCGTCTCCTCCACCATCCAGTGTCTAAACTGGGAAAAGCTGGGCACCCGGGTGCTCATCACAATGGCTATTCCTCATAAAATAGGCCTTATAAAAAACAACACATCCGTAACTTGCAAAAACAACACGAGGGTAGAGCATTGTGATTAAATTCTATTCCAACACAATGTCCACCTAGTGGTGGACTACCTCTTCAGTCCAATGCTAAGTCAGTGAAGATGGCGCTCCAACAAACCTCTCTTCGGAGCCTTTGTCAAAATGTCTATATAATTCTATGTTTGTCGGTGGGTAGTAGACAAGCTCCACCTCTCCATCCATAACAAGCTCATGCATATAACGATAATGTATATCAATGTGCTTTGTGCAAGCATGAAATACTAGGTCCTTGGTGATAGCCACACAACTTTGATTGTCACATAACACTACAGTCACTCCCTTTTGAGCAACACCCATGTGTCCTAAGAGCCTCAACCAAACTGCGTCACATGAAGCAATGCATGTTGTGCCTTGTATTGAGCCTCTCTATAGAAGAAAGTGCCACTATATGCTACTTCTTGTTGCTAATCTAGGATGTAATTCTAGAACCAGTAAGAAAACAGTAAACCAAAAATAGATTTTGTGCTATCACAATCTTTTGCTCAATCTTAGTTGTCTTGAGATCTCATTGGCCAGTCGAGAATAAAGTGAATTGTTACAAATCTACCCATAACAATGCTCGATTATGTGCTTGGCCCAATATGTCACCTACTAACCTCATGAAAGATCCTATCTCTCTATTTTTGTGCATCTCCACCTTGGCTATAGCATCCTAAAGCTCCTATGCTAGCTTCTTAACATGCTCACACAATGCATCAAAGGGGGTGCCTACATTTTAAAAAAAAACAAAGTAAGAATTATACCTAATGAAGCATGACACATTCATATTTACTAGATTACAAGAGGATACAACCTCCATCAATATAGGCTATGAACATGAGAAGACCTACACCACATGCTATATGCTAGCTAAGCAGCAAGGGGTGCCACTCAACATGCTCATAAAATGCATCAGCAGTAGTGGCAAGGGGTGCCTACATTCACCCAAAAAAAAAACAAAGTAAGAATTGTACCTAACAACACATTCACCTATGCATATTACTAGAGTACAAGAGGATACAACCTTGGTCACTATAGGCTGTGAGCATGAGAATACCTACATGACATGTTGTATACTAGCCAATAGAGCTACTTGAATGTCTATCCCCACCTAAAAACCAAGATCTTAGATCACTCAAAATCACATGAAGATCTATGCCATGTCGCCTAGCCTGATCTTGTAGATGACCCCTGCACACCAGGTCGAGCACCAACACTAGGAGTGGCTCTTATAATCGACATCATGACCCAACACAAACTTTGCATAACTTCAGGATTTTCCTATTATTGGCATCCTCCCATATATATAAACATATCTACCACACAGATATGTGCTCCCATCTGAGGGTGGGAGCATCAAGAGATCGCACAAGCGGCCTCCCAGGCCCTACACATGCCCCCTGTGGTCCCAAAAAGAAGGTATAGGATAATATCTCTAATACCAAGTATCCTCCTCACCTCCTAGTAAGTCAAACCATGTGTGTGACGAGAATCTTATTGGCTAGCTAACCACTCATCTACTGAAATGATGTGGCTAAGGCTATATAGGGATGCCACCAAAGTCTCTAAGTCTACAAAAAGGTACAATGTAGACAGATGGTCTATTGCACTAGCGCACACACCTTTATAAGCTATGCCTCTATATTGCCTATAAGGTGTCCATTGGAGTAGCTAGGCTCCAACCCCAAACACCCTACCCAATGTGAATGGACTAGTGTGAAAGGAAACAAGGTTTATGTTATGTAGCCCATATGTGGCTACATACGGGAGGCTCGACCGACCGTCCACTGGAGCATGAATGGCGAGCGAGCCAGAGTTCAGGGGTGAGAGCGCCCAGGACGGAGTTCCATGGGTGGTCGGGCATGTGTGGGCAGGCAGGCCCCTATATATGCCCGAATGGTGGGGAGGATTCCTCATTACCTCTCATGCTGGGTGTCGAGGTTTCCCTCCTCTATGTATGTGGCTACATGGGTGTGATAGTTTAGGGTCCTAATGACTCAAGATTATCATTAAGCACTCAATAAAGCTTAACTAGTAGCTCTCTCTCTCTCTCTCTCTCTCTCTCTCTCTCTCTCTGTGGAGTGGAATGAGAGCGAAATTTTTTTTCACATTTTATACATCTCATATGAGATCTAGGGTTTAAGCAAGACTTAATAACATCAACCCACACACGAACATCATGTGTTTGATCATGGTATCTTGTCCAAGATAGGAATGTCATAGATTATCTTATCTCTCGTATGAGATACACACGGCCAGATTTCATTACATGTCTTATACGAGATATGAATGAATGGTCTAGATCTTTTGCAAATGCATTATTCATAATTTTATTTTCCACATTTTATGTATCTTGTACACGATATGTATATATATGTGTTATTCATAATTTTATCACAAAATAGATATCTCGTACAAGATATCTATATGTATTTGCGATTTTTTCTTGGGACATATTGTATATCTCGTAAGAGATACATGTGGATCCTATGTGGCAAATGTAATATCTCATACGAGATACATGGTGGATCCGATGTGGCATATAACACGGGATCCTAGTTGGCATGTGATATCTTGTACAAGATATGGTGTCTGATCCTATGTGGATGTGTTTGAGATCTTGTACAAGATAGCCAAAGCTAAGTTTGGGTGGACGCGTGTCAAGCACTAAGCCCTTCAAATATCTTGTACAAGATACCCTACCCAAACCACGTTTCCAAAAATGGTGGGCCCCATTTTTGGAGACACTAGGAAAAACTAGGTACCCTTACCTTGCAACAACCCATTGTAGGACATCACACGCAAACCCCCGCCTCCCCCTTGTGTGAGGACCTCAAGAAAACTCAATTGAGGTCTCACATCAAGGACCTTATCCAAGAGGACTAATATCATTTATTTGTTTGATTTTATCATGAGGCTGGTCATGTGTCATCCATTGGATTAAATGGTAGTTCCATATTATAGGATAGCACGGGTGTGTGTGTGTGTGTGCGTGCGCACACACACACACACACACACACACACACCCATGCATCCTCTTGGATGAAGACCACAAGAAAATTCATTACACCTCACCTTGCTTGGTGTGTCATTGTCCATCTCTCATGTTTTTATCTCATTGTTAGCTTTTTGAACTTTGTATGACCTTTATTGCTCCTCTTCCTTTTACAGCATTTATATTTTAATAGTGGTGTTTCTACTATCATTGGTCCTTGTGAGGATTGCTATTGCTAAATAATATTTTAAATACATGAGATGACTTGGTATTAGACACAATAACATATAGTTTTTGGTTTTCAGTGCATATTCAAAGCCATATAGGTCCCTTACCTTCTTTAAGTATTTTAACAAATCTCTCTCTCTCTCTCTCTCTCTCTCTCTCTCTCTCTCTCTCTCTCTCATGCTAGCAATGTTAAGGAAGACCCTTACTACCCAATCAACAAATGACCTTACCACATACCTCATGGAGAAAATTTCATTACTAAAGGGATGAGTTTTTGAACTCAAAGATTGCCTCAATAGACTTGGAGAGAACAACTCAAGCTGGATAATCAAGAATACCAAGACATTTGTCATCAGCAAAGTGAAAGAAGAGATAAAACATGACTTGCACAAAACGATTAGAAACATTAAGAAGGTAGTAAAAGAAGACTTGAGAGAATTAATCAAGTTAGAAGTCACAACCAAAATCAAGGAAAACAAACTAAGGCAATCAAAAGCCCTCTAGGTACTAGGATACTTGGATGTATAATTACTTAATCCATTGTGGGAATAGAACCCTCACGAGGATTTTTTTAATCACAGACAAAAACCAAAGCCCATCCCAAAACCAAATTTGTAGAAATTTATAGTTGAGGTGAATATAATCAATGCCTAAGTAGCAGCATAGCTTTACTAGCTAACTTAGTAAGATTTTCGTTTCCTCAATATTTTTCTTTACTTGCTAGACCATGGTCTCCATGTGATATTGTTAAAACCCTAAGATCTCTCTAGATAATTGTTATGCATAAACATGCATAAATCAGGCATAAACTCAACCACCCAACCATCCCCGGGCCCAAGGGATGCACACATGAATCATAAATCAAATACATCATACCTCTACCTTGATGTCCCATATCATCAAGAGGTATAACACAATCCAATAGCATGTAGCTATAGTGTGAAATGGTAGGTGAGTAGATATGGAACTCTACACAAGAGACCATAGCATAAGCCTCCAAGCCCTCCCAAGTCCCCTTGATGTGAGTGTGCCCCATGTCCCTATTATATAGGAGGGCCCTCAAGTGACTCTTGACTTTCCATTCCCCATGTGTGACCCTTGGATGCCTGACCCTAACCTTAATCCTTAAGGTTAGTCCTAACCCATGCTCCAATAGAGAGATTGTTCCCATGCTCTCATGCTCACAAGCATAATGTGGGTTAGCCTCCTAGTATATGCACACATAATGTGCATATAACATACTTCCCCTCTCTCAAAACATTGCACTCTTGCAATGAAAAGAAGAAGAACTGCACTGAACAATATCAACCGACTCCCAAGTCGAATCCTCTATTTCCCTATCTTTCCACCTAATTTTAACCTCAGGGATTAGTCAACTACAAAGTTTCCTTTCCCTGAATTCAAGTACCTTATCAAGTTCATGTGGAACATAGGATAATTCTTCAACTTCAACGAGTTCTTGAGGAGTAACTGTGTTATCCTCACCTCCCAGTTTCCCTTTCAATCTATCAATATGAAAGACTGGATGAACTCTAACAATTGGAGGTAGTTTTAGTTCATACGCAACCGTGCCAATCCGATGTATAACTCAAAATGGACCACAATATCTAGGAGATAAATTTGAGCATTTTTCCATTGACAAAGTCTAAGAATCTTTAGGAACATTAAAATAAACCAACGCTCCTGGTTCAAAAGACCGAGATGAGCGTCCCCTATCAGCATAAAACCGTGCCCTATCATGAGCACTCCTAATAGAATCCCGAGCTTCGGTCAGCATTTCCTACATATCACGCAAGAAATCCCTCGATGCATCAAGCTCGATGTCCTTAAGACCGACATCAATAGGTGCCCTGGGTTAACACCCATACATAAGTATGCACGGACTAAAACCAATAGCCATATATTTAAAACTGTTATAGGTAAATTTAATCATTGGAAGATATTTTTTCATCAGAGTAATTCACATTCAAAGTAACTTCCTCGTTGTAAATCATTCAGAATAAAATAGGAAAACATGGCATTATAACAGCAGAACCAGGGATTCATCGGCGCCTCGACATACCCACATCTACATATGGAATAATCGACGTCCTGAGTTACCCATATCAACATAGAGAGTCATCAACGTCTCGATGAGTCACATATGTCCATCCGTAAACAATCAGGTTGACTATATAAATCACCTAAAGTACGAAACTAGAGAAATAAATGCCAACAAAGGAAGAATCCAAATTTCCTTATCCGAACACAACAAGATAAACTTGTTTAAACTCTAAAGAAAGAGATTTCAACAAGTGAAAATGCCAATGAGATTACCCTCATCTCAAAACATGCAGGCTATAGATAAAAGAAATTTATCTAGAGAATGCCCACAATATAACTTCTAGTGAATTTAGAAAATAAGATTGTCTTTGAATGTTGAGGTCAACATGCTAAGTGATGTAAGAAAAGCAATAATCTTGAGCCCAAATTATCCCATAAGATAATATATGTGAGGGATCACTAGCGTCCCATACCACCATGATACAACCATACATACCTTAACAATTTGAAACTCCCTAGTATGCTGTCTAGGAAATATGAATAAAATCCTGTATAAAAGGAATAAGATGGCCTTATCCAGACTTTCACATACTAAACCTATCTCTATATACTTGAGACTACATCAAGGAATAACCCTTATCGAGTACATCATTAGAAAAGAATTTTGAATTATTGGCGCCTTTCTAATGATAACTACCCAAAACACAATAAAGTTAGGGTAGAAAAATAACTCACCTAGATACATAAGCAACTAGGTATCCGAGTTGGAATATGTACAAGAGTACAAAAAATATACTCCAAAATTACGTGCAAAAAACGAAGGCAAATGCTACCTTCAAAGCACATGTAATTATTCAAAAGATCAAAAGATCCTATAAAACCATGGATAAAAGCATAGAAGCTCCTTGAATCCATAAAGACCATAGTTGATCATAAAAATCAATGCATACCATCTAATGGACATTAATCATGCCAAAAGAAGCATTAAAATTGGTGGCCAATTCATCAATCCAAAGTATATGAACAAGCAAAACTCCAAAGTAAGCAAGTGAAACACATATGTGTAGCACTCAATAAAAAACCCCTAGACACAAGTGATCTAGGCAAAACCTGATGAGTCCATATAAAACTTGGAAAACATCCAATAAAAATCCACCAAAACAAACCGATCAACTAACCCATGATAGAATTTGTCTTAGGCCTAAGAAATTAAAAAATAAATTATCATGGAAAAGTGTCAAAGGTGAAACACACTTTGAACACAAATTATAGCCATCAAAAGAAATTAAGGAACATGTCCAAAAAGAATGGCAGTAGGCTCCAAAAGCAGGCTCCAAAGCTGCCAGATGGGGCCTTGGTCATGTGCAGTTGAGCCCTCTCCTCCCAACTTGAGTTATTTCTAGAATATTCCTAATTTCTCCTGAGAATCCCATCGTTCACGAAATTTCCAATTCTGCCCGACAATTCTCAAATCCAATGAAAAATTCTATTAAAGGAATTTGAATGGTCACGGGTGCCCGAATGGACACACCACATGCCAAACACCAACCCCACATTTTTTCAAAATTTAAAATAACCTTTGTCTAATTTTTCACTAATTTTCAGGAATTTTTTAAAATTTTTAAATTACCCCGAACGCATTTAGAATATGAACGGTCAAAAAAATTTGGAATTCCAATGGTTTTCCCGGAATACGGAAAGCCAAAAGTTTTGGGAAAATAAAAAGACAAAAAAATCGGAATGTGAAAGGTCAAAGTTTCCGGAATACGGAAGGTCAAAAGTTTTTCCGGAATTCGGAAAGCCAAAAGGTTTCGGGAAAACGGAAAGCCAAAGGTTTTCCGGAAGATGAAAAGCCAAAAAGTTTCAAGAAGAAATTTTCAGAGAATTTTTCAACAGAAAATTTTCAGAGAATTTTTATCTCAAATTTCATATTTTTTGGCTTTTTTTCCAAGCTTTTTTTTGGGAAATATTTTCCAAAGCTTTTTTAATTTAAAAAACTCATTTTTAAAAAAATAAAAAAATAATAAGCTTTTTAAGCTTATTAAGGGATTTTGATTTTTTAGGGGGGGCAAATTTTTCGCCAGCGGGGCTGCAGCGCAGCCCCCCCCCCCCCACGTTGCGCCCGATGGAGGTGATGGAGAGGGAATCCTCCCTCTCCCCTCTCTCCTTTCTTTCTCCATCCAAAATACAATCCTCCTCTCCTATCTCTCCTCTGTTAACCATAGGGAGATTAACTTTAATCTTTGATTGAAGTTTTTAATTAAACAATACTCAATCATAATCATCAATTATGATTAATGTTTAAAAAAACATTTTTAAGAGAATTTCTCACGAAAAAAAGAAGAAAAAATCAAATTTGAGAGGCGGAGAGAGTCCCACGCACACGGGAGAGCATTTCATGCATCAACACGCCATCCCCTACTGAATTTCACTAGAAAATTGATAGAATTTTGATCGCAAATCCGCGGAAAAACCCGCAAAAATGTATTAAAAATACATTTTTAATCATAAAAATGCTCGAAAATTTCCTTTAAAAATTAGAAAAAATTTCTAAAAATTCTAAAAATTCAGGGAATCCATTCTACCAAAAATATCAACCATAAAATATGTGGTATTTTTGTAAAAAATTCCATTAATGCTTGATTTTAAACCATAAAAAATAGAAAAAAATTGCATTAAACTCACGGAATTCCCCCGCAACGTCAATTCGTCCATTGAATTGTAGTAACACACGTTCCAATCACCATATCGATGATCCACGTGCAATTCATCAACACAAATCAACAAAATAATATTTTTATTAGTAAATATTAAAATTTACTTCAAAAAAAATCAACAACAATTAACTAGAGATTGCTCTAATACCACTGTTAAATCCCTAAGATCTCTCTAGATAATTGTTATGCATAAACATGCATAAATCAGGCATAAACTCAACCACCCAACCACCCCCGAGCCCAAGGGATGCGAATCATAAATGAAATACATCATACCTCTACCTTGATGTCCCATACCATCAAGAGGTATAACACAATCCAATAGCATGTAGCTATAGTGTGAAATGGTAGGTGAGTAGATATGGAACTCTACACAAGAGACCATAGCATAAGCCTCTAACCCCCCCAAGCCCCCTTGAGTGTGCCCCATGCCCCTATTATATACGAGGGACCTCAAGTGACTCTTGACTTTCCACCATTCCCCATGTGTGACCCTTGGATGCCTGACCCTAACCTTAATCCTTAAGGTTAGTCCTAACCCATGCTCCATTAGAGCTTGTTCCCATGCTCTCATGCTCACAAGCCTAATGTGGGTTAGCCTCCTAGTATATGCACACATAATGTGCATATATTAGTCTCATAAGTCATTATAGTTCAAGACCTTAGATCTCCATGTGGTGTATTCAATCTCATAAGTCATTATGGCCAACAAACATTAATACATTTATCTTTTCTTCTTCTTCTTCTTCTTATTTTTCAAAGAGAGTAGCTACTAGCAATGCTCTAAAAAACATATTTTCTAACCAATCATGTGCATGTAATTGATTTTCACCAAAGTTTTACCTGAAATGATAACTCATTAGTAAGAGAATTTAAATTCTTGAGCTCAATTTTCACGTGTAGATCTTGTTATACAACTACGTGCTAGGTAATTTGATTGTTTGCCTATGAAGCTTGTATCAAAGAGGAAGTAGAATCATAATTTGAAATTCAAGCAAATTTCTTTTCTCATTCATAGTAAAACCATAGAGGTCCATACTCCCACACTAAGGATGGTCCCAAACATGAATTTGAACAACATTCAAGACCGGTCAAGAAATTTGTAATTTTATTCAACAAAGATTTCAATAGATTTGTTATCACATCTTTGGCCAAGCATCTTTTGGACATGTTTACAGAGCCAACAAATTTAGGTGCCAAGGGGGTTTGGGAAACAAACCTCACAAAGGACTAGGGCCAAACAAACAAATCTATATGCCAAGGAATTTTGGGAACCAAACCTCATAGGGCCAAAACTCGAATGATTTATTTTTCTTGTTTGACCCATTTTTACTTAGACATCCATGAGTGGGGAGTGGGTCCTCCCCCTAGCCCCTTGAACAATGGAAATATATCATGGGGGTATGCACCTTTGATTAAGATATTGTTAAAAAGGATTAGCCAATATCCTCAAGTTAGATTCTTTTGAGTACTAAGAACATAACAAATGCCAAGGCTTACCACTCAAACATAATAAAACCTCTCTTACTCTCACTATTGTTTTTGGTACAACTTTACTCAGTAATTCTACTACTTAAATTAATATGGTGATACAACCCTGTTATGATTAGAAGGTAGGCTATCTCATTCACCACCAAATAAGAAATGTCCCTTATGTTGAAATATACAAGCGAATAGGGTGTGTGTGGGAACAAGCTCTTGGATAGAGGCTGTAAAAGAGGAGATGTAATTGTGAAAGAACCTGTGAAAAGGTTAGAAGAATCTACTGGGAGCGAATAATGGGTAGCATGAGGGAATTTAGGAGTGTGGAGATATTCTGGGAGATATTCAGGGAAAAGAGAAGAGGTGGAGAGAATCAGGCAAGAGGTGGAGATATTCTGGGAGTGAATCATGGAGAAATCAATGGGATTAGATGCTTGATGTAAACTCTATAAATTGAGGCATAGACCTAATGAGAATTTGATGGTTTTTGAGTATCCATGCCTACATTAATCTATTTGCTAATTACCCACTAATTACGTCTTAATCATTTGCTAATCACTTTGTTAATGATGTTAATTCTAGTGTATGATCCACCATAGCTCATCATTATGCTCAAATTTCAACATGGTATCAGAGCCATGCCTAGAATCAATTAGGTTTATGAGCCCATTAGTTAATTAATTAGGATTAGTAGATGATTAGCAAAAAATCAAATTTTTAGTGAGTTTTTCACTTCCCCCTTCACCCCCAGCAGTGGAGGACTCCATTCTCCTTGCACACATAACATTAGGCTAAGCCCTTTTAGGTACTCATAATAGACTCATAGGGCTACACACACCTCAAATCTTGTGGGCCAATTCAGCGCAGAACTGTCGATTTTTGTTGATTACTGGGCACCGTTTTTCTAAGGAATTTTTGCCATTGCTGCTTCATCAAGTCAAATCCTTCTAATTCCTCTTAGCCCAAGGGGTAATCAAGCATGCTCTACAAGCTGGTGAAGACAGAATTCAATTTCATCAAGTCTACAGTGAGATCCAAGCTCTTCATCAAATCTGTAGGTGACTTTGGTAAAACAGAGATTAAGCTTTCAATATTTGGTCAAATCTTGTGTTTCTTGGCTTAGTCCTCTACTAGACTCAGCTATTGATGCCTTTGAAAGCATTTGAGCTCATTTGAAGTGGAAGGCACCAGATCTCGACTCCCCGCATACTCTGTTTTTTGCACACAAAATTGAGCATTAATTTGCTAATCAGTGATTAATTAGTGCTAATCACTATATTTTGATGCAATTGAGGGTTCAAATTAACCATTAGGTATCTGATACAGATCCCTAAAGCTTCAGATTGCAAATCGGAGTTGGTTTGATACTCCAACCATCCCGTACAAATTGGTTACTTTTGATTTAATGTAATTTCTGGTAAAATTGGTTACCTTTGATTTAATGTAATTTCTGGTAAAATTGTGCTGATAAAATTGTGAAAATCATCATTTTGCATTTAACCCTTGGTTAATGCCTATAAATCTCACTCAAAATCAAGATTATTCACAGCCAGAGTTGCATTTGGGAATGTGCATAAGAATGAAGGCTATACGCATTATGTAATTGGGCACATTGCATCAGTGTAAAAATGGGAACAAACACTGCCCTTGTCCAGATTAAGGCAAGAGGTAAGACCTCCCGCATAAATTTGGGTTTGCATTGCATAATGACAAAAGATGAACATAAAAAGCCCAAAGGAACTGTCAGCAAAACATTGAAACATGTTGCTCATATGGAGCAAAATGACATGACGGATGAGCTCATGGCCCCAGCCATGAAAGAAGAAGAATATCTCTTCCCAAGAAGAGGATCCACACCAAGAAGAAAAGCTAAAGGAAGACATGGACACGAGAAGAGAAGCTGCCACAAGAAGAGATGCTGCCCCAAGAAGACTGAAAGAAGAGACGGACGCGTGGAGAGAAGCTGCCACGACAAGAAGACTGAAGAAAAGAGAAGATGTGAGGCTCCAAAGAGCGAGGAGCCATGTGAAAATCTCTGAGAGAGAGAGAGAGAGAGAGAGAGAGAGAGAGAGAGAGAGAGAGAGAGAGAGAGAGAGAGAGAGAGAGAGAGAGAGAGAGACCCCACAATCTAATGTAACCTGCCCCAATAAAGTAAAACCACCTCTGAGCCACCGATGATGTAGGCCACGTGGTAGATGTATGTGAGCACTTTAGTCAAGGTCGCGGGCACTTATAGTAGCCTTGGACACATAGAGAGAGAGAGTCAAGGACTATGGAGTTTAGCGACTTAAGGCACTGGTCGCGGACTGTCAAGTAAGAAACAAACTTGATACAGGGTCCAGGTGTGCTGAGATAACTTGAGGGGGGGAGGAGTAGACACTGGTCGCGCGGACTATCAAGTAAGGGGAGGCAAACTTGGTATAGGGTCTAGGTGTGCCAGGATTATTCATTTGAGGGGAGGTGTTGAAATATACAAGTGAATATGGTGTGTGTGGGAACAAGCTCTTTTACAGGATAGAGGCTGTAAAAGAGGAGATGTAATTGTGAAAGAACCTGTGAAAAGGTTAGAAGAATCTACTGGGAGAGAATAATGGGTAGCATGAGGGAATTTAGGAGTGTGGAGATATTCTGGGAGATATTCAGGGAAAAGAGAAGAGGTGGAGAGAATCAGGCAAGAGGTGGAGATATTCTAGGAGTGAATCATGGAGAAATCAACAGGATTAGATGCTTGATGTAAACTCTATAAATTGAGGCATAGCCCTAATGAGAATTTGCTGGTTTTTGAGTATCCATGCCTACATTAATCTATTTGCTAATTATCCACTAATTACGTCTTAATCATTTGCTAATCACTTTGTTAATGATGTTGATTCTAGTGTATGATCCACCATAGCTCATCATTATGCTCAAATTTCAACACCTTAGTCAAGCTATGACTCATAAAAAGAGGACCAATTAGGGGTGAGTTTGAGTGTGATCGGATCCTCCTATGTGTCGCGCATGTGAAAGGTGAGTGGGTGAGTGGTGAGTTTAATCCCCTCATCGTACGTCGACGAGTGGTCGACGTATTGGGTCTTGTATGGCAGTGGCTTCTAGAGCAGGTGGCTCCTTCTCGTGAGGATGAGGGGGCAATTGGGGATGGAGAGACTGGGTGGGAGAATTAGGCAGGTGGCTTCAGGAAAGTGTCTTGCATAACTATGCTATGTCTAAGATTTTCTATCTAGGTAAGGGTTTTTTCAATGTGTTGTTTATCAAAGGGAAGTCTGTGTCTGAGTTGTTTGCCAAGGGACCCTTGTTTTTTGGTCAAAGGTTGATACATGTTTTTTCGTTTGTTCCTTTGTTTGATGTCAATAAAAGCCTTCAGAATGGGTGCCCGGTTTGGGTTGAAGTGATTGGATTGCCTCCCTGGCTTAGACCTACGCTACGCAACATAGCTCAGTCCCTTGGCCCAGTGTTGTTTGTTACCAGTGATGAGGTAGGAGGAAAGCAGGGTAACAGTGCATGCATCACCTGGAACCCCTCTAATGAGACTCCAAAATCTGTGGAGGTAGACTTAGGCCAACTAAGTAAATTGGACTTAGGCCTCAAGTTCGGTGCATTTCCTGGTGCTTGCTTTAGGTGTGGGGCCTTTGGGCATATTGCCAAAGATTGGGCGGTCGTAGAATCCACAAGGGAGGAGACTAAAGTGGTGAGTCAAGGGCAAAACGACAAGGACAGTGTTCCACTAGAGACTTAGAAAGGAGACTTAGAAAGTAGATTCTAAAGGGAAGGAAGTGGTGTTAGAAACTGGGGAGAATAAGAAAGAAGGGGGCTGGGATAAAGTTAAAACCAGAACCAATGTTAGGCAAAGTAAGGCTGAAGCTAGGAAGGCCCAAAGCAGCCGAGGTTATGAGAGTAGGAGGAATGGGAGGGGGGAGAATCCGGATTCTATCATCTTTCTATAACCCTTATAGCCCACTGCTTGAGAGAGATAATTCTTTGTTGGTAGAACAGTTTTCTGAAAGGGCACTGAGTGAAACTAGAAAGGAGATTGATCTTGTTCAGAGTAGTCAAGGTGAGGAAGTGGAAATGGTCCTAAAAACTGCATTAACATGATGAACAGTAATGAGTTCAAAGGGTGCATGCGGAATGTGAAAGGGATCAAAGACAAGAAGAAAAATGCTATATTTTGGGATTTAGTGCATTCTTGGGACTTGTCTGTTTTGGCTATGCAAGAACACAACCTTTTTGGGAGAATCTCTAGGTTAAATAGTTTTAGGGAGTGGGAAGTTTTTTATGGTGGTATTAGTTCAGGTTATAGTGGGGTTATGACTCTAGCTAAGAGGGATCTTAACCCTAGTATCATAGCTAATCATCTAGAGGGAAGAATATTGATTGTAGAGATTATAGTAGATGGTGAAATAATATGGGTTATTAATGTGTATGGGGATCATAATCATAAGGTTAGGAGTAGTATTATGTGGGAATGGATTGCAAGGCTAAATATTCAAGTGCCTTGCATTATATTAGGGGATTTTAATATGGCAAAAAGAGTTGTTGATAGATGTGGTGGTAGCATTGTTCTCTTAGGGAAGGAAAAAGGGCAGTGGGAATATCTTAGAAGGGGCTTGGGGCTTAAGGATAGTTGGTATCTTGGGGACTAGAGAGACAAACCGGGGGACACCTATTTTAACCTCCAATATTTATCCTCCTCATCAAGAATTGATAGAGTTTTCTTTAGTCAGCAAGCCTCATGGGTACCTCACACTTTGAGGGTGGTAGTGGATTGTAGCTCTACCATCTTCCTATAAAATGGGGCTGATATGGACTTATCTCATTTTCCAACAAGGAAATTGAGAGTGAATAATTTACTTCTGAAAGACTCCCTTTTTGTGGAATATACTGAAGAAGCCATTGATAAATTAAAAAGGAGAAAGGGGCCTGAGGGTTCATGGAAACAATTTGCTAATGAGATGTAAGGAATCATTAGAGCTGTGGGTAAACTGAGGGCTGAGAGGAAAGGAGAGGTGAGAAAAAAAAATGGTCTGCCGTGCTTGAGGATCTGCTGCTGAAGAGGCAGACTTTAGGGCTGGACTCTGATGACACTGAGTGTTGTATTTTAAGTGTCAGGCCAACATCAAGCTGAGGAGGATAAATGTTATGGAGAACATGAGTATTGGGCTAGAAGGAATCTATTCAGCAACAAAAAAAAAACATGACAATAGGTGTTTTAAACTCTCCAAGAATAAAGGTGATAGAGTGATTGTGGGGAACATTTTGGATGAGGATGGTAATCCTATACATGACACCAAATCACTTGCTCTAAAATGGGTCAAGTTCTTGGGTTCTTGCTCTAAAATGGGTCAAGTTCTTGGGTTCAACATTGAGTCTAAAAGAGGACTACTCCTTGAGAAGATTTTAAGCTGAAAACAGGTTGCTTGGCTTTTTAGTCAGAAGATGGATTCTGAAGCCAAGTGGTTAGAAAGAGATATTGAGATGGATGAGTGCTGGTGTGCTCTACTAAAGCTGGGAATGGAGAAAGCTCCTGGTTGGGATGGTCTCTCGATTGAGTTTTTCATAGCTTTTTGGCCTTCATTAAGAGGTGGTGGCTGACATCTGCAAGAAAGCTTTTAAATTGGGTCTTTGTTGGGACAAGGTTTTCAAAGGTCTTGTGAAACTCATTCCTAAACAGACTTCTTGTACAAGTTTGGGCATTGGAGGCCTATCACTTTATTGACTATGATGTATAAAATTTTAGCCAAGGTGATTGCCCTCAAAATTACTCGTGTTGCAAGAGATCATCTCCAAAAAACAACATGGCTTTATCAAAGGCAAGTCTATTTATGATAATATCTTTGCTGCTCTATTGGGTAGAGATGTGGCCATTAAAACTCAACAGAAATGCATTATGATGCAATTGGACCTTGAGAAAGCCTATGATAGGATACAATGGTCATTCATTGCTAGGGTGATGGAAAGAATGAGATTTGGAGCTAAAATGGCTACATGTATTTATACTCTCTCCTTGAGTGGATATTCTAAAGTGCTTCTCAATGGAAGAGTAGTAGGGGGATTTGAAATCAATAGGTAAGTCAAACAAGGGTGCCCATTAGCTCCCTTACTTTTTGCCATTGCTTCTCACACTATGCTAGTGGCATTTGCCCTAGATGCAGGTCTTCAATAGAAAGTGGCAAGCATGTGTTTTGGGAATGCCTAGCCTTAAGGAGCACCTGGTGCAAAATGAGTAAGTGGATACAAAAGAATTTGAATATGCAAACCTTTTGGGAGGATTGGCCACTTGGGAAGTGGGCAGTTATGATGATGAGCACAGTGGGTTGGTGTTTAACATTGTCAAAACTTGCACTCTATGGGAAATCTGGACTAGCAAAAATGAAATTGTTTGAAGGCTACATGTACAAGATTATAGGATACTGAGCTGATGTATAAATGTATATGCACGTGCTGGTCTGTATGTAATGTAAATAAAATTAGGTCTTTGGAGCTGGATTTGCTGATTCAAAATCTGTAGAGAAATATGCCTTGATTATTTCCCTGATTTTGGCTGAGCTTCATGCATACTAGGATTCTCTCCCTAATGTGGATTTGTTAGATGTAGGTGAGGTGCTGGATTGAGAAGAAAAGGCCTCCAAGATTCGGTCCTAAAACTCAGAGATGGTACCGCAAGGAAAAATAGATGGATCACACTTTTGTGGCTATTATTGAGAACCCAGTTAACACTAGACCTACTGTCAAGGTGTGGTCAAAGCATGGGGGAATGTTGGAAAAAAGTCTCCCCGGGGCTGCACTACTGAGGCCATGATGGAGGCTTGCTTATTATTGGGGTATCAAATCTCTCGGGATTAGTCTAGCTTCTTGTGTGAGGATGAAAGATAGGAATTTCCTTTTAAAATTTTGAATGAGATCAAAAAGGAGTAGATAGTTGTGTTCTTGGGGGTGATGTATGACTGATTTTGAATAGTTAATATAAATATATTATTGGTCCCCCCAAAAAAAGAGTACCAAACAATTTTTCTCTTATTACATAGCTTCAAAAACATGAAAAATAACCAAGATAATTCTAGGAAATGTTAGATGAAATGCACTGAGACCTAATAGATTTGAGCCCATGGAGAAAATTTGAAAGCCCCTTCAAACCAAATACACAGCCAATAAGAAGCTCAAACAAGAAGGTTGGCTAGCTAATATTTAAAGAGAGTAAAAGGCACTAGTGCACAATCATGCAAAGCTCATTTTCAACCAAGTGCACACTTCAAAAAAACCAAAAAGATAAATAGATCTTCATAGCAAAAATAAGAAAAATTTGTGGTTTCTTCACACATTAGTCAAGGGAACCCACACTATCTCATGGTTTTGCAACAGATAGACAAGAAAAAAAGCCTTCTGTCGTCTTGACTAATTCGAATTATATCGCCGGTGTGTGTGTTTTGATGTTAAGAAGGGTGAATTATCAAGGCATGAAATGTATTACTTTCTAGATGGGTTCAACCAAGTGTAACAAGACCAAGAAAAGAACACCTTCATAGCATAGCATATGAGGTCATGCCATTTCTAATGGCAATCCAGAGAGAGATGTTTATCAACACCTTCGGGGATTGAGACAACACATGAATAGGGCATCCCCTAAAACCTAAACAAAACATAATGTAAATGAAAAATAAGTGGAAACAATCAAGGCACCAAAGGGGACATTTCATTGATAATGCATGCAAAGCTTGATAAGGTTACATAGATAAGTCTCAAGTATGATGACACATATATAGGAGATATTTCAAATGAGCATCAATTACATCAGTGGCACCCACTCTTTATGTTGAAATCTATGGTGAACATAATACATAGACAACGACCCTAGCCTAAGATCCATTTAGAACTCTGAGTCACACTACAAGCCTATGAAACTCTACTAAAGCTCCACAACCCTAGTTGCCACACATTTTTTGGAACGAGTACAAAACGTTCTCTTACTTTCTGTATAAGTTCTTTAAACGTTTCATACAAGAAGGGGAGGAATAAGACAGAAAACATACAATTTTTTCCCTGTATACAGGAGGGCATCACTTGTCTAAACATGCAAAAAAATAAGCACCACTACATTTAACTTTTTCGAGATTAACACAAACCCAGATCTTTTCCATTTTTCTTAGGCACTATGAGTATTGGTGGGGATAGCCATTGTGAATAACAAGTTTGGAGTGTTGCATGCAGCATGCTGCATACTGTTGGCACTGGAGTTGAGGTTAGAAAATTGCCAGATTTTCTAAAACACCACTACATACAAACATGATAACAAGTTTGGAGTGTTGCCTGCTGCATACTGCTGTTGGCACTGGAGTTTTGGGGGTGAGGAGGGTTTACAGGTTAGAAAATTGCCAGATTTCTCTTATATATTTGGCATAGCTTGTAGAATGCCATAACATATACAACATGCATACCTTTAGCCTTTAGAACATGTGAAAATAGCAAGGTTTGAGAGCTTCTGTCGGGCCTTGGCAACTCAGAGCTGAACCTTAGCAGCTGCCCAAGCCAGGTAACTCATGAACCATGATTCATATTCCAGATGTGCTCTCAAAGTAGCCATTCTTGAAGAGTAAGTGTTGAAGAGAATTCCAAGGAACCTCAATAAATAGTGCCGGTAAAAAATTTTAAAACGTTTCGAAGTTCGTACGGGTACTCTATGGTATGAACGTGTTTTTTGGCAACCATGTCCACAACACACCCGTCACCTTATCCGAATCAATTTCAATATCAAGATGAACGTTCAGCCTTTCTGTAGCAGACTTGAATAATGGCATACCAATCTGGAAGGACAAAAGGTGAGACTACAACATATATCCTTCAAGGAAAAGATCAAACTTGATTAAAAAAGGGCAACATAAAACCTTGGCAGGCCAGGCAACACAGCACATAACATAAACTTGGAGACAACCAAAGGTGCAACCAGCCTAATCCCTCAAGTGAAGTACCCAAAGCAGACTCAAGACTAGCAAAGCCCTTTAACAGATAATTTCACACCAAAACACCCACAACAAAATACTCTATATGAAAATTTCAGCAAAAGAGAGAAGCAGACACGACACAAGTTAGTCCAGTTTTTACAAAACTTTCAATGTAATTGACATGGCTAAAGTGGCTGTATTAAATCTTTCGATGTACTGCTCTGTCCTAGCCAGAGAAAGAGAGGCAAAAAGTGTTCCAGAGCTAAAGGTTACTTAGAGTTGTTGCTATGTATCTCCAAAACTCAGCTGACAATCAGTTTTCTACAGACCTAATTTCCATTATGTTCTTGATTCGAGGGGCATAAAGAGAGTAAACAACAGCTTGCCTTGTCACCACATTGAGCAACTCCTTGCCCTCAGAGAAGGCTGTTGCAGCAAGTTCAGAAGTGGAGACATTTTGATGTCCATGGAATCCCTGCCTTGAGCGACGCTTCACATATTCACAAATATTGTAATCCTGGAACTTGCGTGCCTCACGAAGTAAAGCTCTAAACAGAGCCCTTACCTCAGCTGCACTTGGGGGGGCTGCTGCCATCTGCATAAAGAAACGAAATATTACCAGCCCATAATGCCAAAAAAACTGATATAAAAGCTAGAATCAACACCCCCCTCTTGAAAAATGGCAAGCATCCTCGATTGCATTTTGGTGATACAGCAAAATATCCAAAGTGAAATATACAATTTGGCAAGATCAGCGTCCCAATCTCTCTAAGCCATACACATGTAACATCATTCACTGCAAACCAATGGCGTAGTAGTAGTCCAAGTTGTATACCACTGTGAACTATACACAACCACAACATCCAATGTGACTAGTACACATATATCATAGAAGTCCCATAAACAGATGTACTGTCAGCCATCAGTACCTTCGGGTGAGACAAAAACTGCACCAAGCGACCTCTAGATGTCATCTGAGCCTGTTTGTATCAAGGGAGTGGAGGTGCTACCCCCCTCTTGAGCATCAGGCAATGCTCCAGACCCATGCTTTGCTGAACCTGAATGAGCCGTAACAAGAGTCGGCTCCAACTCAAAGGCATCGAGATAAAGCTGCAAAACCTGAGGTGAATCTGTTAAGTCACCTTCCTCCATCCACTTCGCATCCATCGGTGAATAGTTCTTGAACTTCACAAGATAACGACGGGAAACTTTACCTCGTACCTTTCTTTCCTTATGTGCCAGTATCTGCTCTGGAATAAGAACCTCATCAAGTTCCTCAACTTCCGGCTGAGCCTCATCTGATACATCCTCAGGCACATCCCCACGGAAAGGTCTAAGGAGACTCATGTGAAATGCATTGTGAATCTTCCAGTGATCTGGTGGCTTCAAGCGATAGGCCACCTCATCAATCTTTTCCAATACCTGAAAAGGCCCATAATAACGCATGCTCAACTTAGGGAATAAGCGCTCTTTACCCTTCATCTTCTTGAGTCTAGCCTTTTCAAAGCGCAAAAGAACCCAATCACCCAATGCAAACTCTAAAGCACGTCTGTGACGGTCTGCGGCTTTCTTTTGCTTCTGCTAAGTTTTCTGGAGTGCCAACTTAACTCTCCAATAAGCTTCATCCATGTTTTCCACATACTGATCAGCCTCAAAGATCTTATCCTTTGTGTGCAAAATGGGTGGTACCTTCTTCCCTCCTTCCACAATCTCAAAAGGCGCCTTGCCCGCCGAGGTATGGACAGTGTTGTTATGTACAAACTCCACCAAAGGAAGATACTTTTCCCATTGTTGCTTGTGCTCTCAAAATGGGTGGTACCTTCTTCCCTCCTTCCACAATCTCAAAAGGCGCCTTGCCCGCCGAGGTATGGACAGTGTTGTTATATGCAAACTCCACCAAAGGAAGATACTTTTCCCATTGTTGCTTGTGCTCTGACACATAACACTTAAGAAGATCTAACACTGTAGAGTTAGCCTCTTCCGATTGACCATCTATTTGTGGATGAAATGAAGATGAAAACTTGAGAGTTGTACCCATGTTGTCAAACAACCCTCTCCAGAATAAACTCGTCATCCGTGGATCACGGTCACTAATGATAGACGTAGGCAAGCCATGATACTTGAAGATGTTCGCCATGAACAACTTCACCATATGATCAACTTTGATCGTCTTACGCACGGGAATGAAATGAGCCTGCTTACTGAACCTGCATATGATAGTCCAAATGCCATCATTGCCCGTTTGTGTCCGTGGAAGATCAAATATAAAATCCATGGCAATGCTCTTCCAAGGTCTATCTGGAATAGGTAAAGGCTGTAGTAACCTTGGTGTCTTTTGACGGTCAAACTTTACCTTCTGACATACGATGCATTGCCTAACAAAGGCATCAACATCTCTTCTCAAGGTTGGCCAATAAAAGAAAGTCTCCACTGCTTTTACCGTGGCGTCAATACCTCTATAACCTGCATACGATGGAGCATGACTTTAAATCATAACCTTGAGGCGCAATGGCCTGGTAACACACAGTCTACCATGCATCAACAAAAACCCATCCCTGAGAGTATAGTGCTCATGCCGCTGACCCTCAGATATCTGATCATACAACCTTTCAAAATCCTCATCATGGGCATACTGCTCTTTCATTTCATCAAGCTCATGATGATAAGCAAGTGAAACTGCTGAGACCTGTGGCTTGCGTAAAAAGCATCTGCCACAACATTCTTTTTGCCTTCCACATGCACTATCTGGAAGTGAAACATAGACAAAAAGCATCGCATATGCTTCTCTGAAAGCTTAGTTTGCGTGAGGAAATAAAGCAAGGTCTGATGATCTGTCTGCACAGTGAAATCAGCCCCAAGCAAGTAGTGATTCCATGTAGAAAGAGAATGGATTACAACCAACATCTCTTTCTCATAAACCTGTAAATGCTTCTCGGCATCTTGCAATATTCTACTCTCATAGGCTATCACATGTCCCTCCTGCATGAGAACTGCCCCAATGCTACTTCCAACAAAAGCCTTTCGGAGATCCGGTAACACCAATACTGGATCCGAAGTAAGCTTTTCTTTAAGCTTTTTGAAGGCTGTAATTTTCCAATTAGCCCATCTAAACGGAGTTGCCTTCTTTGTAAAGGCATAAAGGGGCGAAGCAATTTCAGCAAAATATCGTATGTACCGCCGGTAATAGGAACACAATCCCAAAAAGCTGCGTACATCATGCACGGTCCTCAAATCTGGCCAATTAAGAATTGCTTCCACCTTCGATGAATCCATACGGACTCCATGCTTAGACACAATATGCCCCAAGAAATGTATCTCTTGCAAGAAGAACTCACTCTTCTTGCCATTAATAACCAGCCTATGGTTCCTAAGTTCTGCAAACACAATGGCCAAATGCCTTCTATGCTCTTCCTCAGTTTGTGAATGCACAATCATATCATCAAAGAATGTGCCCACAAACGCTCTATGAGGCCGGAAAATCCTGTCCATCATTCTGTTAAATGTGACGAGTGCATTTGTCAAACCAAAGGGCATAACCAAAAACTCATACAACCCAAACGTGGTTCGAAATGATGTCTTATGCACATCCTCGGGTCTAATTCGTATCTGATGATACCCGCTTTTCAAGTCAATCCGACTAAAGACTGTAGAGCCCTGTAAGCGGTCCAAAATGTCATCGATCCTAAGAATGGGGAATCGATTCTTGATGGTATTCTTGTTCAGCGCCCTGTAGTCAATACACATGCGCCAAGAACCATCCTTCTTTTGCACTAAGAGTATAGGTGAGCAAAAGGGTGATGAGCTAGGCTGTATCAACTCTTTATTCAAAAGCTCCTATACCTAACTCATAATTTCTTCTTGTTGAGCTGCACTAACACGGTACGGTGGTCTATTTGGTGGAGTACTACCAGGAATTAGATCAATGGCATGATCTTCTGGCCTCTCCGGAGGAAGTTCTCCTGGCAATGACTTGGAAAAACAATCTTGGAACCCACATAAAAAATCAGTCCTGTCCTTATCTAACATAAACAAATTAGACTTAGACTCATCATCTTTTGCATCCTTTACATAAATCAAGTACGCAGAAAGATGCTTTTTCATTACTGATGAAATTGCCGAAGCTGATACAATAGGAACAGATTCCCCTTTAAGTTTTACATCCAAAACATGTTCTTTCCCTCTATGGGTCAAAGTGATTTTCCTATTGTATGTATCCACCACCGCATGTACTCTGTGGCACCATGGCATCCCCAACAAAACATCACATCCATCAAGTGGCATGATGAAAAACTCTTCATTGTCCACATAACCCTGCAAATGAAGCCTAAGCTTCCCAATAATAGGAGTGGCGGGTTCTGCATACCCTGGACAAGCCATGTTAGCCTCATATAACGGCCCTATCTCCTCTGCGCGAATCCCCAATCCGGTGGCCAAATCCGGTGAAATAAAGTTGGCTCTAGCACTTGTGTCAAAGAATATCAAGGCATTTTGATCTCTCACTTTGTCCCATGCCCTGCACAACTGAGACTCTTCACCACCTGGCTGTTCCCCAACAAGATCAGGAACTAACCGTGCAGAAGGTTTTGGTTTCTTTGACTTGGGCTCTCCTTTATTGTCAGAGTCCTTTTGGGACTTTCTCTTGGGACAATTAAAAGACATATGTCCCTCTTCTGTACAGTAGAAATGTTTCCGAGCATCCCTCAAAGCCTGTCTCTCCTCAGAAGTTCTCTTGGGCATTGGCAACTTCTTATACTGTGTCTCTGTAGAACCTTTTGCATCACGCGAAGCATGCCCAGACTTTTCAGATTTCTTACTCGAGTTCTTACTGCCTTTACACCCAGATGAGACTCCAGTGAGTAACGCATTAGCTGTCATAGCATTCTCTATCATCTGTGACATGTTTGTTACTCGAGTCTTGATACAATAGTCACGCACTTCCTTGGGCAGCCCACAACAATACTTCTCTACCTGCTCAGACAAAGGCACTGCACGGTAAGAAGTAACTAGGAGTAAAGCTTCCCAAAACTTCTTATTGTAATCTTCTTTGATGCATCCAACTTGTGCCATGCTGTCATTACATCCACCTCAAAAGTAGATGTGAGCCATACGAAAGAGAACACCTGTTTAAATTGTACCCAAGTAGTTGGTGCTATGCCCTGCAGAAGAAGAGTAGACCTTGAGAAAAGTCGCAGCTTTTCTCACCTTTGAGGACTCTGTGTAATTACCACAAGAAAAAGCAGCATCAAACTGCTGTAAGAAGGTAAGTGCTTTTAACTTATCTTTGGCCCCACTGAATGTATCAAATTTCACAGCAGCTCCCCCTTCCTTATAATCCTTCGCCTTACCCATAGGCGTGAGATTATCATAAGAAAGTGGCTTCACAAGATTGCTACCCCAGTATTCATGCCCATCATAGGGTCAACATTTCCAATTCCCACACCTGGCATGCCATACATTCCAACCATGTTACCAAACATTCCATTATGCATACCGGGCTGCATGCCCCCATACATATTTGCTTGCATTCCAGGTTGCATGCCCCCAAACATGTTTCCTTGCATTCCGGACTGCATACCACCATACATATTCCCCTGCATTCCACGCTGAAAATTTGCTCCAAAAGTCCCTAGCATACCCATGCCTCCTTGAGGATAACCCCCAGTCATAGATTGGAACACCGAGCCACCACCAAAATAACCTGGATGCATAGTCTGCTGAGGAACAGATGGCTGTCCAAAGAAGGAACTCTGTGAGTTAGCACCAAAGGCATGCTGCATGTTCGGAAACTGTCCAAAAGATGGATCCTGTGGAAAGGCAACACTATGACCCTGAGGAAGGTTCTTAGAACGCACCTTCTTCTTCTTCTTTTCGGGCTCAGTACGGGATCTCATAAATTCAGCAAACTTCTCACTTTGCGTGAGCTGCATAAACACATCCATAACACTGGCCAAACGATTTTTAAACTGAGCATCATCTTCCTCTTTACTAGGCACATCTTCTGGCTGTGTTACATCCTCATATTGCTCATCATCTGCAGCCTGTTCTCCTGCAAGAATATCCTCAGATTCATTTCTTTCAGGAGAGGTCTCTTGCTCTTCCTCTTCATGATAAAAATATTCGTCTTCTGTATCAGACATGTTGCTGAATTTTTCAGCGATGACTTTCCTCGAGTCAACCACGAGCTCACCCCCTTAAGAAAGTTGACGATGGGTCCCAGCAACTGAACCTTGAAACCGGCCTCTGGTAGAAACCAAAGTGCGGTAGACTAGCAGTCACCCTTCCACTTGTAGTCCAGATATAAAAACAAATTTAATTGGAGCTAGAGTGCCCCAAATCAGAAATGAGAACGACACCTGTTGGCCCCAAAGCTTGGCGCCCCTTTCGGTATTTCTTTATTCAAATTCAAAATGATGTAAAGCTGAGTACAACAAAACCAGCCAGGGGATTACACCTGTATGTCCAATCTGGCAGCCCACAATACCTCTTAGCACAGAGGATTCACACACAGATCTATGTCCCACAAAAGCAACACTCTGTGTTTCCCTCTGATCAGCCAAGACCATTCAGCAGGGCAGCCTTGAGCACACATCTGGCATATCCCAAGTACATGGTTCCACAATTCAGTATAAACATACATCCACTGTCCAATCTCTATTTCCACCCTTTCAATCTGCCATACCCCTCCTCTCACAAGGGGCCAGATAGCACAACTCTGCAACAAACATAAGCCAATGGAAAGAAAGATAGATGGACAAGTTCAGAGCTTACCAAATCAGCACGTGGATCTACACTCGGGAAGCAGTTCGTACCAGTCTGTACTTGACAACGACTGTCTGTACTCTTCCCCCTGCAACCACCTGACTATTTGCACCAAATAAACTCTGATGAAGTCTTACATGCAGTTGGAGATTCAACGCCTAACTGTTCAGGACTGAACAGTGCTGTTTCCGCCTGTACCTATCCGTACAGGTCAGCCGTACTTGATTGTACCTGTCCGTACAGGACTGCACGGACTGTACTTGCAGTAACCAGAATCTGCCCGCTTGCTGTCTGGATGTTGGACGCCTGCGCCGCCTGAAACAGATGATGCCCAACAAACTATACCTGCTGTCGTGCAGTAGACACCACCTGTACTGACTGTACGGAACTGCAGACAATTGCTCTGTCCGTACAGTTTTGTCCGTACTGTCTTCAACCTGCTGTCTGTACCTGCAAACGCCGCCTGAGCCAATAACCAATAGTCCTGCAGCCGCCTGACTGTACAACCTGCAGCCACGTGGTCTGTACGGCCGGTATGCAGTACAACCTGCACTCTTCACAGCAAAACCAGTCGACCAGCTTCCCTTTCTCTTCCACGCTTCTTTCTTGCACGACTCCCAAAAAGCTAGAGAGAGAGAGATGAGAGAGGCGTGTAACTCCAAAAGTGAAGTGGCCTCTCTCCAAAATTATCCTAGGGCCCAACTTTAATAAACATTAAAGTTCCCTAGGGGCCACTTAGGCCTAGGGACAACCCATGAATAAAACATTAAAATATTAATGTTTTTGGTCCCCCTTCACACCTGGAGATGTCCACACATCATTCACCCCAAATGTGAATCATTTAATATTTTTGCTCAGCAACCACCATGCCCACACTTGTACTGTTCCATTTTCACAGGGTCATGACAATTAGTACCTTTTAGGATGATATTTGTCGTACGCCGTGACCCCATTGTAATCCTCAGTCCAAGATAAGTTAGGCACGAGCTACGTAGGTCATTCCTCAGCCTTAGATAGTCAGTCAGTCAGTCAGTCAGTCCAAGTCCCTTAACCCACTTGAAGAGATGCATTCATGCATGTAGAGTCCGTAGAAGCCTTAGGGTTTGCATCAGAAAGCACTCTGCATAATGCATAGCATTCATCCATTGCATACAGACCATTGCAGAAGCCTTCAGATAACATCTAGCATCTGTTAGAATTTATCCAATATTTTTTCCATAATTTATAGCATTTAATGGGCATTTTTACATTATTTATCCATTTATCCAGGACAAGATGCAATCGGCCAGCCCTTCAGCCAACCGACCAGCATCTAGAGATCATATAAATAGTTGAGCTTTGCATCATTCCATCATTCATATCATATTCAGCCAAGAAGACCTCAACGCTTCAAGCCTTCAGCCCAAGGAGCATAAGCGATTGGAGAATTCCGCACATCAGCCATCAGCGTTTCATCCATCAGCATATAGGAGCATCAACGCTTGAGCATTCAGCCTGCATTCAGGAAAATGCAGCATCTACAGCATTCAGCCCTATAGAGCACCTTGCGTTTTTAGCATTCATACAGTTTTCAGCATCCTTGTTTGCATTGTTTTACTACAGCCACCTGGTGAAGGTAAAACTCGGCATTCATACTCATTTTCAGCATTCATACATAGCCTAGAACAGTCCCAATCAACCCCTTCTCTCAGCCTCAGATTTGCAGCCTTCCTACATCCATTGGGAAGAGTGCATAGGCTCGAGATTGATCATCATTTCTACAGCCGAGTGCAATTCAGCCCGACTCTTGGTCCTCAGAGATCTTGCGTTTGGCTTATCATCAGTCCAAAGTCAATCTCTTCAAAGTAATAAAGCAGATACTATTCTGGTAACGGGATAGGGGACCCTTCAGTGGGTAATTGGGGACCCCATATGGTGTACAGTTTCTCTCTCTCTCTCTCTCTCTCTCTCTCTCAAATCTCTTAAAGTTTGAAGTGATAAAGTGGATTGCTTGACTCGTGAAACTCAGGATACAGAAGACGGTGTGAGCATTTGTGTGATAGGATCCTTAATTACGAATACTTCCGCTGCATGTTACAGCATTCCTGGGCAAAGCCCATAGCCATCATAACCTATAACAATCAATTCTAAGCGACCGTAATGAGCCAATATATTTCCCACCAAGCATCTTCAAGGCAGCAAGTAGTAGCATCTTCAAGGTAACAACTAGTGCAGTGTCACTTGCATCACATCTGGGAGGGACACATGGACATGGATCTTACTTGCAGCCAAATCTTGGGCAGAGTAGGGATAGAATATGGTCCAGTTTGCGCGGTTCTGCAGCCCAATAGGTGCCCAATGGTTGGGACACAATTTGGACACAATATGAACATGTATTATGGTATTTTTTATTATGTTTTATGACCTGCAAAAATGGGTGGCCGACCTAAATACAACTTGACAACCTATCTGTATAATAATATATACAGACCCAATGTAAGTCAGATATCTCACAGGTCTCTCAAGCATATCTTAGGTGTTGACAAGAACCCCTACATAGAGGCAACTCTAGGCAAGAACACAAGCATTTGGAGAGCACGACCAAGCTGTGGATTCAGCAAGATATCTTTTGTATGCACAGTAGGTTAGCATGCATGAACCCGATCTAAGTCCAAATCCAAGATAATTGTACATATTCATGTTTTGGAATATGCAACAGATTAGGGTTACATCTCTTGTCTTCTTTGTGTTTGTTAAATAGTAGGATTAGTGTTAATCTCTCTTGCTAAGCATTAATCAAGAAAGCATGTACATGGCTGAATCTTGGTCAATTTAGGAGCTTTTCAATCATTTCATTGTATTTAGTTCAAGCACCCAATGAGCAACCAAGTGTGGACATTTTTATGATATTTGGATCTTATTATTAATAAGTTAGAACTTAGGGTTGGCAGCCAACTAGCCATTAATACACTATAAATAGAGAGCTAGGATTGAAAGTCACTCATGAGTTTAGGCATGTGCTCGAGGACTGTGGTGGTCAAGCAAGATAATGCCACACCAAACATGCTGTGAGCATCATCAAGTTCTCATCATCATCAATCATTGTAAATATTCATTCATGTTAGTACTAAACAGTAGATTAGGTCTACATTTACCTTGCATGCTTTCATTCACACTTACGCATAACGAGATTTGTGTTAATATGCAACTTAATCACTACGTCAAGCCACTCGGTCATTCCCATTTTGAAAATGGGAATCTGCATCCCATTTTCAAAATGAGAACGGCCCTCTTTCCATGCTTTGGATAAAATTTGATGTGTAGGTGCAAGAAACGTCTACTTTTGACTATCTGCTTGTGGACTTTCTGTGCTCCTTAAACTAATAAAGCTTAACCTTTAATCCTTGTGTTACCAGAAGGTATTAGGTCAGTTGGATAGGGTGTTCAATAAACAAGCATGATGTTGCAAGCTCGAGCCCCATTGGCGGCTTGGCATGGTATGTTGCAAAAAGATATATATACATATGGTGGTGTGTGGGCGTTTGCACTTGCACTTCAAAAAGGTTTTCCTTGTGAATATGAATAATCATCTGTTCTTGGAGGTAAACTGTTCATTCACTCTCCTATGTTGGGAGGTTTCCTTGGTGAAGTAAGAGCTCCAACAAAGGAGAGCTTTCTATTAGCAGTTAATCAACGCATCAAGCAGTAACACACACAGGCGAAAGAGTTGCATACTCATGAAAAAAACTCTAGCTAAGGTTGAGCCCTACCTGTAGTGGTGGCTGTGGTAAGAATCGAAGCCAGCAGTCGCAACGAGCGCGGGCAAAAACAGCACGCTCCCACCGCACAACAGAATCGTTGAGCTCGAAGTCGCTCCCTTCTGGCAGCGAGATCTTTTTTTTTCTCAAATAGGGGCAGATATATTGTAGGAGGAAGAATCCAAGGTTACATTGGCCACGTGGCAGTTGATGATTCAGACTAGGCCAAGTGGCACGCGTAATGTATGTGATTGCATGCGCTCACGCGTGGGAGGGGAAAAAACTAGTGGCTGGCAGTTTACTCCATCGCCTCGCTGCATGTATTCGAGCTTCCTCGATCAACTTTGCAGTTAGCTCTGCAGCTTCCATGTTGAACGGTGACGCCCCGAAGGTTGGATGGCATCCAAGGTGCATCTCCTTTGTAAGGCGGGCTCCCCGGCCAGCCTGAAACATTTCTGCTTCTTCTACACAGCCTTGCTGGGAGGGTGATGAGAACTGAGAAGCCTCCGCTGAGTGCAGATTGTTGTTCCATAAAGTTCATTTTTGAATGTCTAACATCTCCATCCGAAATAATCCCTTGGTCTCTAAGATATTTGTTATGCCTGTAGGAATCATGGAAATGGAAAAGGAAATGATCTTGGATTTGCACCACAGCAACTATCACATCCAATGGGCAAAATGGAAAGTACAACATACTTATGGCAAAGAAACCATCACCCTTCTTTTATGGAGTCTATTGAAATGCATATGTGCATACATATATGTGTGCATACGTAAGCATGTCTATGCCTATGTATATCTATTTATGCATGTGTATCTATGTGCAAGCATATGTTAGTGAGTTGTGAGAGTGTGTGTGTGTGTGTGTGTGTTTTATGTGCGGTGTGTATTTGTATATGCATTTGTGCATGTGTCTATGTGTGACTCTCTTATATAAATGCATATCTGTGTATTTTTTGTCTCTCTCAAGTCAAACCTTACAGTCTCTCTCTTTCCCTTTGTGTTGTCCGCACTCATATTTTTCTCTCTCTCAAGTCCAATCACTCCTTGTAATGCAAGCACACCCCATTTTGCATACATGGACACTATATCGTCTGTTTAAATTAACTTACATGGCATGGGCACCTTATACCTTTTTTTTTCCCCAAAAGCCATGGTTGATGGGGCTCTCCCATCCAAGGCATATCCCACTATTAGTACATTCAACTTGTTTCTATATTCATTTAAAATATGTGAAATTATTTACTCTATTTTCAAAAAATGTTATAAAATAAATTATAAAAGTTAACATTATAAACTATGTTGTAATATTGACTTAGATAAAAATAATTTCAACATTAGACATATATATGTGTTTCTATATTCATTTAAATTTTTAAATGAATATATATGTGTATGAATAAATATATATTTATCCATTTACTTTTGGGTGTAATAAAATATCATATGTTTTGTTATATATGAATATATATTTTATGAGATGAAGCATCGTGTATCGAAGACAGTATTTTATCATAAATATAACCTAGAAAATGCCACGCCATTAGTACATGAGATTGGTTATAAACATTCATTGACAGTAATGGTGGGAATATGATCTTTGCATTAGTGACCTGGTGGGGCATGGAGTAACTTTGTAACGGCAAGGATATTCATGTAACCAGATTCATGTAACGGCAAGGATATTCATGTAACCAGATTCTACAATCCAAGAATTACAACATATTTTTTAAACAAAACACACAAAAGATCTGGTAAAATAAAATATATAAGATAATTTCAAACTTAATATTATTAACTTCAAAATTAATAGTTGGTGGTCTTCTCCATATTGTGCACTCGTCTTTGGCTATACTACATACAAGTTTTGCTCTATTCTCTAATATAGCTAAATCAAATATTTTCTAGCTGCTCACATATCTGTGCTTTGATAGTTAAATCTAAGTATTTTCTAGCTTCTCACCTATCAGTGCTTGATAGGTGTGTGATGCCCCATTATGCGACTATCTATAGACCAACAAGTGGAGCCAAACTTTTACTTCGCCAAGATTAAAGGTTTTGTGAGGTGTTGATTTCAGACTTACAATAGCATTTTGATCTTCAAAATAAGAGGTTTTCCCTTGATCCATTAGCACTTGGTAGTGAGGGAGTTAAAATGGAGGTTCGAACCCTCAACACCTTGGAAGAGGGGTTTATTTTATATGCTGACATGCAACCGTTTTACAAGGTCAAAGTTGAGGCTTCACCAGTGATCTCTCCTATCATTATCGATATATGGAGGACAAAAAGTCAGTAGACTGAAGAAAAACAACAGTTCACAAGTGTTTTATGATTAAAGTATTCCCTCTTAACAATAATTTGCATGCACCGTATAAAACGTGCAAAACATACATGATGTTATGCAGGAAATCCCTGTCTCATACTATGGTTACATTGCCTTTGAACTCCCACCATGCGAGGGTGACTCCACAATGGTGGGGTTGGAGCATATATAAATGATGGCCATGTTTGGACAGACTATGTAACATGCAGTTGTGATTGCTTTCCTGGTATTGAGAGGTTAAGTAGGTGTGCACGACATCTAAGGTGCTATAATTTTTATTGTCCATACTTAGCAAGAAGTTCAATAGTGGTTAATGAAACACAATGGTTGGGTAAAGCCAAAAAGGTCCCCCATGTAGGCACCTACGAGTGATAGAGACACCTACGAGCATAGAGACACCTACGAGCATAGACCTGAGTTCCTAGTGTTAGATGCATTAGGCTATTCTTCTAGGATTTTTATTTGTGGAGATATCGCTGATACGAGCACTACTCCTAGTATTCATAGCATTCCTGACAGCTTTCATGTGGATAGAGTTCATATACTTGAGTAGTCAAGGATAATGCATGAGAGTAGTGAAAGATATCGCTGATACAAGCACTACTCCTAGTATTCATAGCATTCCTGACAGTTTTCATGTGGATAGAGTTCATATACTTGAGTAGTCAAGGATAATGCATGAGAGTAGTGATGATTTCATTGGGGTGAGTGTTAAAACCCTAAGATCTCTCTAGATAATTGTTATGCATAGACATACATAAATCAAGCATAAACTCATCCACCCGACCACCCCCGAGCATGACATAGCCTTGGCCTCACAAGCATCCAAGCCTCCCTTGAGTGTGCCCCATGCCCCTATTATATAGGAGGGCCCTCAAGTGACTCTTGACTCTCCATTTCCCATGTGTGACCCTTGGATGCCTGACCCTAACCTTAACCCTTAAGGTTAGTCCTAATCCATGCTCCACTAGAGCTTGTTCCTATACTCCCATGCTCACAAGCCTAATGTAGGTTAGCCTCCTAGTATATGCACACATAATGTGCATATAACATACTTCCCCTCTCTCAAAACATTGCACTCTTGCAATGAAAAAAAGGAGAATTGCACTGAACAATATCAACCGACTCCCAAGTCGAAACCTCTATTTCCCTATCTTTCCACCTAAGGGATTAGTCAACTAGAAAGTTTCCTTTCCCTGAATTCAAGTACCTTATTAGGTTCATGTGGAACATAGGATAAATCTTTGACTTCAACGAGTTCTTGAGGAGTAACTATGTAATCCTCACCTCCCAATTTTCCTTTCAATATATTGATATAAAAGACTCGATGAACTCTAACATGTGGAGGTAGTATATAGTCCATACGCAACCATGCCAATCCGATGTATAACTCAAAATTGACCACAATATCTAGGAGATAAATTCGAGCATTTTCCTTTTGACCACAATATCTAGGAGATAAATTCGAGCATTTTCCTTTTGACAAAGTTTGAAAATCTTAAGAAACTTTTAAATAAACCAACGCTCCTGGTTCAAAAGACCAAGTTGAGCGTCTTGTTGAAATATACAAGTGAATAGGGTGTGTGCGAGAACAAGCCCTTGGTTAGAGGCTGTAAAAGAGAAGATGTAATTGTGAAAGAACCTGTGAAAAGGTGAGAAGAATCTACTGGGAGAGAATAAAGGGTAGCATGAGAGAATTTAGGAGTGTGGAGTTATTTTGGGAGATATTCAGGGAAAAGAGAACAGGTGGAGAGAATCAGGCAAGAGGTGGAGATATTCTGGGAGTGAATCATGGAGAAATCAATGGGATTTGATGCTTGATGTAAACTCTATAAATTGAGGCATAGCCCTAATGAGAATTTGCTGGTTTTTGAGTATCCATGCCTACATTAATCTATTTGCTAATTATTCACTAATTACGTCTTAATTATTTACTAATCACTTTGTTAATGATGTTGATTCTAGTGTTTGATCCACCATAGCTCATCATTATGCTCAAATTTCAACATGGTATCAGAGCCATGCCTAGAATCCATCAGGTTTATGAGCCCATTAGTTAATTAATTAGGATTAGTAGATAATTAGTAAATAATAAAAAATTTAGTTATTTTTCAGTTCACCCCTTCACCCCCAGCCAGTGGAGGACTCCATTCACCTTGCACACTCACAATTAGGGCAAGCCCTTCTAACACAAGCTAGCCAACTCACTTGGCTTCAAGCCTATCAAGACGGCGCAGCAAACCGCTAGCGAAGGAAGCCGAAATCATCATTTTATCAGGCGCCGTTTTTCTGAAGCAGATTGGAGATTTCTTCTTGCTCAAGTCAAATCTCTCTAATTCCTCTTATCCCAAGGTGTATTCAAGCATGCTCTACAAGCTGGTGAAGACAGAATTCAATTTTATCAAGTCTACATTGAGATCCAAGCTCTCAATAAAATCTGCAGGTGACTTTGGTAAAATAGAGATTAAGCTTTCAATATTTGGTCAAATCTTATGTTTCTTGGCTTAATCCTCTACTAGACTCATTACTATTGATGCCTTTGAAAGCATTTGAGCTCATTTGAAGTGTAAGGCACCAGATCTGGACTCCCCGCATACTCTGTTTTCTGCACACAAAATAGAGCATTAATTTGCTAATCAGTGCTAATCACTATATTTTGGTGCAATTGAGGGCTCAAATTAACCATTAGGTATCTGATACAGATCCCTATAGCTTCAGATTGCAAATCGGAGTTGGTTTGATACTCCAACCATCCCGTACAAATTGGTTACCCTTGATTTAGTGTAATTTTTGGTGATTTTATGCTGATAAATTTGTTGTAATCATCTATTAAACACCAGATTGAGTTGTAAAAGGGTAGACACTGCCCTTGAATCTTGAAATTGGATCAAGAGGTAAGACCCCCTTCACATCACCATGAGTTCAGCACAGGAAATAGCCAAATTTAATGGGGAGCAGTTTTATACATGGCAGACAAAAACCATGTATTTGCTGATGAGGAAAAATCTGTGGGGATTAGTTGAAGGGAGAGATGAATGCCCAGAGAGAGGGGAAAATGAGTGGAAGAGTAGGAATGAAAAAGCATTGGGACTTATTGCACTCAGTTTAAATGATGAAATCATTCATCACATCACAGGGATACAATGGGCAAAAGATGCATGGGATGAACTCAATAAATTATTTGGTACACAAGCAAAAAATGCAAAGATAAATCTGTTAATGCAATTCTACAAATTGGACATGAAGGAAAGTGAACCTTTAATCACACACTTGAACAAATATAAAAGCATTAAGCAACAGCTAGCAGCTATTGGCAAAAAGGTAGAAGATGATGAAGCATTAGCTGTACTTCTGAAGAGTGTGGACAAAGGTGATTATGAAAACATTGTAGCAACACTAAAGAATGTACCTGAATTGAAGCTACACGAGATAGAAGCAGCTCTACTAGAGCAAGAGAGCAGAGGCAAAGAGAAGAAAGGGCTCGACTCAACAGCAAGAGAGGAAAAACCATTCTTCACCCAAGGAGGATTCTCTCGAGGGTGAGGACGAGGAAGAGGCAGAGTAGGAGGGAGGAACTTCACTTGCCACAAATGTGGAAAGCCAGGACACATGGCGAGAGACTGCTACAGCAAACCCAGTGAAGAAGGAACGACATTGGCAAACTTCATGGAGGCTCCAAAGGAAGTGGAGTCGGATCATCTTTTCTGAGAGAGAGAGAGAGAGAGAGAGAGAGAGAGAGAGAGAGAGAGAGAGAGAGAGAGAGAGAGAGAGACCCCACAACCCAATGTAACCTGCCCCAATCAAGTGAATAGGGTGTGTGCGGGAACAAGCCCTTGGTTAGAGGCTGTAAAAGAGAAGATGTAATTGTGAAAGAACCTGTGAAAAGGTGAGAAGAATCTATTGGGAGAGAATAAAGAGTAGCATGAGAGAATTTAGGAGTGTGGAGTTATTCTGGGAGATATTCAGGGAAAAGAGAAGAGGTGGAGAGAATCAGGCAAGAGGTGGAGATATTCTGGGAGTGAATCATGGAGAAATCAATGGGATTTGATGCTTGATCTATAAATTGAGGCATAGCCCTAATGAGAATTTGTTGGTTTTTGAGTATCCAGGCCTACATTAATCTATTTGCTAATTATTCACTAATTATATCTTAATTATTTGCTAATCACTTTGTTAATGATGTTGATTCTAGTGTTTGATCCACCATAGCTCATCATTATGCTCAAATTTCAACACGTCCTCTATCAGCATAGAACCATGCTCTATCCAAAGCACTCCTGATAGAATCTCGAGCTTTGGTCAGCATTTCTTGCATATCACGCAAGAAGTCCCTCAATGCATCAAGCTCGATGTCCTTAAGACCGACATCAATAGGTGCCTTGGGCTGATACCCATACATAAGCATGAATGGACTAAAACCAGTAGCCATATGTTTAAAACTATTATAGGCAAATTCCATCATTGGAAGATATTTTTCCCAATTTAATGCTTTTCCAGAGACATATGCACGAAGCATATCCTCTACAATCTGATTCATACGCTCTGTTTTCCCATCAGACTGTGGATGATAAGAGGAATTCATAATCAAAGTAATTTCCTCGTTTGTAACCATTTGGAATAAAGTAGGAAAACATGGCATTATAACAGCAAGAACCAGGGATTCATCGGCGCCCCGACATACCCACATCTGCACATGGAATAATCGATGTCCCGAGCTACCCATATCAACATAGAGAGTTATCGGCGTCTCGATGAGTCACATATGTCCATCCGTAAACCATCAGGTTGACTGTACAAATCACCTAAAGTACGGAACTAGAGAAAGAAATACCAACAAAGGAAAATTCCAAATTTCCTTAATCCGAACACAACAAGATAAACTCGTTGAACTCTAAAGAAAGAGATTTCAACAAGTGAAAATGTCGACAAGATTACACTCATTAATACATGTAGGCTATAGATAAAAGAATTTTATCTAGAGAATGCCCACACTTTAACTTCTAGTGAATTTAGAAAATGAGATTGTCTTTGAATGTTGAGGTCAACATGCTAAGTGATGTAAGCAAAGCAACAATCTTGAGCCCAAATTATCCCATAATATATGTGAGGGATAACCTTGATGTCCCATACCATCAAGAGGTATAACTCCAATCCAATAGCATGTAGCTATAGTGTGAAATGGTAGGTGAGTAGATATGATCCTCTATACAAGAGAGCATAACATAGCCTTGGTCTCACAAGCCTCCAAGCCTCCCTTGAGTGTGCCCCATGTCCCTATTATATAGGAGGGCCCTCAAGTGACTCTTGACTCTCCATTTCCCATATGTGACCCTTGGATGCCTGACCCTAACCTTAACCCTTAAGGTTAGTCCTAACCCATGCTCCACTAGAGCTTGTTCCCATGCTCCCATGCTCACAAGCCTAATGTAGGTTAGCCTCCTAGTATATGCACACATAATGTGCATATAACAGTGAGACATCGTAGGAGAGGTAGGATTGTGCATATGGATCTAGAGAGCTTTGTATTTGATTTAGACATTTTCTTAGATAGAATGATTAGAGAGGTTAACCTATCTTGGGATATAGGTTATACATGAATACCATTGATGGACATAGACCATGTTCATGATGATGACTTTAGAGATTGTGAGGATGACATGGTAAGTGATTTGATGGATGATGCCACTTTAGAGATTGTGAGGATGACATGGTAAGTGATTTGATGGATGATGCCACTTTAGAGATTGTGAGGATGACATGGTAAGTGATTTGATGGATGATGCCACTTTCATCTCATGTGTGGATACACTATCAATATTCAGTGATGATGATTCTTATGGTGATCCTGTTGATCATGCTTTTAATTTCGACGACCACACATATGCGGAGGGTTTCACACATGAGGGCATGTTGCATATTTTGGATCGCCTATACACATATTGAAGCAATGGATCATTCCTAAGATGATTCGAGCTATGCTATGATGACATCATTGGTTCACATGAGTGCTTACATGATGCCAACTCTTAGATACGTTTCTTCTCCGGGGGTTTACTATATGTGAACTCTCTATATCATGTGTGTTCAAGGCCTAATTCAAAACCCCTTATCTGTAAATTTGTATGAATAAAACACACCTTTTTTCTATTCAATCTGTAAATACCCCCTTTAAATGATACCCTTTTGTATGTAAAAAATGTGTAAAAAAGGGATTTAAAAAACCCCTTCTGTTGAACCCACATGCTACGCTTACATATTTATGATGAGTAAACCCCCCCAAGTGTTTCTTTGGTTTCCATGATTGTCTACATGACCCTAGTTTCTTTGGAGGCAGGTATTGGAAGCTCACGGTTGGCCCTCTATTAAAAATCAACTTGAAAGAAATGCTCAAGCTCAAAATAGAATAAATCTATGCACGCGACAGAAGAATGGGTTAAATCTTCCCCACCATGAGAGTGGCTTATCTCCTCTTCATGCTGTATTTAAATATATTTCCTTGTACAAAAAGCAAGAGCCAAAAATACATGTAGCCAAAAATATGGATCTCCACATTGGGCTTGCATAAGCCTAAATACAAAAATGTGAACACTCTAAGGTTCAATCATGAAATAGAACTAATGTATGTCAAAATGTTGCACACTAATGTGCACATAAAATATCACTATCACTGTCGAATAAATAATCGCCATGCGCCATGCGTCAATAGATTTCCAAATGGATCCATGCACATCCCGCACACTAATCTTGCCCACTGATCTGCACTCACATTCACAATATAAGCTCAAAATATGCGACAAGTTAGAGGTGATTAGTCTCGCTTGCACATAAAATAAATATCCATAAATTTCAAATAATGCGAATAATTCCAACATTCCTCTCTGGTGAAAAGCAATTGTCCTCAGTTGCTAAACATGCAATACCTCAAAGTAGGTACCTTTGCATATTTAAACAACTACGTGCAATACCTCAATTCAGTGACCTTTACACAAAAGTAAATATGAAGTTTAAAATATCCATCACAGAAATCCACAATATCAAAACCTCGTGCAATACCTCAATTCGGTGACCTTTGCACGGAAAAATAACCATTTGTGATACCTCAAATCAATGACCTTCACACATACCAATGCCAAATACCAAAATAAACTGACAATTGTGTAATACCTCAAATTGGTGACGTTCACACGATTACACCAGTCTCAATACCAAGTGTAAAATTTAGTGCAACTGTCTATGAAAGGAGTCGATCAAGGTAGAGTGTGTAGCAAGGGCATGGTCTAGAATCCACTGAGATTCTTCTATAGGATGATTCTTGTACTTAACCAAATATCTGACATAAACATTACCATTGCGAGTTGTAGTTTGCTCACGATCAGGAATTGCTTTTGGAACTAAAATTTATGTATCAGACTCTAGTAGAGGTGGGTCATCATAAATGGGGGTAGAAGTTGGTGTACCTTTAAAAGGTCTAAGTAGACTAATATGAAAGGAATTATGACTATTCCAATGGTCAAGAAGGGACAAGCGGTAAGCATTGTCATTGATCTTAGCAATTGTTTAAAAAGGCCCATAAAATCGTGGAGATAATTTAATGGCTGGATGTTTCTAAACAGACTTTAGTCTGCACTTTTCTATGTGAAGCCAAACTAAATCATTTTCTTCAAAAGTATTTGGTCTTCTATGCTTATTAGCCTATTTAGTGTAAGCTTGTTGAGCCTTAAGAATAGACTCACGAGCTTCAGCCAAAATTCGGTTATGAGTCACATAAAATCATCGACCGTTGGAACTTTATGAGAAAGTCTAGTAACTGGAGTTGGAATTTTCTTACCATAGACAATCTCAAAAGGAGCTTTGCCAGTGGTTGTATGAGGTGTGTTATTATATGCAAATTGCAAAAGATGCAAATACTGATCCCAATTTGCAGGAGATGAGATAGTGTAAGACTTCAAAAGATCTAAAATAGTGTTGTTTGTGGCTTTAGTTTGTCCATTAATTTTTGGATGATATGCATAACTAAAATCAATCTTTGTGCCTAAGTTTGAAAACAGTGGCATCCAAAAATGATTGCAAAATTGAGAATCACGATATGAAATAATGACTTTTAAATCCATGATTTGTGAAGAGAGTTTTGATAAACAATTGTGCAGCATGTGAAGCATTCAATGTTTTATGACATGCAACAATGAAATAAGCTTACTTACTAAACCTATCCACTGTGCACAAATGCCTAAGGAGGCTTAGGACACCTTCGTACGAAGATGTATGGTACAAACACCCAAGCTTAAAAGATGTAGCTAAAGTAGGAGCTACATAATGTGACCAACATAAAGCTAAGTATAAATGATTACTTAGGAAGGTTAAAGGGCTTGTAGTAGATTCCCTTGCTTCTATTGGATCACTAATAATATATGATGATGATATGGTGTCTATGACCTTGAATAGTCTTGGCAAAAAATATAGCTAGTTTCACACCTCCATTTGGGGTTTGAGAGTCCTTTCTTGATTTTCAAAAACTAATTGCTCTCCTCATCTCGTGAGGATATAAATATTGGGGGAGGTTCATCGTCTGAAAATGCAAAGATCTTGCATGACTCCTACTAGACCTCAATCTCCAAAAATAGAAATGCATAAGACCCAAGTCTGTCATCTCAAACTCACGGCTTAGCACATCCATTGTCTGCTATACCATTTCTTCATTGTCATCGGTGATGTTTAAGTCATCTACATACATGACAACTAAAGCAATATTTCCATGTTAGCATTAAAAGCACTTCTAGCAAACCCAATATTTTTGAAAAATTAGTCTATCTTATGATACCATGCCCTTGGGACATGTTTCAGTCCATACAATGCCTTCTTTAGCCCACAAACTTTGTTTTCTATCGAGCATCTCAAAAATTGGTGCTGAGCTACATATATCTCCTCCTTGAGATGCCCGTTTAGAAATGATGATTTAACATCCATGTGAAAAATTGGCCAACTATTTATGAGCAGCCAAGGCAAGTACCACCCATCCATTGTCTGCTATACCATTTCTTCATTGTCATCGGTGATGTTTAAGTCATCTACATACATGACAACTAAAGCAATATTTCCATGTTAGCATTAAAAGAACTAGCAAACCCAATATTTTTGAAAAATTGGTCTATCTTATGATACCATGCCCTTGGGACATGTTTCAGTCCATACAATGCCTTCTTTAGCCCACAAATTTTTGAAAAATTGGTCTATCTTATGATACCATGCCCTTGGGACATGTTTCAGTCCATACAATGCCTTCTTTAGCCCACAAGTTTTGTTTTCTATCAAGCATCTCAAAAATTGGTGCTGAGCTACATATATCTCCTCCTTGAGATGCCCGTTTAGAAATGATGATTCGACATCCATGTGAAAAACTGGCCAACTATTTATGAGCAGCCAAGGCAAGTACCACCCGCCTTGATAGTTGTCATGTGAGGTATGGGAGCAAAGGTTTTAGTAAACTTAAAACCCTTTCCAAACCCGTTTGGGTACTAATTACCTTTCTATTTGGTGGTTCAATAGACTAACTCCTAGGTGTTGTTTTTAATGATGTTATCATACTCAAATTGCATCATGGGTTTCCACTGTGGATGTACTAAGGCTTTATCCAAGGTGACTAGCTCCTTCACTTTTCCCATTATCTCAGCCCCATCAATTCCATGTTGACAATGAGATCAAATTCTCTTCTTTTCTCCTTCACTTTTCCCATTATCTCAGCCCCATCAATTCCATGTTGACAATGAGATCAAATTCTCTTCTTTTCTCCTTCACTTTTCCCATTATCTCAGCCCCATCAATTCCATGTTGACAATGAGATCAAATTCTCTTCTTTTCTCCTCTATTCTTCTTGATATGCATGATCGATTCGTCATTGAAGATTCTAGCATCTCAAGTATTGGGGTGCGCTCATCATAAATATATGTTGTGTCCACTTTAGAAGTGGCTTTCCTTGTTGTGTAGTAGTAGGTTGGTGTGGTGTGTGAGAGTCTTCATCCTCTGAAAACTCCTCCTCCTTAAGCAGAGGAAATTTAGTTGGTGGGTTGGGATCTTGGTGTATTATTTCTTCCGATGATGATAGAGTGGATGGACCTATCTCCTCCACTGAGTGTGGTTGCTCTATAAACACCGCATGTTGGATTTGGTTATTATCTTCTTCACCTCTCGATCATAGAGTCAATTTGCCTTTGACTCTTAATTGTATCCAAGAAATATACACTTCTTACTTTGGGCATCAAGCTTCTTCGTGGATGTATCTGGTATATGCACATAACATTCACAACCAAATGTTCTAAAATGAGACACTAAAGAGAGTAATGGCTCCCTTGAAACTTCTTCTTCTTGCCATACCTTTGCATTTAGCATTGGCTAAAAATGCAGCATCACCGTGAAGGTCTTCAACTGCATTTCCTCCTCAAGCAGCATAGCACTAAATTCTTCAAATAATAGAGGTAGTGTTGTAACATAATAGCTTAGTGCTGTAACCAAGCTAGCATACTTTTCAAATAATAGAGGTAGTGTTGTAACCTAAGAGCTTAGTGCTGTAACCAAGCTAGCATACTTTTCCATTTGGATGCACCTCTCGGCTAGTTTCTCACATTGGTCTTTGTAATCTCCATAGTATTTGATCTCGCATAATTTTTATAAATGCTTTAGCAGCTTCAGCAAGAAGCTGATGCTCTAGGTTCTAAATCCTAGTCTAATTTCGAGTCTCATACTGGATTCCTCATCATGGTCTAGGACTATGATGCCTTAATTATGTGTTGAATTAGAGTTAGAATAGAACCACTTACACTAGTGACGATGACTTAAAGTGTGCTAGCATTGCACCTCCTCCATGCATAAAGAAGTGTAGCATTTAGTGAAAGTATGTTCGCATTGTTATTGGGGTCAGGGGTTCCCACTAGTTTTGTATCCGCCGTTGTTCCCAGAATAGTTTTTAGAAGCGTCTAGAATAGCATTGATTTTGAATTTCCAAAGAGTTTAGTTCGTACCATCAAGCTTACCTTCTGTGAAGGTTGGTGGATGAATGTGTAGGACTAGTACAACAATAGTAGCTAAGGTAGAAGCCATCACTCCTAGTATTCTATATAAAGAAAGACTATACTTTTTGCATGATTTTTGCTAAAAGCATCTACACTCTGATACTATATAAGAGTATAGCACAGTGAAAAAATAAATAGTAAAACAAAATACAACAGACAATACAGTAAATAGAGAATGGAGAAATTTTGAAATTCTAAGATAGGTACAATGTGATGGTGTTGTCCACCTGTGTGCTCTCAAGTAAAGCTTAGATGACAATTTAGATAGACTCTCGATGTAGGATGTACTAAGTGTAGAGGGTGTGGATACTCACAAGCATTGGATACCTTAGCTTATAATAACTATGTATATATATAATATTGTAGGTGGTGTGGTAGGTGCGTATACAATGCCGGTGATTACACAACACAGACACGATCATCACCCTCAATGTAGCCAACTGACTAACTATTGCCCCACTAATAATGAACCCTAGGACCAAGAGAATTCTTGAACCTATGATCATATCCTAACCATCAATGGTCATAATAACGACCCCATCAACGTCTAAGCCGAGAATCCCACTAAAGACATGTACACCAATGGCTTCTCCTCATAATGGGGGCCTTTACAAATGTGCATCAACATGGATGTGAGATACATGCTCAGAGGTAGGCATTGAGTGTATACTAATAGAAAAGATTCTAAAGAGACGATGTAGATACAAAGAGTAAGGAATCCCCATTGTTTAAGCTAGAACAAAAGCAATTCCATCACTCTCCTAATAACTCTACCAATCATTGGACTAGGAAAAGGTAATCTTTCTTGAGACTAAGAAAGTAAATTATAACTGGGAAGCTCAAAACAGCTACCAAGAGGTTGAATGCTGAGTGGAAGCCATGCTAAAGACATGTGTGCCGTTCTCACAAGTGTGATAAGGCTCAATTGTATGACTTAATCCAATGTTGCAAGTGAATTAAACTCCACCTAGTATTCATGCCCAAGATGATGAATATTAGTAATCTTTCTAGGCTTGTTGATATATGGCCATCATGAAAAATATCCTTGCGTTATTTGTGCACTAGGTGGCCACCCAAAATATTTTAAATCAAAAAGGAGGTCTCTAGGGAGGTGACCATCAGTGTGAGAGGAGTTGAAGGTACACTTCAGAAAAAGGTGCAAGGGGGGTGGCCTTGGTTAGGGTTATTGAAGCGGCTCTTCCATGGAGTCCTCCTGGGGGGGGTAAGGACCAAAGGTGGGATGTGGGGGAAAAAATGAGGAAAGGCTGAGGAGGAGGAGAAAAAGGAGGCAAAACCAAGAGGCAAACAAACGAAAGATTGAGGAGGAGGAGGAGAGGAAGGCAGAAGCAAGAGAGGGGTGAAGATAAGCAAGCATGGTAGTGGTGATGATGGATAGGAGGACGGTGCAAGGAGAATGAAAGGGCACAAAAGTGGAGAAGAGGGTGAGGTGTTGAAAGTGGATAGATGGGAGGGAGGAAGTGGGCAGAAGAGGACAAGGGGAGGGGAGCTAATTGGCTGGTAGGAAGAAGGAGGAAGTGGGCAGAAGAGGACAAGGGGAGGGGAGCTAATTGGCTGGTAGGAAGAAGGAGGAAGCAATGAAGGAGGGGAGCTAATTGGCTAGTAGGAAGAAGGAGGAAGCAATGAAGGCAGAGGAGGGAAATATAGAGCATGAAGGGGGCGGATAATGGAGGCAATGTGACAAGGCAAGGGAAGGGGACTAGACACAATAGAGCACAAGGGGGGATTTTGCATAGCACATAGGGATGAGGGATACGGTTGAGGGAGCTCCTTTAGGTCGCATTTGCTAAACCAATGATCCTTTGGTAATGGAACCTAATCTTTACGCGCATACATGGATGCTTTGAGCTTTATAATCAAATTGGAGTTCCATTTTTGGTTTGCAAGCAAGCAACTCAATGACGAGGAGATTATTACACAAAGATGAATTACACTACCATGGAAAGAGAAGACAATATAAGCTTGAAAATGATGATCTGATAAGGAGATGCATAAAGGAACATGAATTCTAGGACCCTCGCTTCCTTGGCCCACAGAAGGAGATGGGCAATCCTTGAGCTGGTGCCCAAACCCCTGACATCCGAAGCACCTGTTCTCACTTCGAAGCTCTTCCCTTTGCATTCTTGAGAGAGTCAGAGTTCCTGAGAATGTACTTCGAGGGAAAGGTCTTCCTTCATTCCTGAAGCTTCCCGTCTCCAGATTTTGGTTGGAACCTTGGTGTCTCTTTGGAGGTGGAAGGTTGGAAGAACTTCCCGATGTCTGGAATCGCTTGAAGGATGAGGGAGCTGGCTTTGGTGAGACTTTTACAATGAAAGCTTTGGCGAAGTCCACCATTCTGATAGCTTTAGCCATGGACACTGGCTTGGCATTCTTGACCAGTGTGTCTAAGGGTTCGTTCATTCCCCGAATGAACCTGGCCATAAGTTGCTCTTCATCTAAGGGTGGTGAATACTTGAGTAGAAGAGCAAATGCCTGGTGATATTCTTCGATGGTTTTTCTCCCCTGATTTAGCTCTAAAAATTCATTCATTTTGGTTTCTAAGAACCCGAGGGGACAAAACCTCTTCCTTAAATAGGCTTTAAGATCATTCCAGGACTGGGTATTCGTGTTCAGATGGTTGGTGTTACAATGGTTCCTCCATGCCACCCTGGCTGTTTCCACAATTTTCAGCCTGGCAAGAGCCATTTTGCTCTGCTCATTGTAGCCTGTGACATCAAAATACTCTTCCATAGCTTTCACCCATTTCTCCATAGCCTCGCCCAGGCCCTTCTCCTTCTCCTTTGAAGGGTCCTGGCTGAGTTCTGTGAAGAGCCTTGCGAACGTCAGGGTAAGCTCTTCTTCATCAGTGAGAGGGTCTGGCTGACGACCACGGTTCCCTCGCCTCATGATTCTGCCAAAAATGATATATTATTAAATTTTTATTTTGAAATCATCCACGAGATCCTAAGACTTAAGAGGTTCGAAAAATAATTTCTTAAACAAGATAAATGATCTTATTGGAGATCTAGGACATATGTCCGGTAACAGATTTTTCTTTATCAATTCGTCGTCAATCAACAATCACTTATACAATAGGGAATTTTTTCACAAAACATTTCTTTATTTATATAAAGGTTGGAATATGTACATAGAGCAGCTCGGCTCCAAAAGTCAAAATCTCCTCGTCTCGGGAGATGCATAAGACGACGATACTGGGCTATAGACATGCCCTGATACAAATGTTCCCTTACTGCCAAGGGAGCTACTATCTTCTCCTTAGGAATAAAGTGACTAAGGAGTCTGTAGATTTGGCAGGAAAGTCTGAAATTTCGAGGCGTTGAGTGATAAAATAACACCATGTATCACTTTCAGCTTCATCAGAATCATGGTCAATGAGAGATTCTGCCTCAGCATCACACGCTGGTCGCAAGAGGCATGGACATACTAACCTGCAAACCACTTGTGCTGTCGTCTCTCCGCTGGGTCAAGGAAATATAGATCCTCAAAATGGCATAGGAGTCTAGCTCGGCTCGTTCGAGTTGTAGCGGAAGAGATGAGATGCTCTTGAAGGTGAACACAGTCATGTCTTGTGACTGGGTGAGGTCGGGAACACCAGATAAGTGTGGAACTTCCATCTATAAAATCAAATTCTTTGATTAAAAATCTTCATTAATGAAGCTTAAGGAATGAAAATACAACATGTAAATACTCTTTCTGAGTTTTTATTACAATTTTCTGATAAGAATTCATTTCTCCTTATTAGCTTTCAACAAAGCTCTGATACCAGCTGTGAGACCCTCGCCCCCTCCGCCGTTCCCCCTTCGAGGGCGCTGGTGGCAGAAGCAGCGTCAGCCTCTCGCGCGAGGCAGGGATCCACACTCGGGGCCTCGCCTACAAATGTCCGGACAAGAGACTAGTCCGGTGGTTCCTCCGAAACCAAACCCGAAAAAACTTCCCTCACCCAGAAGGCACGGGCGATTTCTCCAGGGAAAATCTTTGAACGGGAGAATTAATCTAACAGGTCAAGTCTTAACTATTCAAACTGATCCGACCAAACCTGGAAGTCACATGGTCAGATCAAAGAACAGACTTGCACGTGGTCCATAGAATCACCGCTTTTTTCCTCCTTTAACGAGGCACAGCCCGCTGATTCCCTTCCACAGAACAAGGATCTTCTCAGGACTTAATCTAACTAACGCAACAATTCCTATCTTAATGGTATCGCACGAATCCTCCGATCCAGCCTAATCCCAACCGGCCCATGGGTTAGCCAACCACCAGACCACTGTATTGGTAGGATTCCTTTATAAAGATTTGGTTATGTTTTACTAGGGTACTGGGGAAAAGAGTTCCCAGACCCCCTAGCTGGCGTTTCATGTAAAAATTAAGGTAGGCATTCCACATACACACCCAATATGAAATTGCCATTTATAACAGATTCGGTTGTCTTTAAAACAATCCTTCAATAGAAATCATAATATTACTAATCATCATCCTCCAAAATTCTAAGTCCATTGTGTTATAAAATATGTCATCTGGACTCTCCGTTGAAGACCAGCTGGCCAACCAACGAGATCCAATATCAAAATTTGATTCATAAAAATCTTTCTTTTTAGTCCAGCCGAATCTTCCTCAATGCACGCATGGGTGTCCTAGCAACCCCGCGAGCCCGTGCATCATGCTGGTGGTCAGAACCCTCTGGGATCCTACTTAGGTGTCCTAGCACTTCACTCAGGGAACCGCTTCGTCGGTCCTCGCCCATCGTACCGGAAGCACACCATTTTAACCGTACCGAGGCTGGTCAAGTCGGCAGGCTTTGCCCCCGCTAGCAACGTCCCTCAACGACTCCCCGCCAGCTATTGCAACGAACCTCCTCTTAGTAAAACACATGCCAAATGCTTTCTCCAACATTCTGGCATAAAACAGTCCTTTAAATGAAAAACAGAGGTTCTATGCAAGTAAAATTCCCAGTTTGAGATTGGCTCCACAAAACCCCTTTTTCCTTTATTCCCAATTTCATAATGAGAATCCTTGATCTCTCATCAGGGTAATCTACCCATCATTTGATTGATTGTCCAACTAGATTCTTGGTGATTTTGGTCAAAGGAAAACTAGTTTAATTCAACGGTGATCTATTCTTTGTTGGAATTGGTCACATGAAGTTTTTGCTTGATTCAGATCGAGAGATGGACAAGTAGGTTTAAGTACTGTTCGTCCCTCTCGTAGTCTAACCAAAATCATTCGATTTAGTTCTAACAAGGATTTTCTCAGATAAACAACTACTTAACTTCTAATCGTAAGGAAATTCCAACTTTGTGAATTTCATTCTTTCTTTTCCATAGTAGATTAAGAAATGGTTTTATTAGAGAATATTGGGTTTTAATGAAAATACTCTTCTTCCATTTAATCTATTTTTGGGTAAATACCAATTTGGTGATTTAACCACACATAAAATATCTAAAGATATTCTTTCTACCATTTAATTTCTCAACCTTAATTCCCTAGGGATTGATTTGAGGCCGAGGTACTATCAAATTAGAATGAAGGATGGTGATGAGTTCAAAGTAGTGTTTAGAACAAAAAGAGGGCTATTTCATTTTATGGTTATGCCATTTGGGTTGTGCAACACACCCGCTACTTTCCATACTTTCCAAGCTTTGATGAACAAAATACTACAGCCCTTCCTCTTCAAGTTTTTATTTGTGTTCTTCAATGATGTCATCATCTATATCAAAGGAGAGGATGACCATTTCATACATGTTAACGAAGTGCTTGAGGTATTGAAGAGAAACCACTTGTATGCAAAAAGAAGAGGTGGAAAGGATGCAAGTAATACTTTAACGATGCAAGGCCAACATCAAGAGGTTACAAGAAATGATGAAGCACTATGAAGATGCTCATAGAAGACCATTAGAGTTCAAAGAAGGGGATAATGTGTTTTTAAGAATCCCTAAATCAAGATATGGTTCTCTCAAGGGCAACACCAATACCAAATTAGCTCAATGCTATTATAGTCCTTATAAAGTCTTGAGGAGAGTTGGTGAGGCTGCATACCAACTATTGCTATTTCATGTGTCCCATTTGAAGGCTTATGTTGGACCAGAGGTGCAAATTTTTGATGAGTTACCACCTATAGATGAATAAGGAAAGATTGAATATTTGCCAAAGAGCATAATGGGCAAATATAAAAGAGTGCTTCGCAATCGTACTATGGTTGAAGACTTGCTCAAGTGGCGTGGGTTATCTCTTGAGAAGTCTTCATGTAGCCTAATTTTATGTTGGAAACATTTAAAGGGGTTTTGGATACATATCATGATATTGTTACCAAATAGAAGCTACTTGCATGCTAGAATTTATTGTTATGACAATTTTTGGGGTCTCATAAGTGGAAGATTTAAGTTCTCATGCAATGAATCTTTCATCGTCACAAGGACTATACATTGACATTGGGGATTTTTTAAAGGAATGACTTGAGAACATATTATGCAATTCTTGGTGTATGGAAGGCATTATGTTCTTATGGATAGATTTGGAGCCATATACACCAACAAGGCCATTATATGCTATATATGGTCTACATGGTTATTTGAGCGAGTTACATTCCATTTCATGGGCTGAATTTATATATTTTCGAGGAAAAACCAATGGGAAGGGTTGATTTATACCATGGGTACTAATGTATATATAATGGTATGGGCCAAAGGCCATGGTCAAGTGTAAGAAGGACATTAATAATTGTAGTGTGGAAATGGTCCCAAGTATATAAGCCCATATCTCATATTTACTAACTTTTGGAATATATGATCTTCTCTTGAAGCTAATTGCTCAAGAATCCATGGTGTGCTAAGAAACATGGGTATCCCGGACATGTGCATGGCTATCGTGATTAGTATTAATCTTAATTAATCTAGTAATTAATATATTCTAAGGTGGATGATACTTGAGCATAGACATGATGATTAACTGTTAAACTAATTAAACTTAGACTCCTTGTTGCTTTGGTGCTTCCTTTGATGCTTTTGCTTGTTGCTTTGGTGCTTCCTTTGATGCTTTGTGTGTGAGTGACATGCTTTAAGACGCGGTCACTCCATGCATTTTTGTTCTTAGTTGCTTAGAATAGTATTTAATACATCTTTTCTTTGTTGTTGATGCTTATGCACATGTGTGTACCAATTTTTTATTTTCTAAGGATGTAATCGCTCCCCAAATGATACTTTGAGATGTAGAATGCTTGACATTTGAGAAGGTCTTACCAATGAGCTTGTGTTTTACTTCACTGCCAGTGTATACTCTCATACAAGATTAGAAATGTGCTCTAGATTTTCTTGCAATGATGATTTCACGTTGATCCAAGTGATTAAAATGCAAACTATGAGGTGAAGAGTCACTCAAATTTAAGAAATGCAAATGGATGAGATGGATTTGAATGCAAGAGAGGGCTTTCCACATTAGATTTATACCCTAATTTTTTAATTTTGATATTAATTTGACCTAATTTTTATTAATGATGCACTAATGATAGTGATTAGTACCCTTAATCAAAGTGATTAAGGGTAACATAATTTGGAGGCCAAAATTGAACAAATTCAAAGGGATTTTGATGGGGGATTTTGCATGGCCTCCTTGCCCTTGATGATGAGAAAAGCCCCAAACCAAAATGACAGCTCTAGGAATCGAACCGCAAATATAGGGTGAATTTAAGTTGACTAGTTTTTCGCTTCTCATAGCAGCTATAATGGATCAAATTAGCTCAGATTTGGACTATGGGTTCCTTAAATTATGGTTAACAAGCTTCTACGAGGGCTTGGCTCAAGTGTAGAAGGAGAATGAGAGAAAATAGTAGCACAGCCTGCAATGCGAAAATCGAGTAGTGGAAAGCACTTCCATTTAATTCCCGTGGTGAATCACTTAGCAATGAGCTAAGGAATCTTCCCTTAAAGGGATTTTGGCAATGGTTTGGAACTAGCAATGCTAATCTTCACAAATTTGAGCCACCAGTAGAGTGAATGGATAAGAAGATGAGATTAGTGAAATTTAATAATGGCGATTATAGCGATTGATATAAGCAAGGGTTAATCTAAAGAGGCTATGGAGAGAGGGGAGGCTCTGATGCCATGTTAAGAAACATGGATATCCCAGACATGTACATGGCTATGGTGATTAATACTAATCTTACATTAATGGCTATGGTGATTAATACTAATCTTACATTAATGTAATGATTAATACTAATCTTACACTAATCCTAGACATGTACATGGCTATGGTGATTAATACTAATCTTACATTAATGTAATGATTAAGCTAATCTAAGGTGGATGATGCCTAAGCATAGACATGATGATTAATTGTTAAACTAATTATGCTTAGACTCAAGCACAATTAGGCTACAAGATTGAGACTTGTACTCATAAAGAAGCTTGAGAACTTGCTTCATGTTTCATTACTTGAAATGACCCCTTTTATATGGGTGGGTACAACATTGGCTTTGATAGCTCATGTTGGATAATTCCACCTTTTTATATGGGGGGGTCATTTCATTTCTTGAAATGACCCCTTTTTATATGGGTGGGTCATGTTGGATAATTCCACCTTTGCTCATGTGGTGGCTTGTTAGGCTTGTACTTCATTTGGACTACTCATACTCACTTCCTCTACCAAGTCATGTGCTCAATGGCATTACATTTCTCAACACCCCCCTAGTGCCAATTTCTTAGGCTAACAAGGTGGTCAGATGAGAGGTTTAAAAATACTTCACCCTCCCCTTAATGTATATGGTAGGTGGATTAACATTTGTACTTGGACATGTAACATTTCCCCCCTTGGGTGCTTGATCAGCTACTCTCAGGTGGTCAGGAGTGTTTACATTTGCATCACTTCCCCTAGGTGCTTGATTGGGACTCACAGATTTGCCTACTCATTCGGTGGCTTACAACATTTGGACTTGGAGATGGAATATCTCCCCTGTGGGTGCTTGATTAGCTACTCTCTCAAGTGGTCAATATTGTTTACATTTGCATCACTTCCCCTAGTAGGTGCTCTCTGGCTACTCTTAGGTGGTAAAGCATGCTTACAAACACATAGATTTGCCTACTCATTTAGTGGCTTATAACATATGAATTTATTCGGTTAGGGTAGTGGTTGGTAGCTCCTTTATTGCTTAGTGTCTTCTTGCTTTTGCTTGATGAAGATCCCTTGCTGACTTCGTGCTTCATGTCAATGTCGTGTCCTTCTTTTTCTTCTTCGCATTGTTGGATGCTCTTGGCTCTGTCTTGACCCATGGCTCTTTAAGTGTGCTAGTGCTAGTGCTTATCCTTGCTTATCTTTGTGTCCATCTTTAGGTGTTCTCTTCTTCATTATGCCTTTGGTGTAGACTTTATCTTTGCCACTTGTGCTCAATGCTTTTGCTTGGTGCTTCCTTTGATGCTTTGTGTGTGAGTGCCATGCTTTTTGTTGGGTCACTCCATGCATTTTTTCTCTTAGCATGCTTAGGATAGCATTTAATGTATCTTTTCTTTATTTTTGATGCTTATGCATATGTGTGTACCCATTTTTTCTTTCCCAAGAATTTAACCCCTCCCCAAATGATGCTTTGAGGAGTAGAATGCTTGACATTTGAGAAGGTCTTACCAATGAGCTTGTGTTTTGCTTCACTGACAGTGTCTACTCTCATAAAATATTGGGAATGTGCTCTAGATATTCTTGCAATGAAGATTTCAAGCCGATCCAAGTGATTAAAATGCAAACTATGTGCTAAAATTGAACCAAATGCGGTGAAAAGTCACTCAATTAAGCAATGCAAATGGATGAGACAGATTTAGATGCAAGAAAGGGCTTCCCACAGTATATTTATACCCTAATTTTCCATTTTAACATTAATTTGACCTAATTTTTACTAATGATACACTAATTATAGTGATTAGTACTTAATCAGAGTGATTAAGGGTAACAAACTTTGGAAGCCAAAATTAAGCTAATCCAAAGGGATTTTGATGGGGCTTTTGCATGGCCTCCTTGCCTTTGATGATGATCAAATCCCCAAACTAAAAATATAGAAGCTCCAAGCATCGAACCACAAATATAGGGTGAATTTAGGTTGATGAGTTTTTCACTTCTCACAGCTACTACAATGGATTAAATTGGCTCACATTTGGATTGTGGGTTCCTGAAATTATGGTTAACAAGATTCTGAGAGTGCTTGGCTCAATTGCAAGTGTAGAAGGAGAATGAGCGAAAACACCAACAGCGTGGCCTACAACATGAAAATTGAGTACTAGAAAGCACTTCCGTCTAATTCCTATGGTGAATCACTTAGCAATGAGCTAAGGAATCTTCCCTTAAAGGGATTTTTGCAATGGGTGGGAACTAGCAATGCCAAACTCCACAAATTTGAGCCACTAGTAGAGTGAATGGATAAGATGAGATTAGTGAAGTTTAATAATGGTGATTAGTGATTGATGCAAGCAAGGGTTAATGTAAAGTGGCTATGTAAAGAGGAGAGGCTCTAATACCATGTTGAGAAACATGGGTATCTCGAACATGTGCATGGTTATAGTGATTAATACTAATATTATATTAATGTAGTAATTAAGCTAATCTAAGGTGGGTGATGCCTAAGCATAGACATGATGATTAACTGCTAAACTAATTAAGCTTAGAATCAAGCACAATTAGGTTACAAGATTGAGATTTGTACTCATAATAAAGAGGCTTGAGAGCTTGCTTCATATTTCATTGCTTGAAATGGCCCCTTTTTATATGGGTGGGTATAACATTGGCTTTGCTAGCTCATGTGGGATACTTCCACCTTTGCTCATGTGAGGTAGATTGGTTTGTAGAAGCTACTTGTAGATATGGGAGAGCCCATGTCATTTATTGTGATAACATGATTAGCATATAGTTGGCTATAGTAACTCAGTGTATCATGCTAGGACGAAGCACATTGAGGAGCATTATTATTTTATGAGGGAGAAGAAGGTTCTAGTAGGATTCGGTACATGTCAACATAGAGGATCATGCAGTTGGAAAGCTTACTTAGAGTACATGGTGTGGAGTTAAGCTTGGAAAGGAGAGTGTTGAGATATCAAGCTCAACTAGTGCGGATATGGGTGACACGCCAAAATGGAAACTTTGCACTTATGCCACTAACATGGTTGGTGAGATTATGGTGATATGCCGCTAGTGATTTATACACGTTGTGTGATAGCCCTTCATTAGAGTTATAGCATAGTTATAGGGCCAACTCATGTAGTTGGGTTCACACTATGGACTAACCTTTGTATGTTTTAGTAGGAGAGTACTTTCCCATATAGTATGTACTCTCTCTCTCTCTTTATGTTGTGGTTGTAGATAAGAGAAGAAGAAAATTCAGCCATCCCTCTCTCTTGTGTGCTTGTCTACTCTAACATGGGTTTGTGTGTTGGCTTACAAGGAAATCAAGTTCACTCTCTCCCCCACATTCTTGTCAACACTGCCATGTGGTTACATTATTTAAACACCTACAATGAGTAGTCAACACAAGACCACTTCTCTTGAGTTCACCTTAGTGAGTTCCCATAACCAAATGACCTCTGTAAATCAGGCCTAAAATACTCTTCCAAGAGTTAAAACAATTCTGATTAGGCAAGATTGTTAAAGATCACTTGGGTGGGTATTGCATTACCATTTGTAGATATGGGAGAGCCCATGTCATTTATTGTGATAACATGATTAGCATATAGTTGGCTATAGTAACTCAGTGTATCATGCTAGGACGAAGCACATTGAGGAGCATTATTATTTTATGAGGGAGAAGAAGGTTCTAGTAGGATTCGATACATGTCAACATAGAGGATCATGCAGTTGGCAAGCTTACTTAGAGTACATGGTGTGGAGTTAAGCTTGGAAAGGAGAGTGTTGAGATATCAAGCTCAACTAGTGCGGGTATGGGTGACACGCCAAAATGGAAACTTTGCACTTATGCCACTAACATGGTTGGTGAGATTATGGTGATATGCCACCAGTGATTTATACACGTTGTGTGATAGCCCTTCATTAGAGTTATAGCATAGTTATAGGGCCAACTCATGTAGTTGGGTTCACACTATGGACTAACCTTTGTATGTTTTAGTAGGAGAGTACTTTCCCATATAGTATGTACTCTCTCTCTCTCTTTATGTTGTGGTTGTAGATAAGAGAAGAAGAAAATTCAGCCATCCCTCTCTCTTGTGTGCTTGTCTACTCTAACATGGGTTTGTGTGTTGGCTTACAAGGAGATCAAGTTCACTCTCTCCCCCACATTCTTGTCAACACTGCCATGTGGTTACATTATTTAAACACCTACAATGAGTAGTCAACACAAGACCACTTCTCTTGAGTTCACCTTAGTGAGTTCCCATAACCAAATGACCTCTGTAAATCAGGCCTAAAATACTCTTCCAAGAGTTAAAACAATTCTGATTAGGCAAGATTGTTAAAGATCACTTGGGTGGGTATTGCATTACCATTTGTAGCACAATTGCTAAGAAAAATGAGTGTAATTAATTCCAAACAAATTATATAAAGAAAGCCGAAGATCTTTTAATCCAATGAAAGGGAGCCCAATTTGCATAGTTTCCATAACTTTTCTAAGGAAGAAGTTAAACTATTACATAATGTGAGCTACTTTCTATAAAGAAAAATCACAAAAGAGGTTGTTGTCATTCACATGTCTACATTTAATGAGAAGTCTTTTAAAGTTTAATAAAACTTTAAATAAGCATTTGGGTATCTATTTTGGAGTAGCTTGTAATTTGGACTTCCTATGCCGATTATTGTGTTGACTTCTTTGCTTCATTGGTGTTGAGGTGGTACAGATGGAGAAATTTTGGGAACCCATTTCAAGGTAGATTTGGGTTGCCACTTTTTAGCTCGTCGTATTTGTTTGTCCTTTTGACATGGAGGTGTTTGTAGTGTGGAGTTAAAATAATCAAGATTTCCTTGAGCAGTGATGCTTAAGTGGAGGGGATTTACTTAGATTTTGTGAATATTAAAGCTTCCTCCTCATTGTTGAGACTCTCGATAAGAGTGAGAGGTGGTAGGGGTTTACAAGTAGAATGTTTATTCACCCACAAAGATACACCATGTCGACCGATCAATCATACATCCAGCACCCTTCATCCATGTACAACCAAGTATTATTGATTTAGGTAATGTTATGGCAGACATAACTAGGAAGTCTCCCACCATGTGCTTGTTGCCATCACAATATGTCTCCATTTGTAATAACCCAAGAACCTTAGTATTTCTACCATGGATACCTTTCACTTTTAATGAGGTATCTACAAGTTGAGGTTTTCCCACAACTAGTTCCATGCATTGAAGGAAATTAGATTGTGACTAGCTCCCATATCAAGCAATGCATCTCGTAAAGAACTTTACCATAAGTGCTAGGCAATTGAATGAACATTCTAGAGGTGCTATGGGCTCTTCTGTGTCTCCTTCAACTTCTCGCACAAAGGCTTGTGTTGAATCAAGGATAGCTTCTCATTGTTGTTGAAGTTTTCCCGTCTTTCCCTTTTCTCCTGTCGGACTTGGATCTTCTTTTGAATGGTCCTTTCCATGGCGGCTTCTCATTGTTGTTGAAGTTTTCCCATCTTTCCCTTTTCTCATGTCGGACTTGGATCTTCTTTTGAATGGTCCTTTCCATGGCGGCTTGCTTGTCATGAGAAGCACATAAGGATTCTTTGGTAAGAGGTCCATAGTATTTTTTAAACTTACTACCATTAAGGAAACTAACAATTTCAACTTCATCAAGAGTCTCAACATGTATAGTACCTTGTGGAGTAACTTCACAAATCCTAAAATGGTCCCTTTCCAGCATATTTAAGCTTTTTCTTTTCACTACAGACCCCATACATAAGTACAAGATCTCCTACCTTGATCTCCTTGTCCGTGAGATTTTGGTCAAACCACTTCTTTTTGTGGTCCTTTTTTCTATCTGCATGTTTTGCACTGCAATTTGTCTTTTCTCCGTAAGTTATTCTAAAATAAACAACCGGTCATCCAATTCATTACCATCAAGCTTTTCATTTACATCTATCCTTAAGTGAACGCATTTTTTTGGCGCGAGCAATTTCCAACGAGCGAATATTCCTTTTTGGCGAGCGTTTTTTCCCCCCCTCTCTCTCTCTCTCTACTCTCTTCGTAGTATGTATCTCTCTCCCTCACTCACATTCTCTCCTCTCCATACCCAATCCCTACACTCCCTCTCTCTATATTGTCCCACTCTATCTCTCTCTCGCTCCCTAATTTACACTCTCCCTCTTTCCCTCTCTCCAACATCTCTCTATACACCACCTCTCTCTCCTCCTCACTTATTCTTCCACACCCTTAGAACAAAATGTTAGTACAACATCCTTGCAACAAAAAAGTGGACAAATGGAAAAACAAATCAGTGAAGAAAGTGTAGCATTCTATTCCATCCATTAATCACACATAATGTTTAAAGTGTTGCAATCCCTTCCATCCATATTAATAAAAAGTCATGTCATTACATACAAAAAAGGCCTTTATGCCCTAAGTGGACAAGAACATTAGCCATTTAAGTTTTAGAATCTCTTTTCATCCATATTGTTCACAAGCCAAGTTCAAAAAACCAAAAAAAGGTCAGCCTAATACAAATGTTTGTACTTGCTTACACTCTAGGCCAACTCTGAGTATGTCTTGTCTCTATTCAGAGCCTCAGCGATATCTCTTTCAGTCAACATTAGTTGATAAATAAACATATTCTCATTTTGGCTGAGGCCGAGAACCCTCAGGTACACAAAGTATAGGTGCTTGCATGCAAGATATGGCTTCCTCTTTTTAATTCTTTACATGAAATCTGGACAAGTGCATGTTGGATGGCCTTTGATATGTATATCATAAACACCAACTTCTATGTCTTTCCCAAAAGTTCCTCCTAATTGCCTAGAAGGTTTAATGTATTGGTGCTTCCACCACACTAGTATATGTGGATTCACTGCCCGCACTTGTCTCTTCATCTAAGAAATGAATCTTTCTAGGTCTTCCAATTGGTTTTCTATCTTGAATATGCACATTGAACTCTGGCCTATGGCTTGCATCATCCTCACATCAATTACAAACTGTGAGGAACCTTTGTTCGTAAGGGAACTGCATCAACAAACTGTGAGGGACCTCTGTTCGTAAGGGAACTGCATCAACAAACTGTGAGGGACTTTCAAGTTCCACAAACACCCGCCGACTACACATGGGTGTATGACATTCTAAAGTGAATGTCACCTTATACAAGAGAGAAAGTGACCCCTCAAGGATATAGAGGTCATTACCCTCCATATCTTGATGTGGAGTACATAGATATATAGATGTAGATTGGGATGGTAGTGTCTCAGATAGGAGATTTATTAGCAGCTTTGTGTTTTCCTTTAGGAGTGATGTTGCTAGCAATTGGAGTAGCAAGAAGCATCGGAGCTTCGTTAAGTACAGGGGGAGATGCTATACCATCACGTGAGGTAGCTTGGTGTGTAGAAGCTACTTGTAAATATGGGAGAGCCCATGGATCGGGATGTTGTCATTTATTGTGATAACATGATTAGCGTATAGTTGGCTATAGTAACTCAGTGTATCATGCTAAGACGAAACACATTGAGGAGCATTATTATTTTGTGAGACGGAGAAGAAGATTCTAGTAGGATTTGGTAAATGTCAGCATAGACGATCATGTAGCTGGCAAGCTTACTTGGAGTACATGGTGTGGAGTTAAGCTTGGAAAGGGGAGTGTTGAGATATCAAGCTCAACTAGTGCAGATATAGGTGACACGCCAAAATGGAAACTTTGCACTTATACCACTAACATGGTTGGTGAGATTACGGGTGATATGCCGCTAGTGATTTAGACACGTTGTGTGATAGCCCTTCATTAGAGTTATAGCATCGTTATAGGGCCAACTCATGTAGTTGGGTTCACACTATGGACTAACCTTTGTATGTTTTAGTAGGAGAGTACTTTCCCATATAGTATGTACTCTCTCTCCTTATGTTGTGGTTGTAGAGAAGAAAAGAAGAAAATTCAGCCATTCCTCTCTCTTGTGTGCTTGTCTACTCTAACATGGGTTTGTGTGTTGGCTTGCAAGGAGATCAAGCTCACTCTCTCCCCCACATTCTTCTCAACACTGCCATGTGGTTGCCCAACAACAATATTTAAACACCTACAATGAGTAGTCAACACAAGACCACTTCTCTTGAGCTCACCTTAGTAAGTTCCCACAAGCAAATGACCTCTGTAAATCAGGCCTAAAATACTCTTCCAAGAGTTAAAACAATTCTGATTAGGCAAGATTGTTAAAGATCACTTGGGTGGCAGTTAATTTATTGCATTACCATTTGTAGCACAATTGCTAAGAAAAATGAGTGTATTTAATTCCAAACGAATTGATCTTTCAATCCAATGAGTGTATTTAATTCCAAACGAATTGATCTTTCAATCCAATGAAAGGGAGCCCAATTTGCATAGTTTTCATAACTTTTCTAAGGAAGAAGTTAAACTATTACATAATGTGAGCTACTTTCAATAAAGAAAAATCACAAAAGAGGTCATTGTCATTCACATGTCTACATTTAATGAGAAGTCTTTTAAAGTTTAATAATAGAGAAGAAAAGTTAAATGCCATTATGTCTAAGTCTTGAGTCCCATATAACTTGCAAGGTAGCCTAAATTTAATGAGAAGTCTTCTCAAGTTTAATAAAATAGAAGAAAAATTAAATGCAATGTCGACCTCTTAAGGCCCATATAGCTTAAAAATAAATGCTCCTCTTGTTGGCCTGTGTTTGAGTATAAAAAAATGTAGTAGAAACATGCTAAACCATGGAAGATCGATACCCTTGATGAAAAGTTAATTTTTTTTGAGATGGAATGGGACAACATACTCTTTTATCAATGAAAAGTCAACAAAAGCATATTGGTCTCGTCTCATGTGAAAAATTAACAAAATGTGAGCAGACATGGTCAATGTGTAGTAATGGCCATTAGTCATACCTAACAAAGCTCAAATTCGTGAATGGTAGTACGACATGACATACAAAAGGAACAAGAGGTTTATTATTGCATTCCTTCATTTTCAAACTTACCTCTTTTTCTCTCTCTTGATTTGAACTATAGGTTTCCTCTCATGTCGTCCCAAGACAAAGTGTTTAGATATAGCTTTCGGACCCAAAAATCGAAGTTATCATGTAGTTTGTTATACCTCGTCCATAATCAAGATTATAAGGCTCTCTCTCTCTCTCTCTCTCTACACACACACACACACACACACACACATAACTTTATTTTAGAACTAATATATCTTAATTAGGCTTATCTTGGTGTGGTTTGTGAGCCCCTTCTTTAAAAGAACTCTTCGATGTTAAGATTAGTACTGAATCTAAGATGCTTACATGTTTTACAATCTTGTTATGTCTCCAATAAGTGAGAAGACAAAGATCAAATACATTATTATTTTTACAATTTTCTTTTAATAATGATATAAAATAGGGAGTAGCGAAGTGAAAAAGGGGGAATATGTGAGTCTTCCATTTTTTTTAACGTAGAATGGGATAGCTGAAAAAACTATGGTTTAGTTTCCAGGAGCATTTGAAATAAAAATTGGTTCTTTGAGGGAGAGAAAAAAGTGGGCAAAATTGTTCACAAAATGAGTGGTCACAAGCAACACATAGGTTTTGCTTAATGTTGTGTAGCAACCCCATTGCAAAAATCAATGTGCTTGGAGATTGTAGTTTTGTTGAAACCCCATGCCATTGCCAAGGAAAAATGGCACTATGGTATATTTTTATCGATTGTTATTTTTGCTTTTTTTAAAAAATCTTGACTTGAATTTAAAAGTACAACTGCTCTACTCACACACACTGGTGCCATTGCTCACACATAGGGGGAGAATCGAACCCGTATCTCCTTGCGACTCTCGATCTCCGACCTTACCACTGCACTATGACACGATCGGGCTTTTTTTTTTTGGCTAGGTAAGGGCCAAGAAATTTTTAATGATCAAATGTTTTAGTAGTAAAACTTGTAATAAAAGTCTTGTGGTTAGTGTAATGAGTAGTTTTTTTTTGGGTGGGGGGGGGCAAATTCTGATTGGTTGAAAAAAAAAGGTTTTTGCAAAAAGTATAGACAGCTTTTTGCTGTTGCTCCACAAAGTTGGCAATCGCTAATTATACCAACGGGGCAATTAAATACTTATTTTATTTATAAAACACACCTTTTTAATAAATAACGTGTGGGCCCAGTTGTAGGCTACCGATAGATAGGGCAATCGCTCTCAAACACACATTCACACTCTATATTATAATATAACATTATTATATTAAATATATAATAGGATAGCCTCTTTATTTCTCTCTCCTCTCTCGCGCGCGCGCGCTCTCTCTCTCTAGATTAGTGTATGTGCAGCGATTGTATGGCTGCTTCCCATTATCCCATCCATTTCTTGTCTTGTCTGTTTTATATTGGAAGATTCTAGGACCAAATGTTGTATCCCGTTGCAGCCTCCTCATCCGAGGTCCTAGGTTGTGCGTGGCTCAATCGCCCACCACCAACTGTCCTCTCACACCTTCCACAGGTGCAGTAAGTATTGCAAAGCCTCTCTCTCTCTCTCTCTCTCTCTCTCACACACACATACACACACACACAAACACGCACACATCCACTTCTCTCTCTCTCAAACACCTGTACCCGCTCCCGCTCACGTTAAGCTTCGTAGTGCGTCAATCTCTCTCTCTCTCTCTCTCTCTCTCTCTCTCTATCACTCTCACTCTCCCCCCCACACACACACACACACACGCACCTCCACAGTCTCTCTCTATATCTCTATCTCCGTAGTACGTATAACTATCTTCTGTACTAATCGACGTGCCTGATCTCTCTTGTTTTCAATGCAGTACCTGACTCGGTAAGATGGTGGGCTACGGCCATGCAGCGATTGCCGTGCTTGCCCTGCTGCTTCTGCTCAAGTTTTGCCTACGATTCGTGGGTCGCAAGAACCGCCTTCACATGCCGTCTCTCTCCGGCAAGCACGTTGTGATCACAGGGGGCTCCAGCGGCATCGGCCTCGCCATCGCCATGAGGTGCGCCTCCGAGGGGGCTTTCCTCACCCTCATCGCCCGCACACCCTCCAAGCTGGCCGCCGCCCATCGCCTCCTCACGTCCACATTTGCCCGCCAGCCCGATTCCATCCTCCTCAAGGTTCCCTTCACCTTAATCCCAGATGGGTATTTCTTATCAATTTCTACAGCTTACACTTCCTGAGCTATTATGATCTTATTTTGTTCCTGTGATTCTCATCAGTTTGTTAAGCTTATTGTATATAGGTAAGTGAAAAGCCATGAGTTCTCACTAGTTTATGAAAATAAAACACTTGATGCACATGATTAATCTTCATACTGCTAAAATTCATTGATGTTACAACTATGGAAGCAAGTACCCATATGTATAATTGCATTGATTTCCTGTTAGTCTGGCTAGAGAAGACATCTAGCTAGTGTGGAGGGTACCCTACTTGTTTGGTAATATTGCTGTTCTCACCTCAACTACGCCGTGTTTTTGCGCTGATTGTGCAGGCTGTAGATGTTAGTGATGCAGAGGCTGTAGCCACGGCCATCAAGGAGAGCTTTCAATGGAGGCCTATAGACATCTTGATGTGTTGTGCTGGGTCGGGTCTGGGAGGCCTTGTGGATGAAGTCAAGATGAATGAATTAGAGCTTGTGACAAAGACCAACTTCTTGGGCTCTGTATTCCCCATACATGCTGCCCTCCCATTAATGAAGCCCAGGAGCATGAAAAACCCCTCCTCCATTGTCATTATGAGCTCTCTTTCAGGATTGGTAAGCATTGATTAGGGAGATAAGCATCTTGGTTTTAGGGTGAAAGTAAATTCTTTATCTTTCTTTTTCCATTCTGGAGAATAATGTGTAAGTATTTAGTGATAGGCAATGGACCTCCTCCATTGTCATTACAAGCTCTTTTTCTAGGTTAAGCATTAACAAGTACTGATTAGGGAGATAAGCAACTTTGTTGATAAGCAATGGTGACCAGTGGTGGGAGCCGCGGGGGGGGGGGGGACATACCCTACCATCTGGGCTACCATGCTAGTGATGGCATAAGTGCTTACTTCTCAAAACTACTTGCTTGCAGGTACTTCTTTACGGAGCGAACATGTATACACCTACCAAGTATGCTCTCAAAGGTCTTGCAGAACTGTTGAGGTTTGAGTTGATGCCATGGAACATCCGTGTGAACTTAGTTTGTCCGGGTTTCACAGAGACCCCATTGCTTGATAAAGGTACTATGATGGCTCAAGAATCCTTACAAAGCAACAGTACCTATTAGCCTCTCTTTTTTTTTGAAGTTGTTAGGAAGAAGGTAGTGTCTTTTCTTCTTCTTTAAAAACCTAGAAGAATAGTCTAGCCTGAGTGGGAAGGGTGGAGCCCCGTGCGGGCGCGGGATATGGACTACTTGCTGGATGTATTTAATATTGCTGCAGGTCATGTTATTAGGGTAAGTCTGGCCCAAAGTAGAATTATTAAAGAAACCACCAATCCTGGGGTTCTTGCCTACTGCATACAAGGATGAGGGGGAGATTAAAATGTGTAGGGTTTGAGCTTGTCATCTAATATAACCATGATTTATGCAGGTATAGGGTTTGAACTTGTTGCCATATAATAATGATTGATTATCTTTAAATGGAAGGATCTCAAAGTCTTGCACTGTGAAGCCCACCCAAGAATCCTTTCAAAATCTAGAAAACTTCTTTCCTATTTGAAAATGCCTATTGATGTCTTTATTTTTTATGTTGGCTTTAGTTGATAATGCTGCTGAGGATATTAAAGAAACTATGTGCAAACTATGTTTCTACAACCGGGAGGCTGCAGAATCAGCAGATGAGGTTGCAAGGAGGACCATGGAGGGAGTAAAGAGGGGTGACTTTTTGATCTCTACCACGCATGGAGGTTTTCTCATTGGGGCCCTTGCAAGAGGCTTCATACCAGCTGACTCTATCACTACCTTCCTAATTGAGCTATTCCTAATGATCCCCATGAGATTAACTAGCTTTCTGTGGCTGCTCAATACCAAACGAATCTTACATAAGCAACATGCCAAAAAGTAATTGGAGTGGTTGCATATTAAGAATTCCATTCATTTTGTAATTAGAGAGATTCTCTTTTGATTAATTGGCTTAGAATATGGCTCGGGATCTCACATTGCGGATTGTTATCTTTAGAGATGAAGGGTGTGCAAGGTGTGCATTGAATTCACCACAATCCAGTCTTAATTCTCATGAAAGGTGTAAAGTATGTGTTTAAAACCTCTATCTCAGTTAACAACGGATGTTCTCAATTATTTATTTGCTTTGATAATTGTAAGTTATGCATGCTTGGAGAAGGGGGTTTGTGTGTGTGAGAGAGAGAGAGAGAGAAAGAAAGAAAGAACGAAAGTCATATGAATGTCCACAGAATGCCTTGAAGGCATATGGGACCAAAAACCGGTACCTCAATCATTAAAATGCACTTCAAGGTGCACTTAGGCACAAGCAAGGTGTGCATTGAATTCACCACAATCCAGTCTTAATTCTCATGAAAGGTGTAAAGTATGTGTTTAAAACCTCTATCTCAGTTAACAACGGATGTTCTCAATTATTTATTTGCTTCGATAATTGTAAGTTATGCATGCTTGGAGAAGGGGGTTTGTGTGTGAGAGAGAGAGAGAGAAAGAAAGAAAGAATGAAAGTCATATGAATGTCCACAGAATGCCTTGAAGGCATATGGGACCAAAAACCGGTACCTCAATCATTACAATGCACTTCAAGGTGCACTTAGGCACAAGCAAGAAATTGATGAAAACCCTAGGATGATAAACAATTCTGTGAAAAAAAAAATGCCGATGGCACATTAGAATGCTAGTCCATTGGCGTTAGGCTTACGGAAGTCCTCGATTATTGCCCTTCCGTTGCGGTAGACCGCCCACTTTCCAGCTTGGCGGGCTGCTCGGACTATGGCGAGTTTTGCACTTTTGTTTTTAAGCTATAGGGGATTGAGTTCATCAACTAACCAGAGCCTAGTGCCTTGTAATGATCTGGACTGTTGGAGAACTTGGATCTTGTCCTGTTTGTTGTGATATTTCGCAATGGCATGCTTCCCTTTCTTGACAATGGTCCATGGATTGCCTATATCAATGAGGGGGAGGGCCTTACTAAGTCACCTCCTCATAATCTCCATGTTTGAGATTTAATCTTCATCAATTTCCGTTTGCTCTCTGGCTATTTGCTCGTCCTAGCCTTCTTGGAGTCCACCTACTCGGAGATGCTCAATAATGCTTTCTTGGAGTTCTTCTTGTTTGATGGTTGACAAGATATCTGTGGTAAGATGTTGCTCCATACCTTTTGTAGCTTCAATGAACTCTGCTTTGGCTGCATGAATCTGCTATTGAACTGCTTGAACTTGGTCGGGCTTGCCCTCAAGGGTAGCCAGTCGGGTTTCAATTTCGATGAGCTGATCCTTCAGCTTGCCATTCTCCTCTCGTAGGTTATCGATTTCTGTTAGTAGGCTCACCTCCCATGAGCTCAAACTCTGACTGGTTAGGGTTTTGGTTGGTGCGCGAGCGTATTATTCTTTGGCATCGTGGATCGTTGGCAGGGCTAGGACGTTTGTACCACCTGCATGTATATATCATCAGCTATGACAAGGCAGGCCCCCTATCTGAGGTTACCGCCATGGCTTCGCGGTGCCCCGCACCAGGCCTGGCGTGAATGAGCAGAGGCGAGAGGCAAGGGCGAGGAGGGTAGGCGAGAGAGAGCAAAGAGCGATTGTTGAGCTAGTGAATGAAGGGCACTTGCAAGATGATACAGATGAGCAAGTAAGAGAGAGAAAGGTGATTGAGCATGAATAGAGCACCACAACACCTGTTCTACCCGCTTTATGCATTCCTTATGGAGAGTCAATGGAGATCTTAACCTAGAATCATAAACAGACAACCCAGAGAATACTGATTTTGGGCTAGTGCCTATTCCTCCCAAAGTGAAGGTATTGGGTAATTCCCTAGTAGCATGTAACTCAAAGCCAACTACCAAACTAAGTTAATTAATAACAAAAGAACTAAGTTAATTAATAACAAAAGCATGTACAACTCTGCCAAATTGTTTAGAAAAAAACACAGGATAATAGTGCCTCGTATAACAATTCATCAAGTTGACAAACTTCTCCACACGTAGTGTGAGGCTAATTAAAACACTGAAGCATAGTGAATAGTTGAGCCTTGCATAGCAATCGAATAAGTTGATAGGCTTCTCCATACGTAGTGTGAGGCCATTTGTCCTCTCCCAACAAACAGTGTGAGCGGTGGTTGCTTTTGCAAAGATCCTTGGTCCTTAAATTGTTTGTGTCCCTGAATCATTCGACTTGGCATCCCACTTGTTAAACAGGCAATCTCTATGCTATGATCAGGCAGCTCATGAGTGCATTCAATGATCATCCCCTGTAGAAACTAATAAATCGACAAACTTCACAGTAAATATAGCATTAACATTGAACCAAATGGCCTAATGTACAGCCTTAATAAACCAACCTACCCGCAAACAGGACAGAATGGCTGTATTCACAACTACTTTACAGCTTACAAATGAGTGAAAATACTTTCGGTTGCTTCATGGGCAGTTATAAAATATTGTTTTTAAGGTGTAAGAACATTTTTGACCATGCCAATTCATTGTCCATGCCAACTTTGTGATTAGCAACTTTTTTTTTTCCTTTTTTTTGCATGGCAAATGTAAACTAGCAATCAATAGTGCATAATTGTGACAAAAAGTATGTGAGAAAAAGTGGATAATCATACCAAAAAAGGTTAAATTGAGAATTTCATTGCAAACTTCTCCAAAAACATATAAAAATGGTTTGCATACTACACAACTGGGCCATATGGTAAGGCCCTACATAATATTCAAAATGTCACATGTCTTCTAATCGAAAGTAAGAACTGAGCAAAAAAGAGCATCATCTCTACCAAAAATCCTTCCACCCCCCAAAATGAGCAAGTTACACTAGGTCTTGGCCAGAGCAAAAGTTAACTATTCTTCATACATCCTTGATGCATTTAAACCGCACTAGAAGCATGGAAGAAAAATGCAAATTGAATATCAATAGAAAATGCCACGTGCTACATTATTAGTGATGCTCAAACTTAGGAGTGTGCCATGTATTGAACCTGTGGCAATAGCATGGAAAGATAAAAGGTTAAGTTAGCAATCTAGAAGGATTAATTTATATTTCAATGTTAACCAAATAAAACAAATATAATTACAATGAACTGATTATGAAATGAAAAAACAAAGCAAATAAAGAAAATATTTGCTACTAAATCAACTGTAAGAATGTGACTATATGTAGGGGTTGTATGAAAACATCATATTACCACATATCATTAAGGAGAGCAAGAATAGAAGTCAAACAGCTAAAATTTTCAGTTATGTTACTGCATTTCATCATGAAAACATACCAAGACGAAACACCTAATGATACAGCTGTAACTTTAAAGGAAACAGGAAAAGCCTACACATCAAGTTGCAAACTCAAAGCTATACATACAAGCTAATCAAGGAGAACAAAATCATTTATGATGAACGATATACAATCTGATACAATTCAAAACTGTGCTGTCGCAGAAAAAATCATGTTCCAACCAAGGGGAGTCACAGATTTGCATATTAAAAGTACTTCTACTTTTTCTTGGTACATACCAAAGGTGCAAAAAGAAGTTCCTTTCGTGAAAGACCTTTGGAACCAGACTGTTAATAAGGGAGCCAACTGTTATCCCCCATAATTGAAACAATAGCATCCCCCAGACATCCCAAAACACTCAGCTTCTTGTTCCAAAACAGTATCCAGCCTTGTGAAACCTACAGGAAGTGAAATTTCTGCAACCCAACTGAGACGCTAGTAGAGCTGTCATCACAGATGATGACACCATCTAATCACAAAGGAATCCATATTGAAACAGTGTAAACTCCAAGACCAGAAAAAAAATCAAGCCAGGTGAGCCAAATGGGCAACAACTGTATCTAAAAGAGGCAAGGTATCTGTTCATGCCTTTGTCGGCTCCAGACAGAGAGTTGGAAAGTGCTGGCCAGCTCCCAAGGCACCTCTTAGTACACCATTAAAACAGGAAAACCCCATGGGGTAACAAGGCACAGTGGCAGTGCCTTGCCACCTCCAAAAGCACTTCGTTTTCCAATAGACCCATCAAAACCATGTGGAGTGAGAGAAACATGACACCCCAAATTCCACCCAAAGAAGAAACCTCCAGACAGTATCATGCACAGCTCTTTCTCCACAATCAAGAGTTTCACATCCCGTTGTCAGAGCAGATACCAAGGCAAAAGACTCTCTTCACCATGCATGATCACGACCACAACTCGTATTTATAAGTAAGATACAGAGTACCAAATAAAACCACTTGTTCCAAAGCATATCGTTGGAGTTAAAACCTTCATCAGAAACCTTCATCAGAAACCTTCTCCATCAAGCAAACAAGAAAAACATATCGAGTCTTCTGTAGCCCCTTACATAAGAACAGCCACAACTCCTGCAGCAAAGTTTACTTCCTCCAATTGTCTGCTGCACCACCACTATCGTACCTACTGTTACCTCCATAGCCACCACTGCCTCTGGCACCACCACCACTGTATCCACCACCACCACCACCACTATATCCACCACCACCACTGTAGCCACCGCCACCTCCACTGCGGCTACCACCATAACCACGATCACCTCTCTCCCTGCCACCATAGTTTCCCCCATTTGACCTGTTCCCATACCCTCCACGGTCTTCATACCGTGAACCACCACCATATCCTCCACCACCACCAGATCCACGGTAACCGCCACCGCCACCACCACCGCCACCGCCAGACCTACTCTGAGCCTGATTGACGGTTATATTTCTACCATCAAGCTCTTTCCCATTCATAGCCTCAATCGCTTCCATCATGGACTGCTCATCAGCAAATGTCACAAAACCAAAGCCACGGGATCTTCCAGTCTCCCTGTCATTGATGACCTACATAAAGCCAGATAGAACAGGATGTAACGATAATATCAAAGCCAATCTTCGTGACAATTCCTGTCACAACCATTGAATACAACTGTTCTCTCGGTGAAACCCTTAGGTCAAACTATCCAAACCACACCTCATCAGAAGAGAAACTGTGAGCTGTGAAAATGGAAGTTCTCAAAAAGCACCACCGAACATTAAATTGAAAATGTAAAACGGAACCCAACATGCCTGGATCCTGATGATGCCATACCAGCCAACCAAACCTATTACTGAGCCAAGCCAGCTACCACGAAGACTTCAAAGTCATGCCTACCACCCAGGGTCTACCGCGCCTCGCCTACTTTCCACAGACTAAACCAACTGGAAGCTCTGTTACCATGAGATGCCCTAGATAGAAAGATATTAACCCCTATACCCATGCCATATCCTAGATCCAACGGCTGAGAGTGTCAAAAACGTGACGAGCGCTAAGCCTGACAGGAGAGACTATCACAACCAAGACAATTCCAAAACCTGACGGACGATAAATCCCTGCAAGCAACAAGATAGCGTACTGTGACAAAACAAAACCCAGTATGGATTTATCCAACGCAGTAGATCCAAGCCCAAGATCCGAAGAGAGACCATCGTTAGGTCACAAAGATAAAATTCACACAGCACACAGTTGCGCAAAGCAGAAAAACAGAGTGCAAGCTTCCAGGGTACCTTCGATTCGATAACTTCGCCGAAGACGCGGAAGGCGTCGGCAAGGCCGCGGTCGTCCGTGGACCAGGCCAGGCCCCCAACGAAACAGCGGTACTCTACTGCAGCAGCCATGGCGAAGGTGAAAAATTAGGGATTTGAGAGAACCCTAGCAGAAGAACTTCGGGTTTGGAGAAAGGGCAGCACAGGCACAGAGCCTGCGGGAGGGGGCGGCGCTTGCTAAGAGGGCTGATTCATGACCGTGATCGTGAGGAGGGCAGCTTAACGAGTGTGGCTGCCAGGTAAGGCTTTATTAAGGTTGGAAGCCTGCTGCAATCTCAGCCTTCCAAATCGTCTCACCATGACCGTTCGATTCATATTTTATGTCCTGAAGTCACATGACACCGTCCACCCTATTAGACCACACTAGTGTCGCGACCCGTCTCCGACGGGCTAGAAGCATTTTGCATTTTCAAGGGAGCATTTTTCATGGAGTTACAGGCCAAGGAAATATGTGTAAAATCACCCTTCCTTTCTTTTCAGAAGCTAAGCACATTGAGTTACACACAAACACGCATAAAGATGTATGTATGTATGTACGTATGTGTACGTGTTACAACTAGAAGATATGTGTATGTGTGTGTGTGCCTATGAATGCATGTCTGCATGTCACATACACATATGTAAATATGTGTCTGTGTATGCGCACGCACCCATAATATCCATAGATATTGTTCACACTCATACATATATGTATACAGCGTCCTCAACTTGCCAACCTTATATATAAACACATCATGATTGCCATATATATCCATACAAAACCTTCTAAAGCACCAAACTTGGCATATAAATACACATCTAGTATTACAAACCCATAAAATTATGACAATCTTAACACACCTAAACACGGCTTCAAAACAATCTTCAAACAACTGGATTCTCTCTCCTTGGTAGCCTATACCCGCGCCTCCATCTAGAAAAATGTATGCCAGAAAAAAAACATTAGAAACATTAGCATTGAAGATATAATTCTCATTGAAAAAAAGTAGGATAAAGATAAAAGCTTACAAAACTCATTCGGTGGATCAATATTTGAGGTGAACGGAGTTTGAACAAGCTTGTAAACAACAAATCGAAAAATTTTGTATTGTCTAGTGCCTATGCACCGAAAATCTAACTTATCAGGCTTTTCATAATCCACAAACATTACACGTACATGAAGTTCATCTGCAACCTCCGCAATCGTAGATTGTAAATTCCAAGGAGCCCAAAGTTCTTGCCTCATAGATGTCTCGACCATACAAACCTAACAATAATATGGATTCTAAAAAGTAAAGATTTCCCTGTTGCAAAAAGAATGTTTCAATAAAAATATAAATTAATCAAACAAAACACAAAAGCTACGTAAAAAGGAAGTTTCTATATATATCTTAAAACACCAGTGCTCTCTAATAGTTCGGTAATAAGAGATGTTGTTGCTTGTCTTTCCCAAAATGGAGGGTATACAAATTCGGCCATGAATATTAAATAGACCTTGGAAAACGATAATACCTATATTATAGCAACGTCCAAAAAATTTACGAGCAATATATTGTCCATCACCATAAACGAACAAAAAAGATCTCCTTGCCACATCCATCTTAAGCAATATAACCCTGATATCAAATATAACTCTCTCTCTCTCTCTCTCTCTCTCTCTCTCTCTCCACACACACATATATGGTTGTGTGTGTGTGTGTGCGTGCTCAGTAGCTTGAGCCAAGCAACGAATAATATAATGGCACAGTATATATAAAGGCAATCCAAAAGTAAACGACGACTGCACTTGCACATCTTTCCAAACTTCAAATGCTTACTTCATTGTACAAAGATATGTATAAATGTAGTCTCTAATATTTGCAAGCTGCCATTTACATTCACATTCTTTGGCATGCCATTTGCAAAACCTCCTTGTAGACAACATTGGTTGTGAAGACTTCATTTGAACCTCTTGTGCCGCTTTCATATTCCACAATATGCTTTACACACACTTTCACTGCATCGGATGATCTAACACGTGACATAGCAACATACAGTTGTCCATGTGTGAATACTTGTGTGGCTAGATAAAGTCCCAATACACTCAATGTTTGTCCTTGGGACTTATTTATTGACTACCAAAAGCTAACTTGACAGGAAATTGCCTCCTTCTCATGTCAAAAGACAATTGAAGCATAGTAGGCATAGATGTTATCCTGGGTATAAAGACTCTCTCTCTAATGTTTATACCTGTAATGATTTCTACTTCTATCACCTTTGAGTTAAATTGCTTGCATATCAATCTGGTACCATTACAAAGTCCCCGTTGAGGGTCCAAATTGCGGAGCAGAATGATAGGAGCATTAATCTTTAGAAGTAAGCGGTGAGGAGGGTAACCACCACCTAAGTTCAAACTGTTCAAGTACTCAATTGGATACAGTATTGCGTCATTCTCGTAAGAAACAATAGAATCTGCACTGAGGTATTCTCTTTCAAGACCAGGCAACGAACTCAAGGCTAGTTTATTGATCTCATCAACCTCCAAATTTTGCGGTGCAAGAATAGCACGGTCTTTGAAGAAGCATGCATAATCCTCAACTCTCTGAAGATCTTTGTATACCCATTCTACCAAACTCAAAACAAAGTTGCCATGGATCAACATTTGTGGTGGAATTACCACTCGACCTTTACTATTTGGCCGACCTATAGTGCCATCCCCAATTTGTAATGTCCATTTGACAAATTCATCCTCTATACCATTATAAGCACTCTATCTAACCCACATGTTTTGGGTGAGCTTTAAAATACTCACATATCTCCAAATATGTGGCCGGCATAACATTGCATCAACAATGTTCTCGCGCGATTCCTTTGGCACAACCGGTAAGATTTGCCTGAAGTCACCACCAAAGAGCATAACTTTTCCACTGAACACTTTATCACTTTGCATAATGTCCTTCAATGTCCTGTCCAGTGCTTCATATGCATGCCTATGCATCACTGGAGCCTCGTCCCAAATGATTAACCTTACAAGCTTCAACACCTCGGCCAATGGGCTTAGCTTTGATTCCACATGTGCTAGAAGCATTGATTACTAATGGGATTTTGAAGCGTGAGTGAGCTGTACGACCATTTGAGAGTAACAATGCAGCTATTCTAGATGATGCACATGCCAAGGCAACATGTTTCTCTCCACGCAATCGAGATAGCAAGGCATTGTACAAATAAGTTTTACCTGATCCACGTGGTCCATCAAGGAAAAAAATACCTTGATTGACAACAGCTATAAGGATACACTCAAATGCTCTTGATTGACAACTATTAAGACTCCATTCCATGGAAACAGACAAATCAGCCTGCTGAACAGAATCAAACATCATCTCTTCCATCAGCAAACCATTGTTGACAGTGGCAACACTTGATCTATCTGGAATAGGCAACCCTTCAAAATCATCTAACCGCTTTCCATAATATTGGTGTAAGAGATCTTGCATGTGCAACAAAGCCTGATTCTTTGCTATAGAATAACAAACACCAACATTACCACTCTCTCTTTGCTGCAATGAATGAAAAAAATCTTCTGAAAGTTCGGTGGAGAATTTGTCCCAAAGCTGCCTAGGGTATATAGGCTCACAAAAAACCATTATAATGACAAACAATTGACGTGGTTGGAATCCTGTATTCTGAATTGCAGCTTCATGGAGACACATGTACCACTCCTCATCACTCTCCAGCATCCCTCTGGCTTCACATGCAACCTTAAAACATGGATACAAATGTCCATTCATTGTTTGCAAATCCTTAAAAGATTTGCACCCTTTGCACACTGTGAGTAGCATCCATCCATAAAGTAATATTGCTCACCTGCACTCGGATTAACATTATACATACGTCCATTAAAAAATACATATAACACACACACACTATTCACAACAGTGTGCACCCTTTGCACACTGTGAGTAGCATCCATCCATAAAGTAATATTTCTCACCTGCACTCGGATTAACATTATACATACATCCATTAAAAAATACATATAACACACACACACACTATTCACAAAATTTTAAAATTTTAAAAAACTTCCAACATTTAAAAATGCATTTTTACAAACTTTTAAAAAATGCATTTTCACACACTATTCACAAACTCTCTCTCTCTCTCTCTCTCTCTCTCTCTCTCTCTCTCTCTCTCTCTCTCTCTCTCTCTCTCTCGGCCAACGCACCTGTATGCAAGCTTGAGCTAGGCCAATCTCTCTGTGCTTGAGCTTCTCCCTTTCTCCCTTTCCCACACACACACACACACACCCACATCCCCCCACACACACACGGCCCACGCTGGGCTTTTCGTGGACGACACCGAGAGGAGGGGAGGTACCAAAAAGATGACACCAAGGAGGGGAGGCGCCAAACAACCAATCTCTCTCTCTCTCTCTCTCTCTCTCTCTCTCTCTCTCTCTCTCTCTCTCTCTCTCTCTCTCTCTCTCTCTCTCTCTCTCTCTCTCTCTCTCTACCAACGCAGCTGCATGCAGAGTGTGGCAGAAAGATATGAACGACACCGAGGAGGGGAGGTGCCAAACACCAATCTCTCTCTCTCTCTCTCTCTGGGCCAACGCGGCCGCATGTAGAGTGTGGCAAAAAGATGTGGACGACACCAAGGAGGGGAGCCGAAAAATAGACGTCACCGAGGACGGGAGGCACCAAACAACCAATCTCTCTTTCTCTCTCTCTCTCTCTCTCTCTCACATACACACACACATCCACACCCACCCCCACACACCCAGACCTTATTTATGTTAACCATTTTTATTGAATGCAGAAAACTCAGAGCTTACCATGATGTGGAAGGGAGGTGCACTACAGACGACACGTGCAGACGACACCGATGAGGGGAGGTGCACTGCAGGCAGACGACACCGAGGAGGGGATGCGCGCTACAACACACTGAGGGGACGTGCGCTACAACAACACACCGGGGCGAGTAACCTGCATCACAACCAACAAGCACACCTCAGGTCACCACGTGACAGAGAACCAACAAAAGAACATGAGACGGTAGAGGGGCTAACTCACCAACCACACACAACAAAACACACATGGAGACTCGAGTCTCTTGCATGGATTTTTGAATATTCTTGCCGCATTGAACGTATGGCCACCCATGCAACCTCTGTGTCATAGAGGTGGAGGCGTGACAGAGGCGTCGTGGTGTAACTCCAGGCATCGTGGAGGACCTGCAACCTGCAGAGGTGATAGGCGGCTGCATGCAATGCGGTGTAAAATAGGGTAGCTGCAAGCCATGTTGCAGGGTAGCCTCAACAGGGCTTGCACCTAAAAAAGCTGCCATGTGGCAAGTGGTGCAAGCCTTGTAAAAGATAGTATAGATGATTCTTCAAGCTTGACCAGACCATGTCTCCTAGGCTTTGCACCATTGCTGGGGAACACCTCCATGAATCCTTTTCACCATTGGTTGAAAGAGGAACATGCAATTTTGAGCAAGCATTTTCTTCATAATTTCATCCATTAGAAAATGGAGACGTTTTTTTTCTCTCTCTCCTCTAATGATGAGGCAAATTTTTCAACAAGCGAACCCATCTTTTCCCGAACCCTACTTTGCACACCTAAACACTCTGGGGCTTTACACACCTCTCGGCCATTGAATTTTCATTGAAAAGTGCACAATTTTTCGCGCTTTGGGGAAGACCTCCCCCGCCGGAACAAATTCACTCAAGTGTGTTTTTCACTCAAGTGTTTAAAGGCCCTTAGAACAAATTCAGATGATCTCACCTACCCATTGCTTATGGACCCTCAGGTGTGTGGGGTGGGGGTGGGGGTAAGGAACTCTCCCCTTTGACCATAATTTTGGATGGGCTTCTTGCCCATCAAAAATCAGAAAATATATAATATAATAATGTTTTTAGTATGTGTTTTGACATGCCTTTGAAAAACTTGCTTATAATATATAATGAAAATGGGTAAAATGGCCCTCCGCCCCTCCTTTATCCTTTGTAATGCACTATCCCGTACATATCCCCTACACCATTCTAACTCATAAGAACAATGTGAGGGGCTTCATATTTATGGGAAGTATAGGCAACTAGGTGTGTTGAACTCTGGAGTAAGTTATTCGTGTAAATTACCTCCCTTTAGCAAGGTCACAACGTTTTTCTTGTTCCTTAGTGCAATGTTTGATAAAAGGATATCTTAGGTAAGTTACAACTTGCTTAAATGCCAAGAAGAAATGTGTGTAATTTTTCACAAAAGGTTTATTTATACCACTAGAGTGCAAAGCCTAAAGGAATTGTAAGAGTGGTAGCATTCCTATTCCTTATCACATTGCCATCATAATATTTGTTAGAAAACATTTAGAAATAACTTTGATTTAGCTCTCTCTCTCTCTCTCTCTCTCTCTCTCTCTCTCTCTCTCTCTCTCTCTCACACACACACACACACACACACACACACACACACACATTATTGGACAATGCAATACAACCCACATCACCTTGCCATCATAATAATTGTTGAAAAACATTTAAAATCACATTGATTTTAGCTCTCTCTCTCTCTCTCTCTCTCTCTCTCTCTCTCTCTCTCTCTCTCTCATGCAAAAACCTTTCAATTATTGATTGTAGATACCTATAACATGAGTAATCTCTTATAGGTTAATGAAGATTTCAAACGTGTCCCTCCTTCCAAATCTTGATTTCATTTTCCCAATATTATTAATTTTACACAAAGTGTGTCCATTGTCCTCTTCTTTTAGTGGCTATGCATGAGGTGGAGCTTCTTGTTGTTATTTGTAAAAGATTGATGCTTAGAACTATTTTGAGCAAAGGGAGAAGAATAAAGGCACCATCATGGAGCATTGTGTGATGCAAGGATGCTCTAAAATAGCACTTTATTCAAAGGCATCATCCATTAACTTTAAGATGAAAATATTGCCAAACAACAAAAAGAGAGGCATAAGCTAGGAAAAAGAGATTCTCAATGCAAGAAATAAAGGCATATTTTTTTTCATTGTGATAAATATAAGAACAAGGTGCATGAATGTGTAAATGTGTGTTTTAAAGGCTTGAAATTAATATTTACACTCGGCTTGTGTATACAACTCACACACACAACCACCAGCAATTTGTATAAAGGGTGCACATCCACCATAGTGAGTGAAGGATCAAACCCAAGACTTATAGGATAACACTAGTCCTCTTCTACCAACTAAGCTATAGTCATGGATGCAAATTCAAATGCTTCTCAATATTCTTCTTTTGAGCATGCATTTACAAAAGGAGGCCATTTTATTATCATGTGTAACGAGATTATTATAGAGAAATGAAAAAGTCCACAAAAATTGCTAAATTTATAATTAATTAGATTAGAGAAAAATAGTTTATTTCTAGTCTTGCAAAGTGTTCTCTCTCTCTCTCTCTCTCTCTCTCTCTCTCTCTCTCTCTCTCTCTCTCTCTCTCTCTCTCTCTCTCTTCTCTCTTCACACACATACACATGCATGCACACACACACACACACACACGTAGATGCATGTGGATGCACATGCATGCGCATGCATGCACATACACACACATAAGCATACATGTGTAGTTATATTAGATAGTCCATCCTAGTATCTCTTTGTAGGTTAATGTTTGAAAAATTAAACTTTACTGGCTTCAAAATCCCAAAAAAGGCATTGGGGAGGTAGCAGGGGAGATGCATAGAGTAGGTTAAACTAGGTAAGGCGGGATGTCCACTTAGAGGGAGGGAGTATACTAAAGAATGTAAGATATCACCTAGGTGCATAAACGATATTATATAGTCAAAATGATCACACACGCAAAAAAGTATACTAAAATTAGCAAAAAAATGATTAAGTAAATAAATATATCGCAAAACGACAGTGAATATAAAATTAAAAACATGAGTATATAAATTAAATTATATATATATATATATAATATATATATATATGAGTAGTGCATAATTATTAAATAAAATAATTGAATATATATACATGTACAAAAAAGTACATGAAAATAAACACAAACTATAATATAGGTTGACATATATTAATGATGTTTAATATGAAAATAAGAAATGAGTTGTGATATTAATAATCCCTTTTTTCTCAATAATGTTTTGCATGTGTATTAAACAACACCTTCCTATGTGACATCATCACACATCCATCACTATTGTATTTAATTCACATTAAGAGCAATAATCTATCTTATATACTTACTTATTAAAAAATGGATGTACATTAGACCTTTTTCAAAAAAACACATTTTCTATAGAATATTTTGTTAAAGGTCCCAAGTATATGCACTTTAGAGAGAGAGAGAGAGAGAGAGAGAGAGAGAGAGAGAGAGAGAGAGATGGGTGGGGGAGTTGACATGTGCGCTAGAGAATTATTGGACAGAATCTAGATTAGGGTAGGGCTTACCCACTTGCGATTATGGAAAGGATGGGGTAATATAGATCTTACTTACTTGCAAATGAGACCTTTACACGTAGACCATGAGAAGATGGAATTGTGATAGGTTCGGTTCTTTCCCTAATGAGAAGTTATTAAAAAGGAGTAGCACTCTAATAAAGGTAAACTTTTTACAAGCATCTTTTCATGTTTAAAATAATCTTGACTAGCTGAAAAAGAACATTGGCCATGGATTTTATCGAGGGATGCCCTAGCAAAAGTAGGCCAAAAAGAATCACATAGTGTTTATTATGCGATGTGGTGTGGTATTATGTTCTTGCTTCTTGAAACTTAAAAGCATTACTACTCAATTTCAATGCTTGCTCGTAAACATAATTACCCACTAATTTGGTACCTCATGAGTAAGCATGACCTTGATGAATTCCTCAAATTAGAATTTAAATTTGTGCTCATGGCATCTTTACATAATTCTAAAAATCGAGTAACCCTCCTTGCATAAAGAAAAGTGCACTCATATATGTGTGTTAAAGAATTTAAAGTTGTTCTCATGGCATCTTTACATAATTCTAAAAACTGGGTAATGCTTCTTACATAAAGAAAAGTGTGTTATGGCTCACCCTAACCCCCCTTGAAACACATCCAACAAGAGATTACCTGGTGAATCCCAATTATCATGAGGATCTTTCCAATGGCCGAGCTCGTAACCCTCGAGGTCTCCAAGCTCTACAACTCCTTGATGAGAAGCAATTTCACCGCATCTCCTGCGAGTGTTATCACACCGCCGCATTGCACTACGTGTACTCATCCCTCCTCTCACCTCACATCACTCACACACACTCACTAGCATGCATTAGAGAGAGAGATATTAGCAAGAGGATTAGAAAGAGCAAGACTCTATTGAACAATGGGAGGGTCCCCCATATTATGAGAGATATTCACTTATATACATGGCCATAAGTGTTCACACTCACTTAAACTGTGGTCGACCAAGCACTTTAGGGCCTAGGCTCATAAGAGGCCTAATGCTATTACAATTACTCCTCTCATAATATATCCATGAAGTACATCACTTGGGACTTCATCCTAACTTCCTACCACACGCTCTTGAAGCGGGAATCACCACAAGTATTACATAGGACCATTACGAGCGCCCGTCCAAGTTGTAGATTTGGATACCATTGCTTCATATCTTGAATATATGACCTTTTGGTGTATCTACCTTTACTCCTTGATATGAGATAATGGTATTATCTCTTATTAACCCTAGGAATGGGTTAGCAAAGTGCACTCATACATGTGTTGTAGATCAAGGTTTTTTAACCTCTTCAAAGCTTGAAGTTTAAATCCATGGCCAAAACAAGGTTGAGCATATTGAATGATTAATATCAATGAAATTTTACCACTTATATTTTATGTTACAAGTGAATAGTTTTTTTGGCACAATATTAAAACTTCTTTAACATTTTACTATCTGTTATGATGTATTTTATAAAAAAATGTGAGTAATTTTGATCATGTAAATATTTAATAATGGGTTGAAAGGGTAAAGTACGTTGTTTGCAAGAATTTTCATGTTGTGAATACATGTTATAACAGAAGGATGACATGTGGGATAGACATGGAGAGCACTTATGGTTAAATCAATATGTAATTTTGATCTTATAAGGGTAAATAGTGGATTAAGGGTAAAGGTTTATTGCAGAATTTTTCATGCTGTGAATGTATATCATAAGAGAAGCATGACATGTTGGATACACATGGAGAGCACTTATGGTCACATCACTTATGATCATCAATATATGGCATGTGGATTTGACTAGAAGTCTGTGATATTTTATTTGGAGCATTCTTAGTAAGAAATGTGGGGGAGAGAGAGAGCTTGAGTTCCTTGCAAGCAAACACGCACACACATACACAAGAGAGTGCAAGACATAAGAGAGAGATGATGGCTGAATTTTCTTCTTTCTTCTTCTCTTCTCTACAACCATATAACTAAAAGATAAGAGTACATACATAAAGGGAAAGTATCCTCCTACAACAACATACAAAGTGGTCGGTGAACCTGACTATATGAGTTGGCATTATGACTATGCCATAACTCTAGTACTCCAAAGTGGCTGGCACACAGTCTATCATCCATTGGCAGCATATCAACCATAATTGCACCAACCATGCCATTGACATAAGTGCAGAAGCTATCACCCAAGTAGGGTGAGAATATGGATGTGAATATGGATGGGTATGTATGGATGTATGCATGTAGATGTGGATGCATGAATGTGGATGTATGGATGTGAATGAGGATGTGGATGTGGATGCATGGATGTAAATGTGGATGTGTATGTATGGATGTATGCATGTAGATGTGGATGCATGAATGTGGATGTATGGATGTAAATGAGGATATAGATGTGGATGTATGGATGTGAATGTGCATGTAGATATGGATGTATAGATGTGAATGGGAATGTGGATGTGGATGTATGAATGAGAATGTGGATGTGGATGTATGAATGAGGACGTGATAATGGATGTATGCATGTGGATGTGGATATGGATGTGTATGTATGAATGTGGCTATGGGATGTGGATGTATAAATGAGCATGTGAAAATGGAGATAAGCATGTAGATGTGGATGTATGGATGTGGATGTGGATGTGGATGTATGGATGTGGAGGTGGATGTGGATGTATGGCTGTGGATATGGATGTGAATATATGATATGTGATGTGAAGGAATCTGAAGTGAAGAGATGAAAAATGAGGTGATTGGATGAGTACACATATAAATGGAATGTGGAATAAGTAATGTGGATTAATGAGGGATAATGTGGAAAAATGAGAGTTAATATAGAAACTGTATTTGTAAACTGTTTGTAAATGGCTGTTTTATGTCAAGAATGCTGGGGAAGCATTTTGACCGTCTTGTGATTAAGGTCATGGAGACCTAACTGATAAAGTTGCAACTGCTGTGACGGAGAGTCAATGGAGGACGTCTCGCGTAGCAAAGTCGGTCGAGGTCTTGACCAGCCTCGGTTCGATTAAAATGGTGAGCTTCCGGTACGGTGGATGAGGGACCAAGAAAGCGGCCTATGAGTGAAGCGCTAGGTCACCTGCAAAGGATCCTAGAGGGTGCTGACCATACGGTGCTCGGGCTCTAGGTTGCCTAGGATACCCACGCGTGCGTCGAGGAAGATATTGGAACAAGGAGTAAGAGTTGTTTTTGTGAAACCGGGCATGGATCTGGTTGATTGACCTTGCTGGTCTTCAATGGATGAGTCCATGGCTCTTTTTATGGATCTATTGGTTGATCTTGCTGATCTTCAACGAGAGTCCATCTTGATTTTTATAAGTGATTATATTGTCGAGTATTATGGACTAGGAACTATTGAAAAGGCCCCTGAGTGAGAGGTGGTGAGCGTTCTAGTTGCCAATGATGCCATAGATACTCTGATGAAGGAACGATGGAAAATTTGAGAATCAATCGGATAATTTGGAAGACTGTGATCAGTGGTACTATGGTTTCATTAAAGGATTGTTTTAAAGTTAGCTGATGCTAAGAAAAAGGCAATTTCATATTGGGTGTGTAAGTGGTGTGCCTAATTTTATGTTTGCATGAACTTCCGACTAGGGGGCCTTGGAACTCTTTTCCTTGGTACCCGGGACAAAACCTAACCAAATTCTTAATTGGATCCCATCACTACAGTGGTTGGGCGGTTGGCTAACCCATGGGACTGGATGGGGTTAGGCTGGACTCATGGATCCGTAAATCGAGACTCAATTTTTGTTATTACGATAGATAACGTAAATCCCGGATAGTAATTATTCTATGGATAGGAATCAACGACTGTGCCTCTTGATGGGAAAAAAAGCATTGATTCCAATGATCCAAGTGCAAGTTTCTTCCTTGATCCGGACGAGTACCTTTATAGGTGCAATCGGATCAGCTTGATCAGTAATGGTCTTGACTACATTAGAGTAAAAAGTTATCCTGGTGGAATCGCTGATGCTTTTCGGGTAAGAGAAGTTTTTCCGAGTTCGGTTTTTGGAAAAATCGACGGATTAGTCTCTTGTCCGGATATCCATGGACGAGGCTCCGAATGTGCGACCCCTGTCCCATGCGAGAAGTGCTACTTGCGCTGCTAGTACCCCGAATCTTTTGCTCGGTGGGAACAGAGATCTCACAGTTGGTATCAGAGCAAATTGACTAATAAAGATCAACTGAGAAGCCAAAGATGTCAAAAATTTATCAAGAAGCACAAAAAGGTTGTAATTGTGTGATATAATTCATACAATTTGATATTCAAACTGAAAATTCAATTGGGTCTTCAATTGGAAGTACCGCAATCGTATGGAATCCCGGACTTGCTTGAGGCCTAAACATGATAGAAGTTACCTTATAGTTCCAAGTACCATGACTACCCATATATACCGAGGGTATAACTGTAGCTCTTTACCGGCAGTATATACGAGTAAATCTAAGACTTGAAATTATAAGCGTTAATGCTATCCAAATGATGATTTCGAATGTGGTTGATATGATTTCTAATTCTGTTTGAGAATTGATGAATTGATTTGGATGCTGATTGAAAAATGATGATTTCTGAAATTTAGTTGAAATATAATAACCTGAACGAAACCACAATGAGGGTGAATGGGGCGAGTCCCTGTGATGATATTCATAACTGGAATGATGATAATGAATTCAGCAAATCACTATGAGATTAGTGGAATGTGCTGTCAAATTGCTACTGTTAACACTTGACCGGTAAACCAAGTTAAGGGATGACAAATTGAGAACTTACTTGACTGAAATTCCCATGGAGGAATGTTCAGAAGGAAATTTTTCGGTCTAATGGACCATTATCATGTTAAAGATATGAATGATATGATCTGAATGAATTGTTATTTAATGATGAGTTCTATATAAGGGATATTTATCCGAGTATTCTGTTGGGTTGACCAGAATATAAGGAACCTTAGAATAAAATTGGATCTAAGAAAAAGAGTTGTCCTCTACCTTGCGAGATGAGGACATCTTGCACTTTTTAAGTGGGGTAGAATGTAAGATTCCTCCGCAGCCTTCGAGGTGTACAGGAGTAAGAATATCCCTTTTTGATCTTATAATTATTCCCTCTCTAAAATAAAAGAAAGATTCTGTTTAAAAAAGGAAGACTCTTTCCCTAGAATACTTCTCAGGAGTCACGCCTATTTTAAGGATTCAGAACAATGAGTTCAAAAGTGAAAATCGGTGTTTTGGATACCAAGGTTTTGGTTTTCATTCGAGTACAGCCCAAAAGAAGTTCTTTATCTCTTGGGGAGTATAGGAAGTTATCCCCCAGATATTATGAGCCTTATATCTGAATTCAATGAAAGTAGGTGACTTAGCCTACAAGCTTCTTTTACCTCCTCATCTCAAAGTTCTTAATGTATTTCATAGAAATATGTGCCAAATCCAAATCATGGAAAGACGGAAAAACTTCAGTGGCAAGATACCATTGGCTTCTAAGTTACGCTAGCTCCTTCCTTTATAGACGTAACTTTTACCTATCGCTCACAGTAATCTTACTTCCATCGATCTCCCTTCTTCTTAATATCCTTCATGGCTTGGCAATAGGAATTAGTTTTATCCATGATGATTTCTCACCTTCAAGATGCAAGCGAGTCTGTGAAGAAAGATTTTATAGAACAGTATGAGCGCTCACTTTTTCCTCAGTTGGGAACTTCTGTAGCTCAGACCAAATGGCAGACCTATCAAGACATAACTAGGGTAACACCCTGGGGTCAGCAGCACTTTCGTAACAATGTCCGCTTGGCCATGGTTATTGAAGCTTTGGGTTTGGGTCCCCGATACTACTGCGTCATGAGATCAAGGCATCTTGGGTTTTCTAAGCGAGTCTTCTTACTGGCGTATTTTCTTCCTCATCAGAAGATATGCCTTTACCCCGTTTTTGGCTTGCCTCTTAGAGGTCCTTTTGTTAGATCACCTCATACCACTGAGATAGGTGCGACAATAACCAACAGAATTATTTCCATAAATGAGTTACCTTATATGTGCGCAGCTTGTGAGTGCTACTTTTGTGATCATATGATGGACGGGCTTATGGAAGTGTAAAGAGTTCTTCTATCTTTATTGTATATGTTTCAAGAATGAATAAAGTTTAAATCTTGTTCTTATCTCGAATCTTACTCTCTTTGGACTTTTTTTTGTGGTTGATCTTAATTAATTTCTCTCTAAGTCTCATATTCATGCATCTTGCAAAATTATCCCAAGTTTGCGAGATGAGGACATCTTGCGTTTTTCAAGTGGGAGTGAATGTAAGATTCCTCCCCAGCCTCTCAAAATGTCCAGCATATTCCCCTGTAATCAAGTTCCTTTTCTTAAATATAAGAGATCTTGTCTCTGCCTGTTTTGGCATAGAGAGAGAAAATATTCTAGAGAGAGAATATTCAAATTAATATTTTATTATAAAAGAGTTACTTTTAGCATAATTGAATTTCATGCATAGAGGTATGCATAAAAGATGAATATTATATTATAAAAGAGTTACTTTTAACATAATTGAATTTCATGCATAGAGGTATGCATAAGAGATCAATATTTTATTATAAAAGTGTTACTTTTAGCATAATTGAATTTCATGCATAGAGGTATGCATAAAAGATATGGGAAGTGATAAGATGTGATAAGATGCATATGAGATGAGTTAGGATGTGATAAGATGAGTTAAGAAGTGATAGGATATGTATGGGATGAGGTAAGAAGTGTATGTGATGGGATAAGATGTATATGGGTTGTGATAGGGTGAGAATATGGATGTGAATGTGGATGGGTATGTATGGATGTGTGCATGTACATGTGGATGCATGAATGTGGATGTATGGATGTGAATGAGGATGTGGATGTGGATGCATGGATGTAAATGTGAATGTGTATGTATGGATGTATGCATGTAGATGTGGATGCATGAATGTGGATGTATGGATGTGAATGAGGATATAGATGTGGATGTATGGATGTGAATGTGCATGTAGATATGGATGTATAGATGTGAATGGGAATGTGGATATGGATGTATGTATGTATGTGGATGTGGATGTATGAATGAGAACGTGATAATGGATGTATGCATGTGGATGTGGATGTATAAATGAGGATGTGGACAATGGATGTATGCATGTGGATGTGGATGTATGCATGTAGATGTGGATGTATGTATGCATGTGGATGTGGATGTATAAATGAGGATGTGAAAATGGAGATAAGCATGTAGATGTGGGTGTATGGATGTGAATGTGGATGTGGATGTGGATGTATGGATGTGGTTATGGATGTGAATATATGATATGTGATGTGAAGGAATCTGAAGTGAAGAGATGAAAAATGAGGTGATTGGATGAGGACACATATAAATGGAATGTGCAATAAGTAATGTGGATTAATGAGGGATAATGTGGAAAAATGAGAGTTAATATAGAAAGTGTATTTGTAAACTGTTTGTAAATGGCTGTTTTATGTCAAGAATGCTGGGGAAGCATATTGACCGTCTTGTGATTAAGGTCATGGAGACCTAACTGATAAAGTTGCAACTGCTGAGAGAGAGTCAATGGAGGACGTCCTGCGTAGCAAGGTCGGCCGAGGTCTTGACCAGCCTCGGTTCGATTAAAATGGTGAGCTTCCGGTATGGTGGATGAGGGACCAAGGAAGCGGCCTATGAGTGAAGCGCTAGGTCACTTGCGAAGGATCCTAGAGGGTGCTGAACATACGGTGCTCGGGCTCTGGGTCGCCTAGGATACCCGCGCGTGCGTCGAGGAAGATATTGGAACAAGGAGTAAGAGTTGTTTTTCTGAAACCGGGCATGGATCTGGTTGATTGACCTTGCTGGTCTTCAATGGATGAGTCCATGGCTCTTTTTATGGATCTATTGGTTGATCTTGCTGATCTTCAACGAGAGTCCATCTTGATTTATATAAGTGATTATATTGCCGAGTATTATGGGCTAGGAACTATTGAAAAGGCCCCTGAGTGGATAGGTGGTGAGCATTCTAGTTGCCAATGATGCCATAGATACTTTGATGAAGGAATGATGGGAAATTTGAGAATCAACCAGATAATTTGGAAGACTGTGATCAGTGGTAATATGGTTTCATTAAAGGATTGTTTTAAAGTTAGCTGATGCTAAGAAAAAGGCAATTTCATATTGGGTGTGTAAGTGGTGTGCCTAATTTTATGTTTGCATGAACTTCCGGCTAGGGGACCTTGAAACTCTCTGACTTTGGTACTCGGGACAAAACCTAACCAAATTCTTAATTGGATCCCATCACTACAGTGGTTGGGCGGTTGGCTACTAACCCATGGGACTGAATGGGGCTAGGCTAGACTCATGGATCCGTAAATCGAGACTCAATTTTTGTTATTACGATAGATAAAGTAAATCCCGGATAGTAATTGTTCTATGGATAGGAATCAACGGCTGTGCCTCTTGATGGGAAAAAAGCGTTGATTCCAATGATCCAAGTGCAAGTTTCTTCCTTGATGCGGATGAGTACCTTTATAGGTGCAATCGGATCAGCTTGATCAGTAATGGTCTTGACTACGTTAGAGTAAAAAGTTATCCTGGTGGAATCGTCCGTGCTTTTCGGGTAAGAGAAGTTTTTCCGAGTCCGATTTTTGGAAAAATCGACAGATTAGTCTCTTGTCCAGATATCCATGGACGAGGCCCCGAATGTTGGACCCCTGTCCCGCGCGAGAAGTGCTACTTCCGCTGCTAGTACCCCGAATCTGTTGCTCGGTGGGAACAGAAATCTCACAGTTGGTATCAGAGCAAATTGACTAATAAAGATCAACTGAGAAGCCAAAGATGTCAAAAATTTATCAAGAAGCACAAAAAGGTTGTAATTGTAAGATATAATTCATACAATTTGATATTCAAACTGAAAATTCGTAAATTAGCAATTGGGTCTTCAATTGGAAGTACCGCAATCGTATGGAATCCCGGACTTGCTTGAGGCCTAAACATGATAGTAGTTACCTTATAGTTCCAAGTACCATGACTACCCATATATACCGAGGGTATAATTGCACCTCTTTACCGGCAGTATATACGAGTAAATCTAAGACTTGAAATTATAAGCGTTAATGTTATCCAGATGATGATTTCGAATGTGGTTGATATGATTTCTAATTCTGTTAGAGAATTGATGAATTGATTTGGATGCTGATTGAAAAATGATGATTTCTGAAATTTAGTTGAAATATAATAACCTGAATGAAACCACAATGAGGGTGAATGGGACGAGTGCCTGTGATGATATTCATAACTGGAATGATGATAATGAATTCAGCAAATCACTATGAGATTAGTGGAATGTGCTGTCAGATTGCTACTGTTAACACTTGACCGGTAGACCAAGTTAACGGATGACAAATTGAGAACTTACTTGACTGAAATTCCCATGGAGGAATGTTCAGAAGGAAATTTTTCGGTCTAATAGACCATTATCATGTTAAAGATATGAATGATATGATCTGAATGAATTATTATTTAATGATGAGTTCTATATAAGGGATATTTATCCGAGTATTCTGTTGGGTTGACCAGAGTATATGGAACCCCAGAATAAAATTAGATCTAAGAAAAAGAGTTGTCCTCTACCTTGCGAGATGAGGACATCTCGCACTTTTTAAGTGGGGTAGAATGTAAGATTCCTCCCCAGCCTTCGAGGTGTATAGGAGTAAGAATATCTCTTTTTGATCTTATAATTATTCCCTCTCTAAAATAAAAGAAAGATTCTGTTTAAAAAAGGAAGACCCTTTCCCTAGAATACTTCTCAGGAGTCACGCCTATTTTAAGGATTCAGAACAATGAGTTCAGAAGTGAAAATCGGTGTTTTGGATACCAAGGTTTTGGTTTTCATTCGAGTACAGCCCAAAAGAAGTTCTTTATCTCTTGGGGAGTATAGGAAGTTATCCCCCAGATATTATGAGCCTTATATCTGAATTCAATGAAAGTAGGTGACTTAGCCTACAAGCTTCTTTTACCTCCTCATCTCAAAGTTCTTAATGTATTTCATAGAAATATGTGCCAAACCCAAATCATGGAAAGACGAAAAAACTTCAGTGGCAAGATACCATTGGCTTCTAAGTTACGCTAGCTCCTTCCTTTATACAAGACGTAACTTTTACTTGTCGCTCACAGTAATCTTACTTCCATCGATCTCCCTTCTTCTTAATCTCCTTCATGGCTTGGCAATAGTTATTAGTTTTATCCATGATGATTTCTCACCTTCAAGATGCAAGCGAGTCTGTGAAGAAAGAATTTTATAGAACAGTATGAGCGCTCAGTTTTTCCTCACTTGGGAACTTCTGTAGCTCAGACCAAATGGCGGACCTATCAAGACATAACTAGGGTAACACCCTGGGGTCAGCAGCACTTTCGTAACAATGTCCGCTTGGGCATGGTTATTGAAGCTTTGGGTTTGGGTCCCCGATACTACTGCGTCATGAGATCAAGGCATCTTGGGTTTTCTAAGCGAGTCTTCTTACTGGCGTGTTTTCTTCCTCATCAGAAGATATGCCTTTACCCCATTTTTAGCTTGCCTCTTAGAGGTCCTTTTGTTAGATCACCTCATACCACTGAGATAGGTGCGGCAATAACCAACAGAATTATTCCCATAAATGAGTTACCTTATACGTGCGTAGCTTGTGAGTGCTACTTTTGTGATCATATGATGGACGGGCTTATGGAAGTGTAAAGAGTTCTTCTATCTTTACTGTATATGTTTCAAGAATGAATAAAGTTTAAATCTTGTTCTTATCTCGAATCTTACTCTCTTTGAGACTTTTTTTTGTGGTTAATCTTAATTAATTTTTCTCTAAGTCTCATATTCGTGCATCTTGCGAAATTATCCCAAGTTTGCGAGATGAGGACATCTCGCGTTTTTCAAGTGAGAGTGAATGTAAGATTTCTCCCCAGCCTCTTAAAATGTCCAGCATATTTCCTTGTAATCAATTCCCTTTTCTGAAATATAAGAGATCTTGTCTCTGCCTGTTTTGGCATAGAGAGAGAAAATATTCTAGAGAGAGAATATTCAGATTATGAATATTTTTGGATAGAAAAATAACTCATCTTATTAAAATAAGTTCCCCTGAAACATAAATTCAAAAAGAAATTTCCAATGTGCATTTAGAATTAATTGAAAATGGATATGAAGGACCTTAGCCTAAGGGTCTAGATTTTCAAAAAAATTTGGATTATGGTCCAATTAAGGTTCCTATGGGCCAATAGCATCAATCCATGTGTAGGGAAGAGATAAATCCTATTTGTAAAAGAAGATACCCAAAAATATGTAAATACTTACATAAGATGAAGAGTTGAATATGTACAAGGTTTATTAGTAAAAAACTATGAGTAATATCAAAAAAATGAGCTAAATTGAGTATCCAAAAATGAGTAAATGCTCACATAAGATGAAGAGTTGAATATGTACAAGGTTTATTAGTAAAAAACTATGAGTAATATCAAAAAAATGAGATAAATTGAGTATCAAAAAATGAGTAAATGCTCACATAAGATGAAGAGTTGAATATGTACAAGGTTTATTAGTAAAAAACTATGAGCAATATTGAAAATATGAGATATTTTGGGTATAATCATTCCATTTTGACACATATGTAAGGAAGGGGAATTCTTTAAAGGAGGTGCATATTTCACATGCTTGAATGAGTTTTAAACTCTGAAATAATGTGATATTTCTATCTCTCCTCTCTCTTGAACCAAACCAAATCAAAATGGAACCAAACCGAATAAAAAAAAAACCAAACTAGGTCCAAATCTAGTCCAAATTCAACCAAATTGAATTTAAAAAATTCTAGAATTCAGTTAGCTTTGGTTAGAGCTTCCCTCTCCTATAAATAGAACATGAGTCCTTTGAAAAAAGGGAAAGAATTTTACTATACTAGAGTTATGCTGAAATAATGCTAGTTTCTACTATTCTCTAAAATTCTCTCCAAATTGAAGAAATTGGAACTTCCCTCTTTCTTCAATCCCCATTGGTGGCTCCACCAACATACTTAACCAATTGATTGGTTGGGAGCCTCTACCGTAAACAAAGAATCAAGCAATTTGTAAGGTAAGTGGTGAATTTTGATCTTTTCTATAATTTCTCAATGTTTCTCTCTTCTAAACCCCTCTCAAGCTTGAGAAGCTTAATGGGAATAGTTTTTGAATGCTATTGAAGTTAATTGATGAATGGTAGTGAAGAGTTACATAATTTGATGAATGCTATTGAAGTTGATTGATTAATGATAGTTAAGAGTTACATAAATTTCCATTTATGTTTAATTCAAATGGTTTTTATGTAATTTCTCTCTCTCACTCAAGAAATGGTCATACTCATGACCCATTCTCAATCCAAATGAAGCTTTTCATAAAGTTTTTCCTTAATCCAAGATTAATCTATACTTGAGGTCAACTTATTGGCTTTTTTATATGCTCTTAGTTTATGTATTTCATAAATATTGATGATTCAATCCAATATGGATTAATGATCCAATTAGGGATCATTCTAATTATTTCCTTAATGATAAGCTTTATCCCTTAGAAAAATTGAGATTTATCAGTCATAGCAGCGAAGCTATGGCAAAATTTTTATAAAAATTACGCATAAAATAATTTCATTCAAATCATGAAAAGAGGACTTCCTACCATATTCTAGAAATTATCATCCTAGATTAATTGAGAGATATTCATTGCAAGCCTAGAGAAATTGATTTTTATATTATGCATAATTGATTTTCATGCATAGAGGTATGCATAAAAGATTATTATTTTAACATAAAAGTGTTACTTTTATCATAATTAGATTTCATGCATAGAGGTATGCATAAAAGATTATTATTTTAATATAAACGTATTACTTTTATCATAATTGAAATTCATGCATAGAGGTATGCATAAAAGATGATTATTTTATTATAAAAGTGTGACTTTTATCATAATTGAATTTCATGCATAGAGGTATGCATGAGATGAATATTTTATTATAAAAGAGTTACTTTTAGCATATTTGAATTTCATGCATAGAGGTATGCATAAGAGATGAATATTTTATTATAAAAGAGTTACTTTTAGCATAATTGAATTTCATGCATAGAGGTATGCATAAAAGATAAATATTTTATTATAAAAGAGTTACTTTTAGCATAATTGAATTTCATGCATAGAGGTATACATAAAAGATGAATATTTTATTATAAAAGTGTTACTTTTAGCATAATTGAATTTCATGCATAGAGGTATGCATAAAAGATATGGGAAGTGATAAGATGTGATAAGATGCATATGAGATGAGTTAGGATGTGATAAGATGAGTTAAGAAGTGATAGGATGTGTATGGGATGAGGTAAGAAGTGTATGTGATGGGATAAGATGTATATGGGTTGTGATAGGGTGAGAATATGGATGTGAATGTGGATGGGTATGTATGGATGTATGCATGTAGATGTGGATGCATGAATGTGGATGTATGGATGTGAATGAGGATGTGGATGTGGATGCATGGATGTAAATGTGGATGTGTATGTATGGATGTATACATGTAGATGTGGATGCATGAATGTGGATGTATGGATGTGAATGAGGATATAGATGTGGATGTATAGATGTGAATGGGAATGTGGATGTGGATGTATGAATGAGGATGTGGATGTGGATGTATGGATGTGAATGAGGATGTGGATGTATGGATGTGGATGTGGATGCATGGATGTAAATGTGTATGTGTATGTATGGATGTATACATGTAGATGTGGATGCATGAATGTGGATGTATGGATGTGAATGTGCATATAGATATGGATGTATAGATGTGAATGGGAATGTGGATGTGGATGTATGAATGAGGATGTGGATGTGGATGTATGAATGAGGACGTGATAATGGATGTATGCATGTGGATGTGGATATGGATGTGTATGTATGAATGTGGATATGGGATGTGGATGTATAAATAAGGATGTGAAAATGGAGATAAGCATGTAGATGTGGATGTATGGATGTGAATGTGGATATGGATGTGGATGTATGGATGTGGATATGGATGTGAATATATGATATGTGATGTGAAGGAATCTGAAGTGAAGAGATGAAAAATGAGGTGATTGGATGAGTACACATATAAATGGAATGTGGAATAAGTAATGTGGATTAATGAGGGATAATGTGGATTAATGAGAGATAATGTGGAAAAATGAGAGTTAATATAGAAACTGTATTTGTAAACTGTTTGTAAATGGCTGTTTTATGTCAAGAATGCTGGGGAAGCATTTTGACCGTCTTGTGATTAAGGTCATGGAGACCTAAGTGATAAAGTTGGAACTGCTAACGGAGAGTCAATGCAGGACATCTCGCGTAGCAAAGTCGGCCGAGGTCTTGACCAGCCTCGGTTCGATTAAAATGGTGAGCTTCCGATACGGTGGATAAGGGACCAAGGAAGCGGCCTATGAGTGAAGCGCTAGGTCACCTGCGAAGGATCCTAGAGGGTGCTGACCATACGGTGCTTGGGCTCTAGGTTGCCTAGGATACCCACGCGTGCATCGAGGAAGATATTGGAATAAGGAGTAAGAGTTGTTTTTTTGAAACTGGGCATGGATCTGGTTGATTGACCTTGCTGGTCTTCAATGGATGAGTCCATGGCTCTTTTTATGGATATGTTGGTTGATCTTGCTGATCTTCAACGAGAGTCCATCTTGATTTTTATAAGTGATTATATTACCGAGTATTATGGACTAGGAACTACTGAAAAGGCCCCTGAGTGGACAGGTGGTGAGCGTTCTAGTTGCCAATGATGCCATAGATACTCTGATGAAGGAATGATGGGAAATTTGAGAATCAACCGGATAATTTGGAAGACTGTGATCAGTGGTACTATGGTTTCATTAAAGGATTGTTTTAAAGTTAGCTGATGCTAAGAAAAAGGCAATTTCATATTGGGTGTGTAAGTGGTGTGCCTAATTTTATGTTTGCATGAACTTCCGGCTAGGGGACCTTGGAACTCTTTTCCTTGGTACCCGAGACAAAACCTAACCAAATTCTTAATTGGATCCCATCACTACAGTGGTTGGGCGGTTGGCTAACCCATGGGACTAGATGGGGTTAGGCTGGACTGATGGATCCGTAAATCGAGACTCAATTTTTGTTATTACAATAGATAAAGTAAATCCCAGATAGTAATTGTTCTATGGATAGGAATCAACGGCTGTGCCTCTTGATGGGGAAAAAAGCGTTGATTCCAATGATCCAAGTGCAAGTTTCTTCCTTGATCCGGACGAGTACCTTTATAGGTGCAATCGGATCAGCTTGATCAGTAATGGACTTGACTACGTTAGAGTAAAAAGTTATCCTGGTGGAATCGCCCGTGCTTTCCAGGTAAGAGAAGTTTTTCCGAGTCTGATTTTTGAAAAAATCGACGGATTAGTCTCTTGTCCGGATATCCGTGGAGGAGGCCCCGAATGTGGGGCTCCTTTCCCGCGCGAGAAGTGCTACTTCCACTGCTAGTACCCCGAATCTGTTGCTCGGTGGGAACAGAGATCTCACAGTTGGTATCAGAGTAAATTGACTAATAAAGATCAACTGAGAAGCCAAAGATGTCAAAAATTTATCAAGAAGCACAAAAAGGTTGTAATTGTGTGATATAATTCATATAATTTGATATTCAAACTGAAAATTCGTAAATTAGCAATTGGGTCTTCAATTGGAAGTACCGCAATCGTATGGAATCCCGGACTTGCTTGAGGCCTAAACATGATAGTAGTTACCTTATAGTTCCAAGTACAATGACTACCCATATATACCAAGGGTATAATTGCACCTCTTTACCGGCAGTATATACGAGTAAATCTAAGACTTGAAATTATAAGCGTTAATGCTATCCAGATGATGATTTCGAATGTGGTTGATATGATTTCTAATTCTGTTTGAGAATTGATGAATTGATTTGGATGCTGATTGAAAAATGATGATTTCTGAAATTTAGTTAAAATATAATAACCTGAACGAAACCACAATGAGGGTGAATGGGACGAGTCCCTTTTGTGATGATATTCATAACTAGAATGATGATAATGAATTCAGCAAATCACTATGAGATTAGTGGAATGTGCTGTCAGATTGCTAACTACTGTTAACACTTGACCGGTAGACCAAGTTAAGGGATGACAAATTGAGAACTTACTTGACTGAAATTCCCATGGAGGAATGTTCAGAAGGAAATTTTTCGGTCTAATGGACCATTATCATGTTAAAGATATGAATGATATGATCTGAATGAATTGTTATTTAATGATGAGTTCTATATAAGGGATATTTATGGTAATTTTTATAAAACTTTTGCCATAGCTCCGCTACTATGACTGATAAATCTCAATTTTTCTAAGGGATAAAGCTTATCATTAAGGAAATAATTAGAATGATCCGTAATTGGATCATTAATCCATAATGGATTGAATCATCAATATTCATGAAATACATAAACTAAAAGCATAGAAAAAAAGCCATTAATTTGACCTCAAGTATAGATTAATCTTGGATTAAGGAAAAACTTTATGAAAAGCTTCATTTGGATTGAGAATGGGTCATGAGTATGACCATTTTTTGAGTGAGAGAGCGAAATTACATAAAAACCATTTGAATTAAACATAAATGAAAATTTATGTAACTCTTAACTATCATTAATCAATTAACTTCAATAGCATTCATCAAATTATGTAACTCTTCACTACCATTCATCAATTAACTTCAATAACATTCAAAAACCATTCCAATTAAGCTTCTCAAGCTTGAGAGGGGTTGAGAAGAGAGAAACATTGAGAAATTATAGAAAAGATCAAAATTCACCACTTACCTTACAAATTGCTTGATTCTTTGTTCACGGTAGAGGCCCCAAACCAATCAATTGGTTAAGTATGTTGATGGAGCCACCAATGGGGATTGAAGAAAGAGGGAAGTTCCAATTTCTTCAATTTGGAGAGAATTTTAGAGAATAGTAGAAACTACCATTATTTCAGCATAACTCTAGTATAGTAAAATTCTTTCCCTTTTTTCAAAGGACTCATGTTCTATTTATAGGAGAACCAAAGCTAACTGAATTCTAGAATTTTTTAAATTCAGTTTGGTTGAATTTAGACTAGATTTGAACCTAGTTTAGTTACTTTTTGATTCGATTTGGTTCCATTTTGATTTGGTTTGGTTCAAGAGAGAGGAGAGATAAAAATATCACATTATTTTAGAGTTTAAAACTCATTCAAGCATGTGAAATATGCACCTCCTTTAAAGAATTCCCCTTCCTTACATATGTGTCAAAATGGAATGATTATACCCAAAATATCTCATATTTTTAATATTGCTCATAGTTTTTTACTAATAAACCTTGTACATATTCAACTCTTCATCTTATGTGAGCATTTACTCATTTTTGGATACTCAATTTATCTCATTTTTTTGATATTACTCATAGTTTTTTACTAATAAACCTTGTACATATTCAACTCTTCATCTTATGTGAACATTTACTCATTTTTGGATACTCAATTTAGCTCATTTTTTTGATATTACTCATAGTTTTTTACTAATAAACCTTGTACATATTCAACTCTTCATCTTATGTGAGTATTTACTCATTTTTGTGTATCTTCTTTTACAAATAGGATTTATCTCCTCCCTACACATGGATTGATGCTATTGGCCCATAGGAACCTTAATTGGACCATAATCCAAAAATTTCTGAAAATCTAGACCCTTAGGCTAAGGTTCTTCATATCCATTTTTAATTAATTCTAATTGCACATTGGAAAGTTCTTTTTGAATTTCTGCTTTAGGAGAACTTATTTTAATAAGATGAGTTATTTTTCTATCCAAAAATATTCATAATCTGAATATTTTCTCTCTATGCCAAAACAAGCAGAGACAAGATCTCTTATATTTCAGAAAAGGGAATTGATTATAGGGGAATATGCTGGACATTTTGAGAGGCTGGGGAGAAATCTTACACACACAGAGAGAGAGAGAGAGAGAGAGAGAGAGAGAGAGAGAGAGAGAAGGGAGATATAGAAATGAAATGGTAAGAGAGTGAGAAGAGAGAGATTAGAGAGAAGGGAGAGTGAGAGACAGAAAGAAAAAAGAAAGAAGTGAGAATGAGACAAGAGAGAGAGATTAGAGAAGAGAGATATGGTAAGAGAGAGAGAATAGAGAGAAGGGAGAGTGAGAGAGAGAGAAAGAAAAAATAAAGAAGGAAGAGTGAGACGAGAGAGAGAGAGAGAGAGAAGAGAGAAGAGAGAGAGAGAGAGAGAAGAAAGATATAAAGAAGGGAGAGAAGAGAGATATAGAAATGGGAGAGAGATGGTAGGGGAGAGAGAGAGAGAGAGAGAGAGAGAGAGAGAGAGAGAGAGAGAAGAGAGAAGAGAGATAGAGAAGGGAGAGTGAGAGTGAGAGAGAGAGAGTAATTAAGAGAAGAGAGAGAGACATGGTAGGAGATAGAGAAGGAAGAGAGAGAGAGATAAGAGAGATAGAGAAGGGAGAGTGAGAGAGAGAGAGTAATTAAGAGAAGAGAGAGAGACATGGTAGGAGATAGAGAAGGAAGAGAGAGAGAGAGAAGAAGAAGAAGAAGAAGGAAGCTATAGTGCCGGGAGAGTAAGAGAGAGAGAGAGAGAGAGAGAGAGAGAGAGAGAGAGAAGAAAACTATAGAGCCATGAGAGTAAGAGAGAGAAAGAGAGTAAGAGAATAGAGAGAGAGAAGAGAGAAAGAGAAGAGAGAGAGAGAGAGAGAGAGAGAGAGAGAGAAGGGAGAGTGAGACAACAGAGATATAGAGAAGGGAAAGAGATGGTAGGAGAGAGAAAAGAGAGAGATGATAGGGGTGTTGAGAAATGCGGTGCCAAAGAGCACAAGAAAAAGATAAGGAGCGAGTTGAGTAAGCCTAGCATGAAGCCACATGAGCAAAGGGATTTATCCCACATTGTTGTACAAGCTCAAGGGTGTACCTCCTCATATAAAAGGGGTCCATTTCTAGCAATGAATTATATCACTTGCACTTATCTTAAGTCTCTTTATGTATCCAAGCTAATTCATCTTGGTGTCTAATTGTACTTGAGTGCATCTTAATTAGCACACACTCATGATGAGTTTTGTTTACTTTGAATCGTCATTAGTGTAGGATTAGCTTTTGATTAGATAGAATTAGATAGATGTCTTTTGTTTAGGAGAGCTCGATCCGTGTATCTCAATAGGGAGGAGAGAGAGAGAGAGAGAGAGAGAGAGAGAGATAAGAGTGTGAGAGAAGAGAGAGAGAGAGAGAGAGAGAGGGAGAGAGAGGGAGAGGGAGAGAAAAGAGAGTGTGATAGAAGAGAGAGAGAGAGAGAGGGAGAGAGAAGAGAGTGTGATAGAAGAGAGAGAGAGAGAGAGATGGTAATAGATAGAAAGAGAAATGCAAGAGCTAGGTTGGAGGGGAGGAGCTAGACTAGGCTGGGAGGTGGTGGGAGAGATGGTGATGGGGAACGGTAGAGAGAGAGTGTGTTCAAAGTAGAGAGAGAAGTAGTAAAAAAGCTCCCTCCACCAAGCTCCCTCATTGACAACCCCCACATTCATGGAGGAATGAATACACATACTACTTTTCATCTATGGATCAGTTAACTATAACTATGAGCACGAGAATTGCTCCTACATGGTGACCACTATTTTTGTACATAGATGTAGGCTAGAGCTTGTGACATCACTAGAGTATGCCCAATGTGGCTAGGCTAATATTTTTTAGTATCTCTTACTATAAATATGAGAATGTGGGAATAGACTAATGTATAAGTGAGTTAGTGGCTAAGGATATGCTTGAAGAGCCCTTTTCTTTTTGAGCTTGTATACAAGTTCATTTCTTGTACTTTACATGCTCATTCTTACTTTGTGATTTCTCCTCCTCTTTTGGATGCTTCTTGCTACATTGTTTTGTGAGCTCTTGTGGATGATTCTTGCTACATTTTTTTGCATTAGGGAAAATGTGGATTCATTTTTAAGAAATGCCAAGTCATCATTCTATTACGAAAAGGGGGATCGTGGATAACTCTATCCATAGTACCTCAAAACTATATCATGTAACATATCATTGGAAAGATCTTGATGAGAGGATTCTAACGCACCAACCTCCGACAAATTTGGAGTTTTTATGCTCAAGTTATGGCCTCCCACCCCAGTAACCTCAAAAGTTCCGTAACGGAAGCCTCACCCTCATTGGTCCTTATGGAATATTCCTTAGAATCTCAAAGAGCTTAAAAGGCCCAAAAGTGAGTCCAATTTTTCCCTAGTGTGAGCTATCCTTCTCTTTGTGGATGCCTCTTCCTACATTGTTTTATACTTTCTTGTACGTTACATGCTCATTCTTACTTTATGAGCTCTCCTCCTCTTGTGGATGATTCTTACTACATTGTTTTGTGAGCTCTCCTCCTCTTGTGGATGCTCCTTTTGGTACATTGTTTTGTGAGCTCTTCTCATCTTTGTGGATGCCTCTTGGTACATTGTTTTGTACTTTCTTGTACTTTACATGCTCATTCTTACTTTGTGGCTCTCCTCCTCTTGTGGATGCTTCTTGCTACATTGTTTTATACTTTCTTGCACTTTATATGCTCATTCTTACTTTGTAAGCTCTCCTCCTCTTTCACTCTTGTGGATGCTTCTTGCTACATATTGTATATAAGTCCATTTCTTGTACTTTACATGCTCATTCTTACTTTGTAAGCTCTCCTCCTCTTTCACTCTTGTGGATGCTTCTTGCTACATATTGTATATAAGTCCATTTCTTGTACTTTACATGCTCATCCTTACTTTGTGAGACTCTCCCCCTCTTTCCCTCTTGTGGATGCTTCTTGTTACATTGTTTTGTGAAAGTATCTCTTGGAATTTCAAGTTCTAGGGTTCTTGTGAGTATTTAAGCTCTTAAATAACCTCTTCTTTGATGGTTTTGAGAGAGGTATGTGGCCTTTATGAGAATTGGGATATTTATGAGAGAGGTATGTGGACTTTATGATAGTTGAGATCTTTATTATTATTATTGAGAGAGGTATGTGGCCTTTATGAGAATTGGTATTAGAAGAAGAAGCAGCCATTGTATACCTTTATGGCTTTGATTGAAAACCCTTTGGGCATGAGACTAGATGTGAAAATTTGGACAAAGGGAGATTATTTGGAAGAGTAGACTCCCAAGGGATGTACCACTGACTCTTTACTTGTGGCATGTATGCAGTTGGGTTATCATGTATGCAGTTGGTTTATCATGTATCTTGGGAGCATTCATCTTTTGTTTGGGAGGAGGAGAGGTGGGGCCAAATTTGTAATCTACTTAATAGTGGTTGGGAGTAGGATGGTTGTGGGAGGCAGATGTAAAAATAGATTCTCTATAAATGGTAGATTTTATCTTATAAATATAACTATCTTTTGTTCCCCCCCAAAAAAGAGAATTGGGATCTATGTGATGTTGGAAAGATTGCATAAATTTCTCTTGAGTGGAAGAGAATTCTCTAGCTTAAGTGGACTAAAGTTTGAGTTAGGAAATGAATGGAACTTGTGACATGAAAGAGATATGAGTATACAAGGAAAAAGGGAAAGTAGCGTGAGGATGTGCTAGATTGATGCATGGGATTTTGAAAGATCTTCTATGTTTCACAGTGGCAAAGAGATCTTCAATTGTGTTTTCCTTGTGTATCTTGGAAGAGGAGTATGCACAAGGAGTCATATACATTGTGGGGGGAGAAGAGAGAGAGAGAGAGAGAGAGAGAGAGAGAGAGAGAGAGAGAGAGTAAAATAGGTAAAGCTTGAATTGATCATCCACTTCATGTTCAAAGTAGGTAGGTGGAAAAGAGTAAAACTTTCCAAAAGTAGGAGAAAATATAGGTAGACACATAATACTCCTCGTCTAACCCATAGTTGGTGGTGATGACGAGTAAATATAGGTAGACACATAATACTCCTCGTCCACTAACCCATAGTTGGTGGTGATGACGAGTAAATATAGGTAGACACATGGTACTCCTCATCAACCCACAATTGGTGAGGAGTAAATATAGGTAGACACATGGTACTATTGAAATCATGGTGGATCATAAGAAATTAGAGCCATGATTAAAGGATAATAAAGAGATTAATGAAAATAAATTAATACTAATCACTTGGGCATAATGTGGAGAGCAAAATGATTATAATCACACATGCATCTTCATTGATATGATGCCTCTTAAATAGGCTGAAGGTACAATGCATTAACTCAAGGCTAAACATTATTAGGGATGGGATTAGGCACTAACAAGAGGTGCTCCTATATTCTCTCCCCTTGATTTGTGGATCTAGGTACCTTTTCCACGATTCTCTCCATTAGGCTTGGCTCCATGTGTCCCACTTACATTTGGTGGAGATTCCCAGTAACTTGCCATTCTACCATGCTTGGTTTACATGTCCACATAACCTTAGAAACATATTCCATGCTAATGTGTGAACATGTCATGGAGCATTTCCAACACCCTCTCTTTGATCCATGGCATAAGAATCATCATAGACATCATCTTTTTCATCTTCATTGGCATCTTCATCTTTGTTCCATCCATTTTTGCATCTCCATCCGCATCTTCATCTTGCATAGCATCTTTTTCTTCATCCTAGCATTGCACATAAGCTTGACATACATGCATTTCTATTATTCTGGCATCTTGACAAAGCATGTGGGCATTCCATTTTAGCATGTGGGCATTCCATTTTAGCATCCTCATAGTGCATGAGCCTGCATGACCATGGCATGTAGCATAAGCATTCATAGCATAACATCCATCACCATAGCATTGTATCACATGAATATAGGCATGAGCTAGGCCTGAAAGCCATGAGTTGGTGGTCTTACTCATTATTTAAGCAGTGTCTAAACTCTTTTGCAAGAGATATTTGAGATTAATGCTTAGTGATGTGGCTTAATCAAGTACAAAACCCTAAACTCTCCCTTTATGAGCATGAAAAATAATGCAACCTTGAATGCAATAACTCAATGATTTTGAGGAGATTTACCAATGTGGTGAAAGGGCATGCAATAGCAGTGGATAGACTTCACTTTGATCACCATAAATCTTTATTAGCACACATTAATCATTGCTTAATCACACATATTTACCAAAATTGCTCTCTGTGGGAGAATCAGTAGAGCTGGCGTTGTTTTCTACTCATTCTGAGACCATAGCTGTGTTAGTGGTGCTGGAAAACTCCCGGGGACAACTTCTCAAGGTTTGATTTGGTCGAAATGGAGCGATTGAGTCGATTGAACCATGAGATGCTTGATTTGGCGGAAAAGATGATGACGACGCATTGTGAGTGTTTCGGTGCCTGGGAGCTGCTATAGAGGGTCGCCTTGAGCTGGAGGAGGTGTCCTTCAAAGGGTTTTGGTAATGATTAAGAGAATGAGGAGCAGCTAGTGCATATCTTTGGTTGGGGGTGCAGAGGAAGCAAGGTGAAGAGAGGTGACTGTGGCTTGAAAATGGGATTATGGCTTAATGAGAGAGATTAACCACTTAATGATGGGCATGGATCTAGATCTATGATACCATGGATCTGGAGCTCTCATACCATGTTGAAATCATGGTGGATCATGAGAAATTAGAGCCATGATTAAAGCATAATAAAGAGATTAATGAAAATAGATTAACACTAATCACAGGCATAATGTGGAGAGTAAAATGATGATTAATCATACACGCATCTTCATTGATATGATTAATCATACGCATCTTCATTGATATGATGCCTCTTAAATAGGCTGAAGGCACAATGCATTAGCTCAAGGCTAAACATTATTAGGGATGGGATTAGGCACTAACAAGAGGTGCCCCTACATTCTCTCCCCTTGATATGTGGATCTAGGTACCTTTTCCATGATTATCTACATTAGGCTTGGCTCCATGTGCCCCACTTGCATTTGGTGGAGATTCCCAGTAACTTGCCATTCTACCATGCTTGGTTTACATGTCCACATAACCTTAGAAACATATTCCATGCTAATGTGTGGACATGTCATGGACCATTTCCAACAGGTACTCCTCACCAACCCATGGTTGGGTACTAGCTCTTCTAGGTGATATCTAGAAGAGGGAGAATGGGGAGGCCCAATGGAATACCTCAAGCCTTGTCCAAACCACCATAATAGAGTAGTGTATATTGTATAGTGTCCAATCAACCATAATAGAATAGTGTATATTGTAGAGTGTCCAACCAACCATAATAGAGTTATATAGTAGAGTAGTTGCTTTAGTGTATAGTGATTATAAACCTCAAGACCTGCAAAATGATTTGACTAATAAAAATTTCAAGTCATTCCTAGGGCTTGCACACCATTTAGCTAAGGTCGTTAAAGTACCCAATTAATTACATTTCAAGGAGGGAATTAGCCTTGACACAACCCTTAAGCAAAGTAAAGTATGTCTGAATTTAAGGTCTAATGTGACAATCAGCTCCCAACATACTAGAGCCAATGGCTAATAATTCAATATTATGCAAAAAAAGCTACTTTTATTGCTTTTAGACACTCTTACAAAAAAATAATTTCTCTTTAAGCGTATACTTTCAAAGAAATACTTCTTGGGGAAATACACTCAATGCACGATATTTAAAGAAAATATCAATTATAAAAAAAGTTAAAAAAACATAGTGTTCAGAGGCTTTTCATAAAGAAGTTCCAAGTTTAAATCACTTTGAAAATATCTTAAATTTTACTTTAAAAATATCTTAAGTAATTCACACTACAAATGCAATATAAAAATACTGCTATATGTATTGAGGCTATTTGGCATGTCCTTGTTTCAATTTAAGGCATTTTTTAATACATGTCTCTTTGAAGATAGAGCTATTTTACAACATTTTCATGCTATTTTTAGTGGTGCTAAGCATGCTAATAAGATGCTAACCAAGTAGTTTCATAGAGTTTTAAGTTTATTTGCATGTTTGTTTTAAAAAAACTAATCAATCAGCCTTGATCTACTTTTGTGGTTTAATCACAAAAAAAAACATAAAGAAACTGTGCACCCAAAATTTAAAATCATCACGTGGATAGAATAAACAGCAAGCTCAATCCCCTTTCACCACTAGGATTGGGATACCAAATCAAAATAAGAAGTCCTAATTGATAGGGCCACTCCCAATCCTTCATTGATCATCATCGGTCAAATACATGTAAGAATATATAGGCCAAGCCAACACATTAAAGTACTTATAGTTCTTGCATAATTATAGTAAATGAGCTTACTCTAACTAAACTAAAGAGAAGGGATATTTTACAAAGGGTATGTCTAACAGGGTGTATAGCTTGATGAATATGACCCACTGGCCAATATATTACAATATGTCTATGGGGTATAACTTCTAATTGGTATGAGGATCCATTAGCTACTATTACAAGGAAATGGGAGAACTTAAGGCTAACATTATTACAAGATTTTCAACCTGTGAGGTTTTGGGACCAACAACTTCTCCAATTATTAGAGGTAAAGAAAAAGAAAGATAGGGCGAGAGTCTACATAATAAAGGTCTAAAGTCTTATCATAAAGGGATAGCCAATCTCAACCAAAGGATCAAGGGATATCCAATCTCAACCAAAGGATTCACTTGGAAGTGTTAAAAATTGAAGAAGTGGAAGAGTGATAAGTCAAGGGATAGCCAATTTGAACCGAAGGATTTGATGGAAGTGTAGAAAATGGAAGAAGTGGAGGCCTTAACAACTTTGGATGAAGGTTTTTAAATAGTAAATACAATATCATATTATGATAACAAAGATAAAAATGATGAAGGCTCATCTCATTAATGAGTAAATTCATCAATTTTAAGAAAATTCAGTAGAAAGATATAAATAATGAATCCTCATCCTTAACATTTAAATCCATCTGTTGTAAGTAGTTTCAATATAAAAGGGGACAATTCAAAAGACACAGTAGGAAATGGTAGCCAAACAATGATGATGAAAGATCAATGCAAAATAAGTGGCATCATCCCTTCTAAGTTATAGCCTCGTCATAATTATATGCAAGATCAATACAACCTAAGTGGCACCCTCCCTTCTAAGTTATAGCTTCATCACAATTACTGTAGCCATTTATATGGTAGTGATGTGTGGATGTAGGCTAATAATTGGCCAAGGCACTTTTTCCCTCTTTAGGAGGGTTCTCACCCTGAGCGTATGTATACACTCTTATGAGTATGTGTAAGTGACCTTATCATGTCACTTCTCTAGTACTTCACTCATTCTCATCAATATACTTTGAGTGTTGTGCCAACATCCATCTATCGTTGCTTGCTGCATTCTCAACCAAGTGGTCTGCAGATGTGTGCCAGACCACAAACAGACAGGTGTCATCTCATAAAATCACATTAAGGAGTGTCAGGAGGACATTAATCTAGAGAAACGATGGTCAAAAAAGTTTGCAAGCAAGCTTATGGTGGTGGCCCACTATACTTAAAGATGCATGGGATCATGCCTGGAAATGTGATGTGTGTCAGCAGCTCGGACAACCGTCAACTATGCTGTTGGATGCCCCCAGCCAGTCCTCCCACTTGAACCCTTTCAAAAGTGGGGAATGGTCTTTGTGGGACCATTCAAACCCTCAACAAAAAAGGACTGGTAACTATGGCTTAGAAGCAGTAGTTCCAATGGAGTATGTAGTCCCAAGCCTCAAAATAGCCCTGACTAAAAGACCCAACCTAGAGGAATCAGTTAACCAGCAGATGTAGCACCTCATGGAAATGGAGGAAAGCGGGCTACATAGTGCATGGGTGGTGGATGTCACCTAGAAAATAAGGAAAACGTGGGTGGATAGAAACAACAAGCACAAGATATTTCAGGAAGATGACAAAGTATTGTTGTTCAACTCAAAACTTGGAAAACACCTGGGTAAGCTCAAAATATGATGGATGGGTCCATACCAAATAGCAAAAAAAAAAAGGCTCAAGCACATTCAGTCTCAAAACACTAAGTGGTGGGGTGGGGAAATACTACCCAAGCCTATCATCAATGGATTCAAAATTCAACCCCACAGAGAAAGAACTAACGAAGGGCACCAACTAACCAATCTCAGGGGGGGCAGACACAGCAACCCAGCGTACGATGATGTCAATCTCCATCTATATAGTGTAACCAGATGATGACATGTGCACAACACTCCAAGGGGCAACATCGAACGGAGAGGAGATGCATGATGACCCACAAAGGTATGTAAATGTGGAGCCAAGAGCAGTAAATATGGCATGAAAAATACAACACACACACACACACACACACACACATGGGAATCATGGCATTCTTGGGCGGCTACCTCGCTTTTTGGGAAATCATCATGGGTAGGTGCAAACACCTCAAAACCACAGCCCCAATCAACAAGGAACCCTAGCACAACCAGACCCCCCACCCTCGCTCTCCCTGAATCATTTGCAAATCGTGCTCTCGCTCTTTCCGATTGCTTCGCCTTCCCAAACCCCCTTGCTATCAACCATCTTTCTCTCTTCTCCAAAATCATCACCAGAACCTGCCATGGCCTAGCAGCAGTAGCAAACCAATGGATTTTGATTCCTGCAGCACCATCCTAGACCCTGTATTTCAGCAAGAATAGTTGCCAAAAGGTCGGACTATTTAGGTTCGCAAAGAATTGGATGAGCCTTTAAGAAAACTTGGAAGCCAAAGTGCAACTAGTAGAGTTGCCAAAGAACAACACAGTCAAGATGGAAGGACGAAAGGCAGTGCCGGTCACACCAAAAAAAATCGCCAAGGCATTCAATGTTCCTGTGGAAGGCATCATGAATGCCGACTCCTATGAGGTGGATATTGAGGATTAGTGCTTAAAAGTCGGTAAGGAATACTCTGTTGCCACATGCTATGATCCAGAGATAGGCAAAGACAATTTAAGTTTTACCTAGATATGATCTATTTGCTTGCCAAAAACACTAACATCAGTAGAACCAACCACAGAATGTTTGTAGCAGAGCAAAACATGGCTAGAAGGTGAACTGGGCAGTAGTGGTGGCTAAAAATATGTAGCACAACAAGCTGAGAAGCTAAGGCTATTTGGAGGTCAAACAAAGATGGCAGGACATTTGAAAGCCTTGGCACATCTTAGTGACTTGGAGAAAGATAGCTCCAATGCAAGCCAAGAAAGTGTGCAGAAGCAGAAGGAAGAAGAAGCAATGAGGAAGAGACTTAAAAATAGACACTAGAAGAAGCAGCAGCCATGAAGAGACTAGAGGAAGAGTCTCAAAGGTAGAGGCTGGAAGAAGAAGCAGCCAGAAAGAGACAAGTGGATGAAGCTAATAGACAAAAGCTAGCTAAAGAGTCAGAACAAAATGCCTTGCAGCTGAATCTACAATAGCTAAGGACAAAGTAGACACTGCCCGCCACCACAAAAGCTGCAAAAACAACACAAGAAGAAACCTCCAAAGCAGACTCCTTCAAAAGGAAGTTTGAATGGTCTCAGCACAAACCTCCAAAGCAGACTCCTTCAAAAGGAAGTTTGAATGGTCTCAGCACATTACCACTCTCAAACCAAAGAATAAAAAGGAGACCCATGCAACCAAAAGGAGTAGCAAAGGCAGCAACTTAAGGACATAGGCAAGAAACTAATTGAAAGTGGACTATCCCCAAGTAGTGAGCAAGTGGCAGAAGAAGCGGCACAAGGGGGGATGCCACAAAACATCAGCCACATTGGGTGATAGGCTGAGCAGAATGAGGCAAACGACTGACTCAGTAGCATAAAACATTCTCACAACATTGGAAAACGTTGTAAATTGTGTCATGGACAAGCTAGAGAATGAAGAAAGACTTGCCAAGATAGATCAAGTAGAAGCAGAGGTGTAGCTTTGCTAGCCACCCAAGTCCAACAATAGAATTAACGAGAAGTCGCATAGAACTTGCTTCGACAACAACAACAAGACACCATCGCAAGACTTGAGGATGAAGTAACATCTCTATGGGAGGAAAGAAGATGAGTTAGAGATGGTGGTTTTGCTAAACTGTGAACAACCACCAATTAGGACATCCAAAGCAAGTTGCAACAAGCAGAAAAAGCAACCCGCATTATGAACCATGCCACTCAAATGATCCGCAATGTGGAGCTAGCAAGCAAGAAAAGACCGCAAGGAGCTACTCCTTGTGAAAGGGAAGCTGTGAATACAAGAGGCCATGCAGGCTAAAGAAGACCTCCCTACTATAGTCCAGATGCCTATGGAGCTCATGGAGCAGTGGGAAGAGGAACTGACGGTGTCACAAAAAGCATGCTGGGAGGATAATCTGTAATAACTACCAAAGGAATACATGATATTGCCAACTCCCACATGCCATCTCCTGCTACCACCAATCCCACCATAGGACTAAGAAGAAGCTAGAGGGAGAACCATAGGGTCCTCTACATAGCCACAAGGAACCACAGCTATAGAGCAACCACCACCTCTGAAGGTAACACCCAATTAGATCAGTAGTAGGTAAAAGAGCTCTAAAGAAGAATCGTAGACTGACAGAGAAACTAGAGGGAAAAAAGGAACTAGAGATTTGGGGTGGAATTTGCTCCAAAAACAAGCGTCAGCCACCACGTGTTGCAGGAGAAAGCGCGCACGTCACCAGCTGCTTGGGGAGACCAGCAAAAATAGATTGAAGCACTCAAAAAAATAGCTAGAACACAAACAAGAGAAAAACAAAGATGGCACTCGCCAAGGGAAAAGAACAGATACAATAGTCGGAGAACATAACAAAGATCATAATCAACAGTCTACATGCCATTGATCAGATGACATCGGCTCAACTAAAAGAGAAAATAATCATCATGGAGAAGCAGATGTCTGTGCAAAGGGATGAAAACATAGCCAGACAAACTGCCCTGACTGAAATGGAAGAAGAGTTCAAGAAAATAAACAAGGCACTGGGCTAAGCATATGCAAAGCTGGACAAGTAAAAGGCTAAACTCATATAGCTTGAAGAGCAAGTGGTGGAGAAAAAGAATTCTCCCCTAAAACAAGGTCCAGAAAGAAGACTGACATAGCAACAGAGCACAAGGAGACCATCATGGCTAAAACATTACAAAGCTACACAATCTGAAAGAAGAAAACTCCAAACTGACCTCCTAGCTACTACAAAAAACTCAACAAGAGTTGAAATTTGCCAAGGAAGAAGCCAATAAACCACAAGAAAAATAAGAGGATCTGACAGAGGCAATAAAGAAGCAACTGGTGGACCTACACAGAGAAATCCAAATAAAGGACACCAAGTTGGAGAAAGCTACCCAAATGGCATTGGAGCTGTAAAAGCTCTAAACATTACTCATGCAATAACAAAGCAAACACAGAAAGCTACATGAGGAGCTACTAACAGTAGCCAAGCAGCAATTGAGATCAGCAACCCCACTAGCTGCCATAAACAATTAAGTAAACATCCTCCAAAGTAGTAGTAGGAGAGAGAAGGCACAAGCAGCAGAACAGCTGAAGGCGAGAGCATAGAGCCTAGAATATGTTGCCTACTTGCTTGCAAAATTCAAACAACAGTATGAATATGAAGATTGGGACCTACCTGTCAACCCCTACAAGCTGGATGAATTTCTCAAATACAAACCATAGGAATAATCTGCCCCAAGATCCTCAAAGCAACATATCCAAAATGATGGTGCGTAGTTATGCTACATGGCAAGATGAAGAAGAATCAAACATCTATGAAGAAAAATGATAGGCCCCATGACAGATGGACCCCAACCCACAACTATAAATCTCTACTAAACTATTCTTTCATTCTCTAAATTACGAAGAATATCATTCTATTGAATTTTTTTTTAAGATTCAACCCCAGGATAACATGGGGGATTTAGGATGTGACCCATAGGAAGCAAACATATACTGGTGATATAATAAAGGGTCAACCCGGTCAATCCCCAACCACCTCTGCCTATTCATCAAACCTTCCAATCCACCAGTGATCTTTGTAGTTCTATGTGCACTTTCTGTTTTTAACTATTATAGCCAGTGAGTTCTACTCCCGTTGGGCTTAGGCATTGATAGAATTACCTTTGGTGATGTCTGTTGAGATATCGATCTCAACTAGTGCTACGGCAGTGGTGGACATTGATGACCCACCTGGGTGATAGCTTTTGCATCTACACCATTGGCATGGTTGGTGAGATTATGGATGATATGCAGCTAGTGGGATGATAGGCTGTGTGATAGAGCCATTTTGGATTACTAGAGACTGGCATAGTTATAGCTCCAGCTCATTTAGTTGGGTTCACATTATGGACCGACCCTTATATGTTGTAGTAGTTGAGTACTAACCCATATAGTGTGTACTCTTATATTTATGTTATGTTGGTTGAGTAGAGAAGAAGATAGAAGAAAATTCAGCTATCCATCTCTCTCTTGTGTATTGCTCTCTCTTGTGTGTGTGTGTATTTGCTTGCTAGGGTTTGAAGCTCTCCCTCTCCCCCACATTCTCTTTATGGTATCAAAGCCTGGTTTGTGTGAGAGCTAAGGAGGCAAGCAAGAGGCAAGAACAAGCAAGGAAGGAAGCGGTACTACACGGGTAAGAGTACCATCATTTCTTTCTTGACAAGCTATGTGACAGCCATTTTGGATTACTAGAGATTGGCATAGTTATAGCACCAGCTCATTTAGTCGGGTTTACATTATGGACCGACCCTTGTATGTTGTAGTAGTTGATGAGTACTGACCCATATAGTGTGTACTCTTATCTTTATGTTATGTTGGTTGGTTGAGTAGAGAAGAAGAAGATAGAAGAAAATTCAGCTATCCATCTCTCTCTTTTGTGTTGCTCTCTCTTGTATGTGTGTGTTTGCTTGCTAGGCTTTGAAGCTCTCCCTCTCCCCCACATTCTCTTTACCGTCTTGCCCGTCGGATTAACCCCCGACATCTGTATCCCACAAAAATACATTTAACAACCTTATCATCAAGCTTGCCAAAGTTGTTGAGGCACAAGTGCATATGTGAGATAACAAAAAATGTGTAAGTGAGCCACAGAGGGCTTTTTGTTGTTCCAAGCTTCAAAAGGTATAATTTTATGCAAAGCGTTTATAGTACACCTATTCAAAACATGTGTTACACACATGATTGCTTAGATAGATAGAAACCATGAGGAATCCTGATTTTTGACCATACAACATGCCATCTCCATGAAAGACCTGTTTTTACATTCAGCTACACCATTTTGTTGAGGTGTATAGGACATAGTATGTTGGTTTTTTATCCCATGATCAGCCATGTATGCATGAAGCTCCTTAGACATATACTCCCCCCCTCGATCAGTACGCAGGGTACCAATCTTACATATAGAAGCATTTTGAACCATAGCAGCACAATGACTAAAGCACATAAAAACCTCTAATTTATGTTTCAATGGATATACCCAGGTATGTCTGGAATAATCATCAATGAATGTGACAATCTTACATATAGAAGCATTTTGAACCATAGCAGCAAAGTGACTAAAGCACATAAAAACCTCTAATTTATGTTTTAATGGATATACCCAGGTATGTCTAGAATAATCATCAATGAATGTGACAAAATAGAGGTAGCCCCCAATAGATGGTTTCCTCATAGGACCACATACATCACTGTGTATAAGCTGTAATTTTTTGATAGCCCCCAATAGATGGTGTCCTCATATAGGACCACATACATCACTGTGTATAAGCTGTAATTTTTGGATAGCTCTAATTGAACCATCTTTGGGAAATGATGCCTGTTATATTTTTCCAAGAATACAACCCTCACAAACATGTTTGATAGGGGCTTCAAGATATGGCAGCTCAGACACCATGTCATGTTTATACAAATGTAGCGAATTGCCAAAGTTCAAGTGACCAAAGCATTCATGCCATAGCTTAGCATCCCCCATTGCCTTTGTGGCAGAGAATGTACATGCAGTATGCCTTTATCTTTCCTTTGCATCTAGCCTGTAAAGGCTATGAGACAAAGTACCAGAAGCAACAATTATCGTGCCATCACTGTGATCATGAACAATACATCTATCATCCTCAAACTGAACCACTAAGCCAACCTTAGTAATGGCAGAGATAGATAATAAGTACACCCATCTTGGGGTATACTTATCATCTTTGTACAACACACATTCATTATCTATCTATCATCCTAGTATGTCAACACACTAGGAGCCAGGGGCACTTTTTCCCTCTTTAGGAGATTTTTCCCCCATGCTAGTATACACCCATCTTTAGGGTTTTCTCTCTTGTGTGTGTCCTCTTGTGTCTTTTATCATGGTATTAGAGCCTGATGCTCTCTATTAGGGTTTTCTGAGTGGGTAAAGAAGAGGGAAAATTTTTGTTTTAGAGCTATCCCTTGGAGCTTGGAGCAAAGAGAAGCTCGGAGCACACCCCTACTCAACAAATCTGAAAGCTGAGGACCACGGGTAAGCAAAGCTAAATACCATTGAGCGGTTGCAGGTGATTTGACACAAGCAAAGCAGGATTTGAGTTGCCCAAAGAAAGTGAAAATTCTTGTTTTTTACAAGCATTAATGGAAGCTTGAGAGCTTGATTGGAAAGAGGCAAATGCATGTATTAGGTGAAGGACACATGTATGTGGCATTGTGATATGTAATAGCAACTCGAGAGCAAGCACAATCATCAATTTGAAGCCATTTGATGCATTGCAAAAGAGGGTAAATCACTGTTTTGGAAGCCTCACAAAAACAGAGGATACATGCTCAAAATTGAAGCCATTGGAGCCCATTTATATGCAAATTGCAAGAATTGATGTGTGGGGAGCATACCTAGGACCATTGCTAAGCCATATATGAGCTCATTGGTGATTACAAACTCTCCAAATCCCCATAGGAGCAGGCGACGCTGGAAATACAGGTTCTAGGAGCAGATTTTAACCATTTTGCACTTGTTTGGATGCCTCCCAAAGCTATATAATGTGGTTGGATGCATATGAGGCTTATCAATTATGTGCATGAGAGCTTGGAGAAGCCTTCTAGGAGTTCATTTGTGAGAAACAACAAGATTGGAGCTGATTTGGAGTAGTTTAACAAAGGATTAAGCCTGTAATTAGCAAAATAGAGCTTACCAATTTGTCAATTATTCACTCACTACTCAAAATTGGATTAATTCCTCTTACACGGAGGTGGAGCAACATCATATGGAGCTAATGAATGCCTGGGCTCTGAATTTGGATCTCATTTGAAGTGATTAAAGTGGGATTAGTGACTGTAAATCATTGTTTATAGGTTTTTATCAAAATAGAGTACAACATTTGGCATGTATTTGGCATGTAATGACCTCGGATGATGTTTATATGCTATATAGAGGATGTATGGATGTTAATGCATATCATCCACACTTGATTTGATCATTTCCCAATGTTTTGGAAGATTGGAAGGCTCGAAAAAACCCGTCACAAGAAGGCAAAGTGGACTATTTGTACATGGCTGAGCTCAAATGCTATGTGGATGATCTTGTATACATAATACGAGAAAATTAAAGGTTTTTTGCAAAGTGGAGGAATGTTTTGGATGCATTTCTCACAATTTGTGAGCGGCGCCAGGTTGTTTTTTAGTATTTGCAACAAATAGTGTATGGAATAGCCAGAGGGGTATGTACACCCTAAGTATCCCACACACGTGTATGCAGATTGAAGAAAGCATTGTATGGTTTAAAGTAGACACCAAGAGCTTGAAGTGACAAAATAAGCAAGTATCTTATGAGCATTGGTTTTCATGTGGGAAACTCAAATTCTTCACTTTATGTGAAGAAGACACTGAATGGATTGGTTGTGATAGTCATTTATGTAGATGATTTGATTGATAGGTGATCATGGGAAAGACATTGAGGATGTGAAGACATCTTTAAGCACACAATTTGATATGAAGGATTTGGGTAAACTCAGATTCTTTCTTGGTATTGAGGTGATAAGGAAATCTCATGGTATATGGCTAGTGCAAAGGTAGTATGCCTTAGACATGTTAGCAAAGTATGGAGTGACAGGTTGTAAGCCTATGATGACACCTTTGGAGCAGAATATGAAGCTTATGGCTGATTTGAACTGGAAGATGTCACCATGTACAGGAAAATGGTGGTAGTCTTATCTACTTGACTATTATGAGGCCGAACTTATGTTATGATGTGGGACTAATGAGTTAGTTTATGCGCAGAGTCCCAGGAAGTCTCATTTGGATGCTATCAAGAGGATTATGAGATATGTGAAGACTACTGTCCATTATGGTCTATTTTATGAGTCAGGAAAAGAGCTGAATGTGTATGGTTACACAGATGCAGATTGGGCAAGAAGTTCATACGACACGAGATCTACTAGTGGGTATGCGTTTAACATTGGGAGTGCTGCAGTGAGTTGGAGTAGCAAGAAGAAACCCAAAGTTGCCTTGTCTAGTACAGAGGCAGAGTATAGATGTGTGGCTGGCCGTATGTCAGGTGATGTGGTTGGCTGAAAAAGCTACTTGGTGATTTGGGTCAGTATTGTGATGATGGAGTTATCATACACTATGACAACATGAGCAGTATACAGCTGGCTAGTAACCCTGTCTATCATGTCAGGACCAAACAAATAGAGGTCCATTATCATTTCATCAGGGAGAAAGTGTTGGATGGACAGATTGATTTGTCTTATATGTGAAGATAGATGAGCAAGTGGCTGACATATTCACTAAGTTACTTGGGAAGGATAAGTTTGACTACTTCTGAGATAGTCTTGGAGTTACGCAAGATGGATACGATGAGCTTGAGGGGGAGTGTTGATAGCCCAAGCTCATCTTCTTCATCTATGGCTGTACATCATGAGCTTGAGTGGGGCTGTTGAGATTACAAGCTCGATGACAGCTAGAGCTAGGCACGATATGTGCTGGCATGGTAGATAGCAACCGTGTCCATCTTGCCACCACAATGTGTGGACATTAGATAGGTTACTTGGTGTGTTGTAGTTCTCTTCTATTATACATTGTGTGAGAGAGGATATGGATTCCCTCTTTGGTTAGGGTTACACTAATCGATTAGGGTTTGCTCCTTGTGTGTGCTCTCTCTTTATCAGTCTTTTATCAAGAAGTTACATAATCCAATTTTATTATTACTTATCCTCATCATCAAGTGGGTTTGTCTTTCATCTCAGTGGGATAGACTACCCACCAAACAACAAGTGTGCTAAGTGTTAACCCTTAGTTATTTGCCAATAGTTATTTACTTTATCCTTATTCATTACTCAACCGGCATACTACTGAAAGCATGTTTCTCTTTGTATCTAAACCAAAAATACCTTATGGCGCAAAGCGCAATCATTTTGAAGCATATGTGTGTTCAAAGAGAAGAAGCAATATATGCAGATACATATGGTTTGCCGACTACTTGTCTTTTATTTACTTCTATTTGTGCTATTATACATTTATGTTCTTTGTCTTTAATGTGTTAATATGAATAACGGTATGCATTGGTTGTTGGCTATATCTGCAACAAATGAATACATCTCCCAAACTTAATGCAATAATAATACATCTTCCAAACTTAATGAATACATCTCCCAAACTTAATGCAATTATACTAGTTAATGCGTTTTCATCTTTACTAAGCCACAAATTCTTCCCACTATCGTGTTGTGAACACCTCCCTTCAACTTCTTAAAGTCCCTCATAAACTATCCTTCATCAAAACAAATTTGATTTTCACATGAAAACCTTCTCCATTAAACTTCTCAATGAGGAATTAAGTAGCCATAATATTTCAATGAAAGGGGATCTTAGCACTTGATTAATCTCAAGGCGAATGTCTACCCTTGTACAATAAGATTTGTAATGACCAATGCAATTAAGATTTGATGTAATGACCAATGCAATTAAGTTGAAATAATGACCAATGACATGACCAATGCAATTAAGATTTAATGTAATGACCAATGCAATTAAGTCGAAATAATCACTCAACTTAGTAATCCCAAAAACTGTCAACTATAGAATTGTACCTTAATGGAGTATTGTGGATTTGAGATACCAAATCAAGGGGAAAGTGAGAAACGATGATGGAGAGAATGTAAGCAACTCTCCAATTAGTGATTATAGGCCTCAATCACTCAGAAACATCACTATCATTAGTGTTGTATACTATGATAAGGCAAAATTCCAGCTATTGAAAATCACCATTACAAAGAATATTTTAAGTAATAGAAGCAATAAATACTTCACTCAATACCTTTGCACATGGTCCTACTAAGGCATGCACATGTGCCTACAATAAATCCCATTGTCTATGCTTACACCAGCTCCATCGCCACACACATCTATGCCATGGAAGCCTCGTTAAGCCTCACATGTACCTTTACATGCATGTAAAGTGGGCCCGCTTTAGCTATGCCCTTGCTCACTTGCACATATGTCCAAACACAAATGTTCATGCCTCACATCATGTGTCACATTTCCTACTCATGGCTCTCCATGCTTTTGGCTCTCCACGCTATATGTGTGCCTTTTATGCCTTTCGTTTGGCCCGTGGCCTGATGATCCCTCATACATGCACCATGACCCCCTACATCCCTAGCATGTGTGAAGCTCCTCACACAATGCGATCATCTCCCACCATCAATTTTCATTATTCCAACATGGTCCTAAGAGAGCCATGCTAGACATCACCATCAAAAGAAGCAAAGCAAAGCAAATAAAAAAGAAAAGGGGAAGAAGAAGGATAAGGGTGGAGAAGAAGCAAAGAAACTTAGAGGAAAAGCAATAAGGACGTAAGAAAAAGAAGAAAGAGGGGGAAGAAATAAAGAAATAAAGAAAAGGAAGAAGAAGAGAAGGACAAAGGAGTGGATGAAGAGAAAGAAAGAGGGGAGAAAAAGAAACAAAGGAGCGGTGGAAAGAAAAAAAGGGAGAGAGAAAACAAAAAAGAGAAAAACGAGCACAAATAAGGAAAAACGGGAGAAAAGCAGAGAAGCAACAAAAATAAGAACATGAGCAAAATAAAAAGAAGACAATGAGTGGAGAAAAAATGTAAGAAAGCAGGAAAGAAAGAAAGAAGAAGAAGAAGAAGAAGAAGAAGAAGAAGAAGAAGAAGAAGAAGAAGTAGAAGTAATATGAAGAAACAACCCGACAAGTGGGAGCTTTCAAGCAGGAAAGAAAGAAAGAAGAAGAAGAAGAAGAAGAAGAAGAAGAAGTAGAAGTAATATGAAGAAACAACCCGACAAGCAGGAAAGAAAGAAAGAAAGAAGAAGAAGAAGAAGAAGAAGAAGTAGAAGTAATATGAAGAAACAACCCGACAAGAAGAAGAAGAAGAAGTAATATGAAGAAACAACCCGACAAGTGGGAGCTTTCAATGTCCCCTAGAATTCAAACCTAGGCAAGAGAGCTTCAAGGTGCATCACAATGCAAGTTCACACATATATAATAGTGCAAGTTTACACGTATCCTCTTCATGCTCGATGTTTACATTTTCATACCTATTTTTGTTGGCATAGTGCCATGGCAATGATATCCATGTTTTACTCTTCCACTCATCATCACAACTTGGGATCTCTCTATTCTCACCATACCCTACCTCAAGCCCTCCACAATGGTTCTAAAGTAGCACAATTATCTCAACTCTAAAGCCTTCACCCACTTCTCATCCAAGTACTTAACATAAAACATTTGTGCACTCACCTAGACACCTAAGGATAAACTCTGATAAGGAATGCAGGCAGAGGAGAGAAGCTAATCAACCAAACAACTTTAAGAAGTGGCTCGTTGTTCTTCTTGAATGCAGTCACTTGCTCTCGATTCCAAATTACTATACAAAGTGTAAAGTACTAAAGTGTGCATGCACCACACCCTCAACCCCCTCGACATCCTTCTAGGTACATATTATGACCCATAACCCAGATTCCCTTAAAGGTGCATGTACAATGGTTTCACTCACTAATTCCATTCCCATTATATTGCCATTACATTCTCCTATAACTATTCTTATCTGCATGTGTAATAGAAGCCTATTCTTTATCAGATGGTGCTGGACTTTATAAAGTAGACTTACCCTGAGCTTAATGGCAAATAGGGAACTCACAAGCTTCATGTACATACTTGCTTAAGAGACTATAACTAGTGACCATGGATCGTCCTACTATAAGGTGTACCATAAGGTGCTTTGCCATCTTCGTAGCATGTAACAAGAAGCACTTTTCCATCTTACCTGCACATGTAACAAAATCTTATTCTTTGTAAGGTGTCTGTTTCAATACTTGCATGAATAAGAGAGGGTTCTTGAAAGGCTAGAAATTATCCATAACAATAATCAACATTCAACCATATTTTAACTAACCAACTAATGTAGCATATTATTCATGAGTAAAAAGTAATTTATTACTCACCCATCACTAGTAGAAGAATTGTAAAGTTCATATCTAATATAGCCTTACTACTGACATCCTTCTAAGTATATCTCTAGATGAGGACACCATGGTGGGTAAAAGCCTAGCCCATGGTAAAATCATTACCTTGATTTCCCTTGAAAGGTGCAAACACAACAAGTTGGCTTTACTATTACAACTACTTCCTACTCTAGCCTTACTATACTGGCATCCTTCTAAGTATATCTCTAGAGGAGGACACCATGGTGGGTAAAATCCTAGCCCATGGTAAAATCATTACCTTGATTTCCCTTGAAAGGTGCAAACACAACAAGTTGGCTTTACTATTACAACTACTTTCTACTCTATTTATAAACAACCCAAAACCTCACCAACAACAACAAGATCCCTCAACAAAATGTCTTCACCCATAGAACCCTACATTCCACTCTCAACAAAATGTCTTCACCCATAGAACCCTACATTCCACTCTCAAGAATAATCAAAAAGTTCTTCATTAGCCTTGAAAAGTTGATTTTAATTATTTCATGCATCTCTCAACTTCAACCACTAACAAATGCATCAAAGGCTCTAAATGAATTGACTTTATGCACTTCATTATATATATGCTTGTAAGAGCACTTAAATGCGCTTAAAGATAAAATAACATATGGAATGAATGTGCACCGGCAAGTCCTTCTCCTCAAGTTCATTTGACAACATTGCTTGACAACCATCTTCTTGCAAGCATCAAATCAAAGAAGGTATAATAACACATGAGATGAATATACACATGCAAGTGCTCCTCGTCAAGTTCATTTGACAACTATCTTGCAAGCATCAAATCAAATAATGCATTATCTTCCATTGATTCAATGTATCAAATGAGGAGTTGAGATCACCCTACCGCCCCCCGGGTAGCTCTGCTCCTCCATTATGAGCAAGCCTTAAAACCTTCAAGTTCCTAACCTCAAAAATAAAACATTATAACCTTGTTTGTGACTGTCAAAAAACAAAGTGATAAAAATTTACAAAAAGCCACATAAAATAAGATATTGCCAAGAAGAAAAGAAAAGAAAAAACACATATAATCACTTACAGAGGCCTCCACCCCATTTAGGTACTCTAAACAATCACTAACTTTTTCATTTGCTAACAAGCCTTCCCCATTCCTTCTAACATTATAACCTTGCTAAATATTGCCAAAAAAAGAGTGCAAAATTTACAAAAATCCATATAAGATAAGAGCTGACCAAAAGAAAAGAAAAAAACAATCACTTACCAAATCCTCTTAACCTTATTTAGGTACTCCTACCAATCACTAACTTCTTCATTTACTAACATGAAAAGATACAGGGGAGAAGAGAGCTTGAGCTCTTGCAAGCACACACACACTCACAAAACCCTAAAAGAGAACACCACAAGGTGAGAGGTAGAAAATCTTCTTCTTCTTCACTCAACACTCAACACACCATATACAAAGATAAGAGTATACACAATATGAAAGGTACTCAACCAAATACATACTAGGGTTCTCTATATTGTGAACCCAACTAAATGAGCTGGCTCTATAACTATGCCAGCTTGTCTATCCACTGATAGACCCAAATCTGCAAGTAGCTTTCTCAACCAAGCTACCTCACATGCTGCCATAGTAGCACCTCTATACTTGGCCTTTGTAGTACTAGATATAGCAACCGTAGGCTGCTTCTTGTTGCTCCAAGTCACAGCAGCACTCCCCAAAGAAAACATGAATCCACTAGTAGATCTTCTATCTGAGATACTACCAACCCAATCAGCATCTGTGTACCCATGTACACATATCTCTACCCCAGTTTCATAAAATAGTCCACAATGCAAAGTAGACCTCACATATCTCAGTATGCATCGCAATGCATCCAAATGCGGCTTTTGTGAAACCTACATAAACTGACTCGCCAACCCAACAGCATAGCTCAAATCTGGCCTGGTGATCATCATGTAGATCAAGCTTCCCACTATGCGCCTATACATAGTAGGATCCTCCAAAATCTCCCCTGAATCTGCACTCAATTTGCCATTTTGATCCAATGGCACTGAGATAGGCTTACAGCCTGTCATACCATACTTGGACAACATGTCCAACCCATATTGTCTATGCAGCAGTAATCCAATACCATGTGGTGACCTAATCACCTCAATGCCTAAGAAATATCTGAGCTCCCTGAGATCCTTCATCTCAAACTTCTAAACTATTTACTTTTTATATAGAGTAGGCATTTCTAGATATTCTTGTTGTGCCTTATCATTTTGTTAAGTATTCTTGTGAGGCTCCAACAACATGGTCAACCATTGGAAGTTGATTCCTTGATAGTGTCATGGTTGACACATGCTTCCTTTCATCTTTAGCTTCTATGCTTTGGTAGCCTTTTACTTAGATATCCAAATTTTGTAGTTCCCTTCGTGAAAACATTGAGACCAAAGTAGAGTCTTTGGTTTTGATAACTTAGAGTAGTTATCAAAACTTAGAGAAAGTAGTTATTGAGTTTGACTAATTTCTCTACTTGATGGGGTAGCTCTTTGAAACTTAGGCAATCACAACCATTTTAATATCTTTAAGCTTCAAGAAGTTTCATTGATACCATCCACCATTGAAGTATTGGTTATTAGTCCACTTTTTTTTTTGTTTAAATGGTGGGTTAAAACCATGTTTGGGGACCCTTGGGGACCAAAAATATAGTGTATCCCTCATAATATCTTTGAGCTTTCAATGTTTTTTCTTGGGTACCCACTATTGTTGAAAGGGTTGCTGGGTTGGGAATGAGTACCCCCACATTTGGCAAACTTGGGTTAGATAGTGTCAAGGGTATCAAGTTTGTTGGGTTGGGAATGAGTACCCACATTTGGTAAGGTTGGAAACCTTCGACAATGTTAAGGTTATTTCTAAAGGGGTTGGGAATGAGTACCTGCATATAGCAAGGCTAGGTTAGAGAATGAGGGTTTTAATGAAGGGGTCTTAAAGGTAGAGGGTACACTTCTCATGGTTGTCAATAATAAGGTGTGAAGAGGCGATGATTGAGGTTATCATTGAAGTAGAGGCTACACTTCTCAAGACTTTGAATTAACTAAGAGATGGTTATGAATGATGAAGTGTGAAAATGTGATGATTGAGAACTTAGCACAAGGGGTTCCATATTGATGGCTTCTATTGTAATGGCTCTTGAGATTGTTGTATTTGTTGATAGTCTTTAGATGGAATTTGGAGATGAAATTGGGAATTAATAAATTTGGATTTTAGAAGTAGATGTTATGTGAGAATGAGTATTGGATTCTAGAAATAGATGTGACGTGAGAATGAGTATTGGACAAGAGAAGTATCTGTTGTGGATAGTTCTCTTGAGGAAAAATAAATGAAACTTGGTTTTGACTATAAGTTTCTCCTCAACATAGAGAGATGCAATAACCTCCTTGGAATGAATCAGTATTGTAGCCATTTCCTTAGGTCAACTAAATTTATGTAGCCTACCAAGTCAAAACCACATGAGTCACGTCCCATCAAAACCACATGAGTCAAGTCCATCAAAACCATATGAGCCAAGAAAAACTAGATCTATGTGAGCCTAGTAGCAAGTAAAAATTTATCACGATGTGAATCCATTAAGAAATAAAGTGAATCCAAAATTTAACGTGATGTGAATCCATTAAGAAATAAAGTGAACCCATCCATATATGACATGAACCCAGCTAGACATGATGTGAGCCTACATGATGTGAGCCTACCAGATGTGACATAGCTCACCAAACTTTTGTGAGCCTACCAGACATGACTTAGCTCACTAAACTTTCATGAGCTAAGTTCACAAAACTTGTGTGAAAAGAAAACCCAAAAATCATAAAGAAAAAGAAAAAAAATCTTCTTATAACAACTTGTGCAGCCTATCGATGGCATTCAGATTTTCTTCTTGAGAGTGGCCCAATATTATGGCCTTCTCTGAATATCTCTAGAACTCTCTACTCTCTCATTCATGGAGAAAACAAGAAAAAACAAAACATGCCATGGGAGCTTACCAATGTTCCATAATGGATGCAACCCTCTCTTTCACAGAGCTCTACGTTTTTGTACTCCTCTTGATCTCGATGTATTATCACACTAGCTCAGTTGTTGTCACATACTCCTTTCTCACCTATGGTTATACAAGAATAAGGATATAGTAGAGAAGAAAGACTAAAAATCTCAATTGCATAATGGGAGAGTGTTTTTTATTATGAGAGAATTTGACTTATATACAAGGCCATAAGTGTTCACACACACACACACACACACACACACTCTTATGGCTACATGTGTCGATGTCCAATCGTAGTTTAAGTGTTCCACACACACTTAAGCTATGGCCGATAGGACCCAAGGCTTAGAAATCACACATTTCTTATAAAATTCTAATCTCATAATACTTGCGTGAAGTACATTCATAGGGGATTCATCCTATCTTGCTAAAACACACTCTTGGAGTGGGAGAATCACTATAAGTATTCCATTAGACCATTGCAGACACCCGTCTAAGTTGTAGATTTAGATATTTTTGCTTAATAGCATCTTGATTGTATGTCCTTTCAGTGTGTTCATCTTTGCCCTTTGATATAGAATATTAGTGTATGGAAGATTTATTATCCCAGCATGGGATGACACCCCCCACATAGAATGCTTGAGTAGAAGACTTTGTGGTGGTGTTGTTTTTGTATTTGTTGATATTGAGTGAATTCTCAATGATCATTTTCCTTGAGAAGAAATGGGGAGGCTTGTTATGTTGAGATATCGAGCTCATCTAGTGAGACGGTGGACACTGATGACCCGCTTGGGAGATAGGCCCCACACTTACACCACTAGCATGGTTGGTGAGATCATGGGTGATATGCGGCCAGTGGGATGACAGGCTATGCGACAGCCATTCTAGAGATTGGCATAGTTATAGCGCTAGCTCATTTAGTTGGGTTCACAATATAGAGAACCTTAGTATGTATTTGGTTGAGTATCTTTCATATTGTGTGTACTCTTTGTATATGGTGTGTTGAGTGTTGAGTGAAGAAGAAGAAGATTTTCTGCCTCTCTCACCTTGTGTGCTCTCTTTTAGGGTTTTGTGAGTGTGTGTGTGCTTGCAAGAGCTCAAGCTCTCTTCTCCCCTGCATATTTTCATGGTATCAGAGCCTGGTTCATCAAGGAGGTCAACAGTTGCCATTGGGTGTATGTATGCACATTGAGGTCATTGGTTGTGACATTTGAGTGTAGTAAAGTACCGCTGCAGAAAATATAGCAATTTGTGCAGGACAAACCAGAGTGCTGTTTTTGGTAAATTTGTGTGTCTGGCAAGATGTCAAATGATGGCATAAACCAGATTGTTGCTGAGAAGCTTGATAAGAACAACTTCCATGCTTGGAGGTTCAGGCTAACAAATTTCCTAATGGGAAAGGGTTACTGGGACTATATAGAAGGTGAGCATGAAGAGGCACCGGAGATACCGAAGATCAATCTGACTACTACAGATATGAAAGAGTTCAAGGATTGGAACCAAGGAGCCAGAAAAGTTATGTATTGGCTCTCTATCAGTATACAAGACACCGTGATTGGGCACTTACAGGATGCCAAGTCCCCCAAGGAGGCGTGGGACACCTTGGTAAAACTCTATGAAATGAATACCAAGGCACGAAAGATACAGTTGAAGAATGAACTTCATACTGTGGAGAAAAAGAGTATGTCTATGAATGACTATGCATTGAAGATCAAGGGTATTGTGGAATCCCTTGCATCTATTGGCGTTTCAATAGATGATGATGATAAGGTGGAAGTTTGTCTACGTGGTCTCAGGCCACAATACAACGCGTTCAAGACTTCTATTCAGACTCAGAAAAACATTCCTAATTTTATAGATTTTGTGTCTATGTTGATTATAGAAGAGAAGAGCTTGGGTGAAGACCAACAACCTTCACAAAACAAAAACAATTCAGAGCAATAGGCCTTCGACACAAGTTCAAGAAGAGGAAGGGGTAGAGGAGGCCGTGGACGTGGCCAAGGAGGTGGCCGAACAGGTAATGAGAATTATGGCCAGTAGCAGCAGCAACAGTCCAGAATTCACAACAACAACAACACGCAAGTGGAAGAGGCCAATTCAGAGGTAGGGGGAGTCAAAGAGGTCATGGAAATTGGCAAAGGAGTATAATGATACACGTGGATGCTTTTATTTTGGTAAACCTGGACATGTGCAAGCAGATTGTTATAAGAAGCAGGCTGACATGCAAAATGGGAAATTGCAGCAAAACAACTATGCATCCTCAAGCAGAAACAATGAGGATAATGAAAGGTTGTTTGTTATGCAGCATAACGTTAATGCCATGTCTGAAAATGTTGAAGTACCACATATAAAGATGATGTATGGTACGTTGATTCAGGTGCTTCAAACCACATGACAAGTCATGGGGACTGGTTCAAGGAGATGGAAAACCTTGAAAGACCAGGTTTTGTGGAAACAGGGGATGACACTGCTCATCCAATTGCCCATGTTGGAGATGTGCCATTGTCTATGTAGGATGGCAAAGTGAAGTATCTTGCAGATGTACTTCATGTTCCGAACATAACAAAGAATCTGGTTTTAGTTAGCCAAATGATTGAGCAGGGTTTGTAGGTTCGGTTTAACCCTGATGGTTGTTATGTTGAATACTTTAAAGACAAGTGTAGGTTGGTTGGGCAAAATGTTTACATTGAATGTAAACATGCCGGAAGTGAGTGCTGCAATGTTTGCAAATGGTTAAGGAATTGTTTTGCAGACATAGTCGTTTGGCATAAAAGAATTGGACATGTGAATGTGCAGAGAATGAAGTCTATGCAGACTAAAGGAATTGTGATAGGGCTGCCAAAGTTTAAAGTTGAAGGTATACAGAAAATATGTGAAGCATGCCAATTTGGAAAGCAAACAAAGCATGTATTTCCACGTAACAGAAATGTGAGCAGAAATGCACTAGATATTGTGCATTCAGATGTATGGGGTCCTACGAAGACCATGTCTATGGGAGGCTGCAGGTATTATGTGACATTTATTGATGGACCACACAAGGAAAGTGTGGGTATACTTCATGAAGGATAAGAGTGAGGTGTTCACTCATTTTCAAAATTTTAGAGTGAAGAATCTTGTGCAGAGGTTTACCTATGATGGTTATGTGGCACATCACTATGCATACATGGCAAAAGTTATGTAGGTTGTAGAGCCCACATGCATTGATGAGGCTGTTGGAAATGTGTGTTGGGAGAAAGCTATGGATGAGGAGATGGATGCACTATATGGATATGAGACTTGGGATTTAGTGCAATTGCCTGAAGGCAAGAAAGCCATTGGATGCAAGTGGGTGTACAAAGTAAAACATAACAGTGATGGAAGCATAAGCAGGTACAAGGCTAGATTGGTAGCCAACGGATATGCACAGACATATGGCATTGATTATGAGGAAACTTTCAGCCCAAATGCCAAGATGGCAACAGTGAGAGTTATGATAGCAGTGGCTGCGCCAAAGCAATGGTCTTTACATCAGATGGATGTAAAGAATGCATCCTTGCAATGGGGATTTGCAACAAGAGTGTATATATTGCAGCTACCTGGTTATGAGGACGTGAGTCACCGCGAGCATGTTTGCAAGTTGAAGAAAGCCTTGTATGGCTTAAAACAAGCACCAAGAGCATGGCCTGACAAGATTTTTTAATATCTTGTCACTATTGGCTTTCATGTAGCCAATACAGATTTCTCGCTGTATGTGAGACACAGTGATAGCGGGGCTGTGCTTGTTGTCATCTATGTAGATGACCTTATCATTATGGGGGACCATGATGCAAAGATCTTTGATGTAAACAAGATTAAAAATAATAAAACAAACACATCCAAAGCTTTAAAATAACAAGATTGAAAACAACAAAAACAAAGACATCCAAGGCTCCAAAATTATATGCCTTTCAAAGTGTGCCCTCAATCTATACGGGGGAAAATATCGCATGTTCCCAATGTTTTACCAATATCTTGGAATAAATTAAAATAGCTATTGGATATCCCAATAGCTTGGAATGGATTAAAATAGCTATTGGGTGATCCCAATAGCTTGGAATGGATTGAAATAGGAGATAAGGCCTTGGAATACTCCCCAATGATATTTTCAAATATGTTCAGGTTAAGATCTTACCTTACCTTTGCCGAAACATGTGTCGTTGTTGTGAGGGTGTGCTATGGATACTCACCTTGTTGTCACACCAAAGAGCTCCACAACCATGGGGTATGAAGGAAGAGCTTGAGCCTTCTTCTTCTATCGTATTCAGAAGAAGAAGACATAGAAAGAAGATAGAGAAGTGGAAAAAGAAGAGAAACAATATAAAGAAGAGGAAAAGGAAGAAAAAGAGGAATGCTTCAAAATTTCTTACTCCTCTTGTTTCTCCTCCTTATCTTATCCTTCTATGAGAAAATAAGGAAAATGATTTTTTTCTCTCCTTATGAGTAAGCTCAATGTATAAATCTCTTACGCATAAGCATAAAATCATATGCATGAAATCTATGCACATAAGCTCAATGTATAAACTCTTATGCATAGGCATATTCATAAAGCCATTCATTCATAATCTCATGTTTTTTCTCTTACACATAAAGCTTATGTATAAAACTCTTTATGCATAAGATTTGTATAAAACTCTTTATGCATAACCCTATGCATAAAGAGTTTTATACAAAAGATACTTATGTTTAAAAACTTTTGCATACACTTAATATATAAACTTTATGTATAATCTTATACATAATGTATTATGCATAAACCTAATGTATAAGATTTATGCATAAAATATTAAACATAAATCTTCTTGTTAAAGCTCTATACATAAGCATAAATCATATGTATAAAATCCTATGCGTAAGAGCTTAAGGATAAAAAAGTATATGCATAAAGTGCTTTATGCATAAGTATTTTATTTCTTTTTCTTTTCCTCCTTGTAACTTCTTGTTCATTTTCTTGGCTTATGCTAAATGTTTGTTTTATCTTTGTGCTTATGCATAACATCTCATAAATGATATCTTTTATGTACAAAGACCTCATGCATAAGACTTTATGCATAAAGACTTATACATAAGAGCAGATGCATAAAAGCTTAGTCTAATTATTGTAGCATTATATGGTAGTGGTGTGTGAACACACTTAGGACCACCAGGGCACTTTTTCCCTCACTAGGAGATTTTTCCCCCCGTGCATATGTACAACCTCTTATCTACTCATTTTGGGGTGTGTACTTATCTTTTGTATCTTGCACACATTTGTTGATTCTAATCTAGTGAGTTTGTGTGCTCTCAAGCTTCTCTATTTTGTGTGTATACATTGTTGTAACCCTAACCCTAATTCCAATAATTGGTATCAGAGCTAGCTTCCTTGACATTTGCTCTAGTAGTCTACCTCTCTCCTCACTCATGACCCTGTTTTTCTATCTCTCTCCAATTCAGATACCCTCTTAGGAGAAGAAGGTATATATTATAGTGTGCTGTATACAAAGTATACAATGTTTCCGGGGTCTGCAGCACTATTCGGGCTCGTTTTGGGCACCACAAGGTTTTTGTAGATGTTCTGGAGAGGCATCATTTTGGATTGGTTCTACTCGATTTTGGGTGTTTGGGCTGTGTAGCGGCAAAGATTTGGTGTGCAACAACATCTACAGCGTCTTCAACAACATCGACCATCATACATTTGCCAGCAGTAACACTCTATTCTCTACTCTGTGTTATTTTTCATACAGTTTGCAGGTAATTCAGTCAATTGCAACCATCCAGGGTTGCATTCAGTGAATACTGAGTTGGATGTGGTATGATCTATGGAACATGAATGCGTGGTAACTTTAAAATTATGTGTCATATAGTGAACTTAATGATTCATTCCATTGATTGGATAAGGACAAGTTCAAAAAAGTAGCCTCAATTAATAGAATCAAAGAGTACTATAGGAATACACTTATTTAAGTTCAAATAACTCCAACAATATGCTTAATTAAGTTCAAGAGTATTTGCCTTTGGTAGATAGTCATGGCTGGTAGTAGTGATCAACATGTTGTTTGCCTGCTGATGAGGACAAACTTGATGGGAATAACTACCCATTGTGGTCCTATATGATGAGGCATGTACTGGTTGCTAAATGCCTTTGGAATGTGGTCAGTGGTAGTGAAACTTGTCCTGTTTCACAACTACTAGTGCAACCAAGTGCTACAAGTACATCTAAAGAAGAACTGATATAGATGTGGCTCCTCCACATACACCACTAGTACCTCCCACTGATGCTCAAACGAGATGGGATGGAAGAGATGCACAGGCACATGCATTGCGCTGGCACTTTGTGTGAAGCAAAGCATTATTCCTCATATTTGGTCATGTAGGACTTCAAAAGAGGCATGGGATGCACTTGTTGCTGCATTATACCAGGTGCGCAATGAAGCACGTGTTGCATATATGCGCAAACAGTTGGAGTCTAAGCACATGAATGAGGGAGACTCAATGGACATCTTCTTGATCAAGATCAAAGATTTTAAGGAGCAGCTCGCTAGTGTGGATGAGATATATCCTAATAGTACATTGGTGCCCACAGTTCTCAATGCATTGCCAGATTCTTATCAGAGTTTTGCCTCTACTTGTAGATTCATGATGAAGGGAAATCCAAATTCCCTTACATTTGATGAGCTAGTTTCAGTACTCTTGCAAGAAGAGCAGTCTAGGCAAAATAGATACGTTATGCGAGTTGGTGACCAAGCTTTTGTTGCTAGTCAGAAAGGCAAAGGTAAAGGTTCTTTGCATGGTGGCTATAAGCCAAAATCAAAATCCTTAGGTAAGGATACAGAGAAAGAAGCTGATAAGCCTAAAAAGAAGAGCAAGTGTCACTATTGCAGGAAACCACGGCACTACGTAAATGAGTGCAAGAAAAGGCTAGAGAAGGAGAAAAAGAAAGAATCGGGCATGGGTGTTGGTTGATGCATCTACACCAAGTGCAGAGAATAAGGAATCTTCAAGTTTTACTTAAGATGATTGGGCACAGAATGTTGTACATTGCAATTATGACCCTTTTGTTCATGATTTATGCATGTCAGTGGCAGAATCGAATGCTTGGTACTTTGACAGTGGTGCTTGTAAGCACTCTACTTAACAAAAAAAAATTCTCATCTCTGGAATCTGTCCCAAATGCAGGAACCGTCACATGTGCAAATGGTTCCTCATATCCTATCAAAGGAGTTGGTAGAGTTGTGCTCACTACTGCAAATGGGGATGCATTTACTCTTTCTAAAGTTTTATATGTACCAGGCATTAAGAAGAACTTGCTGTTAGTTTCAGCCTTAGCCTTGTCAGGCTTGATGGTGAAATTTGTGGATGACAAATGTACAGTTCATGATAGAAATGATGGTTATTCTATCATTGCCTCAGGTACCTTGTTTCATGGCCTATACAAGATAGATGTATTTGACAAGTTGCAGCATGATGCTTGCTCAGTGTCTACGACTCGTGCTATGAGTGATACAAAATTATGGCATGCATGATTTGGCCATCTGAATTATGGCAATTTGTTACGCCTTCAAAGGCATGATATGGTGTCTGAGTTGCCAACTCTTGAGACCCCTGTTATACATATATGTGAGGGGTGTATTCTTGGTGAAATGCATCGAGCATCATTTCCAAAGGATGGATTTGTGAGAGCTGTTAAGAAATTACAACGTATACATAGTGATGTATGTGGTCCTATGAGGACACCATCTCTTGGGGGATATCTCTACTTCGTCACTTTTATTGATGATTACTCCAGATATAGCTAGGTGTATCCATTAAAGAAGAAGTCAAATCCTTTTATGTGCTTTAGGCACTTCATATCCATGGTGGCTGAAAATACATGTGAATGTAAAGTTGGCACCCTTCATTCAGATTGAAGGGGGGAGTATATGTCCAAGGAATTTCATGCATATATGGCTGAAAAACGCATAAGGCATCAATGTACAGTGCCATACACACCTTAGCAAAATGGTGTGGCTGAGAGGAAGAACATGTCTCTCATGGAGATTGCACGATGTATGGTGAAAGCCCAAGATTTACCTCATGGTTTTTGGTTAAAGGCAACTATGTGCGCAAACTATGTGTTGATGAACAAATGTCCTAGCAAGGCCTTGTAGTCTAAAACTCCTTATGAAGCTTGGCATGGCAAGAAGCCTTTTGTGGCTCATTTTCATGTTTTTGGTTCACTTGCTTATGCTCTTGTGCCTGAGTAACAACGCAGTAAGCTTGATGATAAGGCAATTAAATGCATATTTGTGGGATATAGTTCAGAAAGCAAGGGATATAGACTCTACCATCTAGCCTCAAAGTGGGTTTTGGTAAGTAGAGATGTTGTTTTTATTAAAAACTCAGTTTAACCCATGCTTTCATGCAAAAAACAGCAGAATGTATGCTCATAGGACATGTTTGATTCACTCCTAGCTTTGTTTAATATGGAGGGTAGCCATATGTAGAGCAATTGAATGCTCAACCAAAAGTTGAAATTTAGCCTTTTGCAAGTGCAATATCAGCCTGCAAATTAGCCTTTTGATGAGGGAATTATTGAGGATGTAGTGGATGAGGAGAGAGTAGCCATAGAAGAATCTAGGCATATGCCAAAATGGCTTGTGTAAACATCAAGGGATAGCAAGTTGGTAGCTCCTTTACCTAGCAGAACTCGTGCAGATTCTCATCATGCAGATTACTCTCATGTGGATCATGTTCTCATTTCCACTTTATGTAATGAGGAGGAACCTGTTTCCTTTGAGGAAGCAGAAGATGATGATCATTGGTGGATGCATACTATGCAAGATGAGTATAACTCTATACTCAATAATGACACTTGGTATTTGACATATCTACCTCACGGTGGAAAGAAGGCCATTGGTACTAAGTGGGTTTACAAGTTAAAATGCAAAGTAGGTGGTAGCATTGATTGCTACAAGGCCAAACTTGTTGCAAAGGGGTATGCCCAGCAAAAGGACATTGATTAAGATGAGACCTTTGCACCCACATCTCGTAAAACTACCATTAGGTGTCTCATTAGGAGGTGCATTCTTGAATGGTGATTTACATGAGGAGGTGCATGTATCACAGCCTCTTGGTTTTGCTATGAAAGGAGAAGAGTCTAAAGTATACATGTTGAAAAAGGCTCTTTATGGCCTTAGCAGACTCCTAGAGCATGGTATGAGAAGATTCATGCATACTTGGTTGCAAATGATTTTTGTAACAGTCCAATAGAGAGTACCCTCTATGTGAAGAGGAGTAAGGACACATTTTTGGTCATCGTTCTATACATTGATGACATGCTGCTTACGGGACCTGATATAGATCAGATTTTAGCCTTTAAGGCTAATTTGTAGTCATCGTTTGAGATGTTAGATTTGGGGCCCTTGCATTACTATTTGGGGATTCAAGTATGCAATGCAATGATGGCATTGTTATGCTGCAGTCTAAATATATACAGAAGCTATTGAAGAGGTTTAATCTTGAAGACTATAAACCTGTGGCTACACCTATGGAGACAGGTACTTAACTTAGTCTTCAAGATGCAGGAGAGTCTTTTGATGCTAGTTCAGCAGGCTGTTGGATCCCTACGAGGAGGTTTTTTCCCTGTGCGTATGTACACCCTCTTATCTACTCATTTTGGGGTGTGTATTTATCTTTTGTATCTAGCACACATTTTTTTATTCTAATCTAGTGCTTTTGTGCGCTCTCAAGCTTCTCTAACTTGTGTGTGTGCATTGTTGCAACCCTAACCCTAATTTTAACACTTATGTATGAGCTTATGCTAGCTAGTTTATGCAAAAGATCTTATGCATCAACTCTCATGCATAAGAGAGAATACATTATCTCTTATGAATTTTTAATATGAGCTTATGAATAGTATATGTCAACCACTCCATAGGTTAACATTGTTTCTCCCGTCCTATAAGACACTTTGCCATTTTTATTCGCACTTGAACTGGCACTTATCTTTTGTAAGATGGTACTAGAACATATAAAGCAGCCTTACCCTATGCTTGATATAAAATAGATAAATTTTATGGACCCCATATATATATAGTTGCTTAATACTATTGATAGAGGTTGGACCATTTTTAAGTTTGGCTAGCTTAGTGTGAAAAGTCACTTGTATATTTAAGTCATTTTTTACGATAAGCAATACACAATCATTCTCTTGCAATAGTTTACATGTGAGCTCTTCTCTTGCAATAGTTTACATGTGAGCTCTTCTCTTCTCTACTCTTACTTATTGTATGCCATTGGATTCATGCATTCTAGATGGATGCTTGCTTGAATAGGTTTGCTTGTAGGTTTCCCTCTTTCGTTAGCCTTCTTCTTCCCCACCTTTTGTTAGAGGAAACCATTGCAAAGGATCATCTCTATTTGCCTCCATTTCGGCAAAGAGAGATCTCCCTTCACCCCATTGACAAGGATCATTCTAGTGTGACAACAAAGTGAGGACACAATACACACGAGATAGCGCACCCACATAGGAAAGTCATAATTGCTGCTTAAAGGCAAGACCTAACGACACATGTTTCGCGCGATGGAAAAGGCTAAGGTAATCTCTTGACGAACATATTTGGTATTGTTGTTGGGGACTAGTCTAGGGCTTAGCTCCGCCACTCAACCATCCATTCTAGCATAGCCCTGATCACCCAATATTGCCCAATGTTCATTAGGAGGTTATACTACTCCAAAGAACATATAGTTTAGGAGATCATCCAATATTGCCCAATGTTGAATAGGAGGTCACACTATAAAAATTTTGGAGTCATTGGATGTGTTTAGTCATTGGATGTGTTTAGTTATTGTGTTTGATTTTGATTTGAAGTTTATTTATATTAGGGCATTCTAGTTTCATCTATTGGAATCCAAGAGTCTTATATTTCATTGCTTTGGGCCAAGGTTAGCAATTGTGATTAGGAGTGGAATCCACTCCAATGTTGCCATATACATAGGCAGTAATGTGTGTGAACACACTTAGGACCGCCGGGGCACTTTTTCCCTCTTTAGGAGGTTTTTTCCCCCGGCTTGTATATACGCCCATCATTCTAGGGCTAACTTATCTTTTGTACATTGACACAATCTAATACACTTTGTGTTGTATGCATTCTTGCTTCTTCTTCTCCAAGCTTTGTGTGCTTTCCTGCAACCCTAATTCCAACAATTGGTATCAGAGCAGGCATCGGCTTCCAGGGCTACATCGTCAGTACCCTCCGACTCATGTTCTCCGATTGAGGTGAGTTTTCACGAGCGCTTGCAGGTCCCTATACTCTGCAAATAAAGCCCATAGGGCTTAGCATTCTGAGAATTTGCATCTGAGGTCATTTCGGGCTCCGTTTTTGCATTTCAAGTTCTGCACAGGTGTTTTCGTCATTTTCTGCAGAAATTTTGACAGTGCAGTTTTCTATAAAACAGGCATACGTGTTCTATTGTGGACCGTGCTACATAGCACAAGTCGTCTTCTGTTCAGTCTTTGCTTCATTACAGGTAGCTTTTGCATCAGTTTCAGTCAGTGGCCATGGCTGATAACAGCAATGATGTATTTCGCATGTTGTCTGCTGAAGACAAACTGGATGGAGACAGCAACTACCCACTTTGGGCATACATGATGCAGCATGTTTTGGTTGCAAAAGGAGTGTGGAACATTGTGCAGGGTTCGTCCAGGTTCTGTGGATGTAGGATCTGTTGAGGATGTTGCAAGTTCTAGCAGCTCTACTGTTGCTGCTGTTTTACCCACTGCTGAACAAGCTCGTTGGGATGGTAAAGATGCGCAGGCTCATGCCTTGATTGCACTTTCTATCAAACGTAACATCACCCCACATATTCATTCAGCTAAAACAGCAAAACAGGCTTGGGATATTCTAGCTGGTTTGTATGCAGGTCGTAAACGAGGCGAAAATCGCTTACCTGCGTAAAGAGCTAGAATTGAAGATTATGCAGGAAGATGATGACATGAATGTTTTTCTTGCTGAGATTAAAGATCTCAAAGAACAGTTGATTTCTGTAGGTGAGATTATTCCTGATCATTCTCTTATGCAGACTGTTCTTGATGCTTTACCTGAGACATATCAGACTTTTGCTTCCACGTGGAGACTTCTTAATGAGGACAGACCTGATGCTGTCAAGTATGATACTTTAGTCAACAAACTCTTGCAAGAAGCGCAGTCCAGGCAAAACAGGGCCAGGTAGCATGCAGTTGATCAAGCATTTATTGCTGCCCAACCAGCAGCAGAGAAGAAGTGGTAAGGCAACCCCTTCCACTGTTTCTTCTCCTATTAGTAGGTCTGCAACTTCTTTTCCTTCCACAGGTAGCAACAATAAGTCTGAGAAGGCTCTTGATAAAGGCAAGAAAAAGACCAGGTGCAATTATTGTAAGGCAAATGATCATGTCATTAAGAATTGCCCTAAGCTAAAGGCTAAAGAGGCAAAGAAGAAAGAGTCAAATGCAGCCACAATAGCGGATGCTTCTACAAATGCAGATTCTGCAATTATTGTGCAGGATACAGAATGGGCATTTAACGTGTATTGCCAGTATGACCCATCTGTACATTATGCATGTTTGGCAGTTTCTATTGACTCTAATGAATGGCATTTTGACAGTGGTGCTACAAAGCACATTACCTCGCATCGTGATATGTTCACTTGCTTGAGGCTGTCTCTAATGGGAATACTGTCACATGTGCCAATAATGCTTCTTACCCAGTGAAGAGAATTGGTAAAATTATGCTTACTGCTACAAATGGCAGCGCTTTCACACTTTCAGATGCTTTGTATGTGCCAGGGATAAAGAAGAATCTATTGTCTGTCTCTGCACTTGCTAGACTTGGACTTGTAGTCAAATTTGTGGATGACAGATGTACTGTTCATGATTTGACTTCTGGTGATACGATTATTGCATCTGGCATCTTGTTTCGTGGGCTGTATAGGCTCAATTCTTATGACAAGTGTGTGGAAGATTCAGCAAATGCAGTTTCTGATGAAAAGGCAGTTTTAGATGCAAAACTATGGCATGCTCGTTTTGGTCATCTGAACTTTGCTAGTTTGCTGCGTTTGCAGAAATTTGATATGGTTGCTTCATTGCCCCCTCTTGAGGCACCATTGAAACATGTTTGTGAAGACTGTATTTTGGGCAAAATGCAGCGTTCTGCGTTTCCAAAGGATGGTTCTGTGCGGGCCACTCGCAAATTGCAACTTGTACATAGTGATGTATATGGGCCTATGCAAACTCCGTCATTTGGTAAACACTTGTACTTCGTGACTTTCATTGATGAGATTACTCAAGTCATGCATGGGTATATCCACTGAAGGCAAAGTCCGAAGTGTTTTTGTGCTTCAAACAGTTTTTTCTTATGGTTGAAAATGTATCCAATTGTACTGTGGGCACCCTCCATTCTGATCGAGGGGGGGAGTACATGTCTAAAGAGTTTGATGCATTTCTGGCTAGTTGTGGGATAAAACACCAATGTACAGTGCCGTATACCCCTCAGCAAAATGGTGTTGCTGAGAGGAAAAACAGGTCACTTATGGAGATGGCACGATGTATGGTCAAGAGCCAAGCTTTGCCACATGCGTTTTGGCTTGAGGCTGTCATGTGTGCTGCATATATACTCAACAGGTGTCCCACTAAGGCCTTGCAGTCTATTACTCCATACGAAGCTTGGCATGGCAGGAAGCCTTCTATTGGTCACTTGCGTGTCTTTGGTTGCTTGGCCTATGCTTTAGTGCATGTGCAACAATGCAAAAAATTGGATGATAAGGCTGTCAAATGCATTTTTGTTGGCTACAGTGCTGAGAGCAAGGGTTACAGATTGTATCATCCGCAGTCAAAGCGTATCTTGATTAGTCGAGATGTTGTTTTTGTGGAAGATGTTGTGCAGCCTTTGTTATCATGTACCAAAGAGACAGGTGTGAGCTCACGAGATGTATTTGATACATTGTTACCTCTGTTTACAGGTGGGAATTCAAATGTAAGTCCTAAAATGAGGCAAATATTCAGCCTATGCAGATTTCAAACGACATCATAGATCAGTCTATTTCTGATGCAGATTTAGGATGTAATTTCTGAGGATAGGGCTGAAAATGAGCAGGCTAGAGGTATGCCTAAATGGCTAGTGCAAACCTTGCGTAATAGTAAAATTGATGCACCTATGACTAGTCGTACTCGTTCAGGTTTTCAGCATGCCTCTTATGCATCACAGATTGTTATGCTTTGGCTGTGTCTAGTATGTGTGAAGAGGAAGAACCTCTTTCATTTGATGAGGCACAAAATTCAGAAAATTGGTTGGCTGCAATGCAAAGTGAATATGATGCTATAATGAAGAATGGTACATGGTCTTTGTGTGATTTGCCTATTGGTAAAAAGGCCATTGGATGTAAGTGGGTTTTTAAATTGAAACGAAAGCCAGATGGCAATGTTGATCGCTATAAGGCTAGACTTGTTGCAAAGGGTTATGCTCAAGAAAAGGGCATTGATTTTGATGAGACCTTTGCTCCCACTTGTCGTATGACTACCATTCGTAGCATTTGTGCATTGGCAGCTCATAATGGTTGGAATGTACATCAGTTGGACATAAAGATTGCATTCTTGAATGGAGATTTGCATGAGGAGGTGTATGTATCGCAGCCTCATGGTTTTGTTCAAAGAGGGCCGGAAAACAAAGTGTGCAGGTTGAAAAAGGCTTTATATGGTTTAAATTAAGCTCCACGAGCTTGGTATGAAAAGATACATGCATATTTGACTGCACATGGTTTTCAGAATAGTCCAACAGAAAGCACTTTGTATGTTAAACGTGTGGATGATGTACATCTAATCATTGCTCTCTATGTCGATGACATGCTGCTCACAGGACCAAATGAGAGTCATATTGCTGATTTTAAGGCTGATTTGAATGCCTCTTTTGAGATGTCAGATTTGGGGCATTTGCATCATTATTTGGGGATACAATTTAAGCAGTGTGATGGAGGTATTGCTTTGTGTCAAACAAAGTATATTGAGACATTGTTGCGGAGATTTGGCCTTGAAGACTACAAGCCTATTGCTACTCCAATGGAGACAGGTTTGAAGTTGAGTCTTCATGATGCTGGAGATCACTTTGATGTCACACTCTATCAGACAGCTGTTGGTTGCCTCATTTATGTATGTATTATGAGGCCGGACATTCAGTTTGCAGTCTCACAGGTGAGCAGGTTTATGCATAGCCCAGGGTCTCAGCATTGGAAGGCAGTTAAACGCATCTTTCGCTACTTGAGTGGCACCATACATCTTGGGTTGTTTTATCCCAAGGGGGATCGTTGCCGCCAGATTTGCATGCTTTTTCGGACTCAGATTGGGCTGGTTGAGCAAGAAGCAACCTACTGTGGCCACTTCTAGTTGTGAAGCTGAGTACAGGAGGGCAGCTTTCACAGCTACGGTTGAGTGTGTGGGGCTCAGACGGCTTATGGCTAATTTGGGTGTTGGACAGGAGTCTGCCACCTCTATCTACACTGACAGTCAGAGCGCATTGGCAGTTGCGAGAAACCCAGTTTTTCATGCTCGCACAAAGCACATTGAGGTGCATTATCACTATGTCAGGGAGAGACTCTCAGCAGGAGAGATCAGCTTGGCTTATGTGCCAGCACAAGACAACCTCGCCGATCTTTTCACAAAGGCGCTTCCTCGTGAGAAGTTCGAAGCTTTCCACAAAGCTTTGGGCTTGCTCCCCTTTGTGGATTGATCTACTTCGGGCATGGCACTCCCCTATACATGAATGCCAGCTCTCGTTCACACCATCACTCCCAAGGGAGATTTGTTGCCATATACTTAGGCAGTGATGTGTGTGAACACACTTAGGACCGCCGGGGCACTTTTTCCCTCTTTAGGAGGTTTTTTCCCCCGGCTTGTATATACGCCCATCATTCTAGGGCTAACTTATCTTTTATACATTGACACAATCTAATACACTTTGTGTTGTGTGCATTCTTGCTTCTTCTTCTCCAAGCTTTATGTGCTTTCCTGCAACCCTAATTCCAACATCCAAAAACATAAGCATTAAGCTTCATTAGGGTGGAGATTATTATAATTATGCTCGTGCATTTAATAATATTTTCATGTATTACTTGAAGTAGTAGCTTAGAAGCATGCAAATTCATCAAAAAATAATTGAAAAACACTTACATGCATAATAACCCATTAACTAGGATTAGTATGCTTAGTCACACTCCAACAAGTGATAAAAATATTAAAAACCACCGAAAACCAAGCCAAACCAGCTCTTGAGTTGGAGATATAAGTTCATATTCCTACGTAAAAAAAGTGAGCCCACAATCCCGTATAAACAGACATGAGCCTACACACGTGAGCATACAAACATGACTTTGGACACATGAGCCCTTGAGTCTGGACACGTGAGCCATGAGTTTGGACATGTGAGCCTATAGATGTGAGCCTACAGATACGTATACCTAACATTATACCGAGCAATTTTTACTACCTTGAAGACTCGTAATCGATATACCTACTCATGTCCTTGGAGGATTTTCCCATTATCATACGATCCCTACCATGTATAAATTCCAAGCAAAATTCTTGTCCTTTGCAATAATTGGGGAATTAAAGTATAATTATTACCAACCCTATCATAGGTCTAGTTCCTAAAATTTTGTGTCCCCAGATAGACTTATTTCATAAAAAATAAGGTAAGTGAGCTAAGTTCATATAAAAAAAGGTTTGTGAGCTGAGTCCATACAAAAAAATATGAACCTACAAAAAAGTAGATGTAAGTCTAAAGGCATGAACTTAGATACGTGAGCCTAAAGACATGAGTCTATGTTGAGATATCGAGCTCATCTAGTGAGGCGGTGGACACTGATGACCCGCCTTGGGGATAGGCCCCACACTTACACCACTGGCATGGTTGGTGAGATCTTGGGTGATATGCGGCCAGTGGGATGACAGGCTGTGTGACAGCCATTCTAGAGACTGGCATAGTTATAGCGCCAGCTCATTTAGTTGGGTTCACACTATAGAGAACCCTTGTATGTATTCGGTTGAGTACCTTTCATATTGTGTGTACTCTTATCTTGTATATGGTGTATATGGTGTGTTGAGTGTTGAGTAGAGAAGAAGAAGATTTTCAGCCTCTCACCTTGTGTGTTCTCTATTAGGGTTTTGTGAGTGAGTGTGTGCTTGCAAGAGCTCAAGCTCTCTTCCTCCCTGCATCTTTTCATGGTATCAGAGCCTGGTTCGTACTAAGGGCTGAGCTGCAAGCAAGAGAACCACAGGAAGCGATACGACGGTAAGAGCTTCAACTACTCTTCCCTGTTTGTGTTGGTGACTACACCCTTGTCGGGAGCTCTATGGGAGGCACTGGCAAACGATCTCTGATTGAGGAGCTTTCTTTACGGAAGTAAAGCTATAGGGAAACTATAATGTCCTATCGGAAAGTCCTATTGGACAAAATTTTCTGGGCTGAAAACGCGTTTTGGGCGCATATGGATCTCCGTTTTTCAGAAAGCAGGCGATTTCAAGCACTACGGGTAAGTCATCGATTCTCTGCAGAACTCTGTTTTAAGAACTGTAGGAAGACAAATTGGCTGTGCAGACACTGTGGGTGCTGCAAAGAGGTCAACAGTTGCCATTGGGTGTGTTGAAATATACAAGTGAATAGGGTGTGTGTGGGAACAAGCTCTTGGATAGAGGCTGTAAAAGAGGAGATGTAATTGTGAAAGAACCTGTAAAAAGGTGAGAAGAATCTACTGGGAGAGAATAATGGGTAGCATGAGGGAATTTAGGAGTGTGGAGTTATTCTGGGAGATAATCAGGGAAAAGAGAAGAGGTGGAGAGAATCAGGCAAAAGGTGGAGATATTCAGGGAGTGAATCATGGAGAAATCAATGGGATTTGATGCTTGATGTAAACTCTATAAATTGAGGCATAGCCCTAATGAGAATTTGCTGGTTTTTGAGTATCCATGCCTACATTAATCTATCTGCTAATTATTCACTAATTACGTCTTAATCATTTCTTAATCACTTTGTTAATCATGTTGATTCTAGTGTTTGATCCACCATAGCTCATCATTTAGCTCAAATTTCAACATGGTATCAGAGCCATGCCTAGAATCAACCAGATTTATGAGCCCATTAGTAAATTAATTAGGATTAGTAGAAAATTAGCAAAATAATCAATTTTTAGTGAGTTTTTTCATTTCCCCTTCACCCCCAGTCAGTGGAGGACTCCATTCTCCATGCACAGTCAACATTAGGCTATGCCCTTCTAACACAAGCTAGTCATTAGCCCTAGCTACAAGCTCATCAAGCGGCGCAGCAAAACGCGAAGGCGTTTAGGAGAAATCCGCGTTTTTTCCAGCGTTGTTTTTTCTGAGTAAAATGCAGATCTACGCTCCATCAAATCAAATTGAGCTAATTCCTTTTAGCACAAAGGGTTTTCAAGCATGCTCTACAAGCTGGTGAAGACAGAAATCAATTTCATCAAGTCTACAGAGAGATCAAAGCTCTTCATCAAATCTGCAGGTGACTTTGGTAAAACAGAGATTAAGCTTTCATTATTTGGTCAAATCTTGTGTTTCTTGGCTTAATCCTCTACTAGACTCATTGCTATTGATGCCTTTGAAAGCATTTGAGCTCATTTGAAGTGGAAGGCACCAGATCTGAGCTCCCCGCATACTCTGTTTTCTGCACACAAACCAGAGCATTAATTTGCTAATCAGTGATTAATCAGTGCTAATCACTATACTTTGGTGCAATTGAGGGTTCAAATTAACCATTAGGTATCTGATACAGATCCCTATAACTTCAGATTGGAAATTGGAGTTGGTTTGATACTCCAACCATCCCGTACAAATTGGTTACCCTTAATTTAGTGTAATTTCTGGAAAATTGTGCTGATAAAATTTGTGAAAATCATCATTTTGCATTTAACCCTTGGTTAATGCCTGTAAATCTCACTCAAATTCAAGATTATTCACAGCCAAAATTGCATTTGGAATGTGCATGAGAATGAATGCTATACGCATTATGTATTGGGCACATTTTATCAGTGTAAAAATGGGAACAGACACTGCCCTTGTCCAGATTAAGGCAAGAGGTAAGACCTCCCGCATAAATTTGGGTTTGCATTGCATAATGACAAAAGATAAACATAAAAAGCCCAAAGGAACTGTCAGCAAAACATTGAAACATGCTGCTCACATGGAGCAAAATGACCTGACGGAGCTCATGGCCCCAACCATGAAAGCAGAAGAATATCTCTTCCCAAGAAGAGGATCCACACCGAGAAGAAGACCTGAAGGAAGACATGGACATGAGAAGAGAAGCTGCCACAAGAAGAGAAGCTACCCCGAGAAGACTGAAAGAAGAGACGGACACGTGGAGAGATGCTGCCACGACAAGAAGACTGAAGACAAGAGAAGATGTGAGGCTCCAAAGAGTGAGGAGCCATGTGAAAATCTCTGAGAGAAAGAGAGAGAGAGAGCCCACAACCCAATGTAACCTGCCCCAATAAAGTAAAACCACCTCTGAGCCACCGATGATGTAGGCCACGTGGTAGATGTATGTGTGAGCACTTTAGTCAAGGTCGCGGGCACTTATAGTAGCCTTGGACACATAGAGAGAGAGAGTGTCAAGGACTATGGAGTTTAGGGACTTGAGGCACTGGTCGCGGACTGTCAAGTAAGAGAGAAACTTGATACAGGGTCCAGGTGTGCTGAGATAACTTGAGGGGAGGAGTAGACACTGGTCGCGGACTACCAAGTAAAGGGTGGCAAACTTGGTATAGGGTCTAGGTGTACTAGGAGTATTCACTTGAGGGGAGGTGTTGAAATATACAAGTGAATAGGGTGTGTGTGGGAACAAGCTCTTGGATAGAGGCTGTAAAAGAGGAGATGTAATTGTGAAAGAACCTGTAAAAAGGTGAGAAGAATCTACTGGGAGAGAATAATGGGTAGCATGAGGGAATTTAGTAGTGTGGAGTTATTCTGGGAGATAATCAGGGAAAAGAGAAGAGGTGGAGAGAATCAGGCAAAAGGTGGAGATATTCAGGGAGTGAATCATGGAGAAATCAATGGGATTTGATGCTTGATGTAAACTCTATAAATTGAGGCATAGCCCTAATGAGAATTTGCTGGTTTTTGAGTATCCATGCCTACATTAATCTATCTGCTAATTATTCACTAATTACGTCTTAATCATTTCTTAATCACTTTGTTAATCATGTTGATTCTAGTGTTTGATCCACCATAGCTCATCATTTAGCTCAAATTTCAACAGGGTGTATGTATGCATTTGAGAGTACTACAGTACCGCTGCAGAAATATAGCAGTTTGTGCAGAACAAACCAGAGTGCTGTTTCTGGTAAAATTGTGTGTCTGGAAAGATGTCAAATGATGGCATAACACAGATTGTGGCTGAGAAGCTTGATAAGAATAACTTCCATGCTTGGAGGTTCAGGTTGACGAATTTCCTAATGGGAAAGGGCTATTGGGACTACATAGAAGGTGAGCATGAAGAGGCACCGGGGATACCGGACATAAATCCAACTGCTGTAGATGTGAAAGAGTTTAAAGACTGGAACCAAGGAGCCACGAAAGTTATGTATTGGCTCTCCATTAGTATACAGGATACCATGATTGGGCACATTCAAGATGCCAAGTCCCCCAAGGAGGCGTGGGACACCTTGGTAAAACTCTATGAAACAAATACCAAGGCACGTAAGATACAGTTGAAGAACGAACTTCATACTGTGGAGAAAAAGAGCATGTCTGTGAATGACTATGCATTGAAGATAAAGGGTATTGTGGAATCCCTTACATCTATTGGTGTGTTAGTAGATGATGATGATAAGGTGGAAGTCTGTATACGTGGTCTCGGGCCACAATACAAGGCGTTCAAGACGTCTATTCAGACTCGGGAAAACATTCCCAACTTTACAAATTTGGTGTCTATGCTGATTATAGAAGAGAAGAGCTTGGGTGAAGACCAACAGTCTTCACAAAACAAAAACAGTTTAGAGCAACAGGCTTTCTACACAAGTTTAGGAAGAGGATGAGGTAGAGGAGGCCATGGACGCGGTCAAGGAGGTGGCCGAATAGGTAATCAGAATTATGGCCAGCAGCAGCAGCAACAACAGTCCCAGAATACACAACAACAACATCAACAACACACAGGTGGAAGAGGCAAATTCAGAGGCAGGGGGAGCCAAAGAGGACGTGAAAATTGGCAAAGGCAATATAATGATGCACCTGAATGCTTTTATTGTGGTAAGCCTGGACATGTGCAGGCAGAATGTTATAAGAAGCAGGCTGAGATGCAAGATGGGAAAGTGCAACAGAACAACTATGCATCCTCAAGTAGAAACAATGAGGATAATGAAAGGTTGTTTGTTATGCAACATGTCATGAATGCCATGTCTGAAAATGTTGAAGCAGTACAAAAAATTGATGTATGGTATGTGAATTCAGGTGCCTCGAACCACATGACAAGTCATGGGGAGTGGTTCAAGGAGATGAAAAACCTTGAAAGCCAGGTTTTGTGAAAACAAGGGATGACACTGCTCATCCAATTGCCCATGTTGGAGATGTGCCATTGTCTATGTAGGATGGCAAAGTGAAGTACCTTGCAGATGTACTTCACATCCCAAACATAACAAAGAATCTGGTCATGTTGGAGATGTGCCATTGTCTATGCAGGATGGCAAAGTGAAGTACCTTGCAGATGTACTTCACGTCCCGAACATAACAAAGAATCTGGTTTCAGTTGGCCAGATGATTAAGCAGGGTTTATAAGTTCGGTTTAACCCTCATGTTGTTATGTTGAAGACTTTAAAGACAAGTGCAGGTTGGTTGCAAAAGGCAACAGAGTGGGCAGAATGTTTATGTTGAATGTAGACATGCCTAAAATGAGTGCTGCGATGTTTGCAAATGGTTCAAGAATTGTTGCAGACACAGACATTTAGCATAAAAGAATTGGACATGTGAATGTGCAGAGAATGAAGTCTATGCAGACTAAAGGAATTGTGACAGGGCTGCCAAAGTTTAAAGTGGAAGGTATGTAGAGAATATGTGAAGCATGCCAATTTGGAAAGCAAACAAAGCATGCATTTCCACGTAACAGATATGTGAGCAGAAATGCACTAGATGTTGTGCATTCATATGTATGGGGTCCTACGAAGACCATGTCTATGGGAGGCTGCAGGTATTATGTGACATTCATTGATGTGACCACACAAGGAAAGTGTGGGTATATTTCATGAAGGAGAAGAGTGAGGTGTTCACTCACTTTCAAAATTTTAGAGTTTTGGTTGAAAAGCAAACAGGGAAATATGTAAAGTGCCTAAGGTCAAATGGAGGGGGAGAGTACTTCTCCAATGAGTTCTCTGAATTTTTGAAGAAGAATGGTATTCGGATACAGTTTACATGCAGATACACTCCGTAGCAAAATGGAGTTGCTGAGTGAAAAAATAGGCACATTGCTGAGATTGCGCGAGCATTGATGGAAGAGAAGAATATGCCGCATAGCTATTGGGCTGAGGCTGTTTCTACAGCAGTATACATCATAAACAGGACTCCAACTACAGCCATACATGATGTAACTCCAGAGGAGAGGTTTACTGGACAGAAAACCTCATTTGTCTCATCTGAAAGTCTTTGGATGCATTGCATATGTGCATGTGCCAAATGAGCTGAGAACTAAGCTGGATCCAAAAGCTGAAAAATGTGTTGTTTATTGGAAATTCCCTTGAGCAAAAGGGATACAGGTGTTATAACCCTGCTACTACACGTGAGTTGAGGGTAAGCAAGGATGTTGTCTTTGATGAGATGAGCAGCTGGTATGCTGCTGAAAAAGAAGCTGTTGGGGCTGATGTGAGTGGAAGTGTGGTTGCACAGAATGCAGGTCAGCAATCACAGTCTTTGAGTGGACCAAGAGAGTCCTCATCTAGTGGGTCTGTTGATAGACCATGGAGTGGCAGGCTGCATCATAATACCAATCCTGCAAACGTGATTAGTACATCACGTAAAGGAAAAGAGAAAGTGGTTGAGCCCCTTAGTATGCCTGACATTTCTACAGGGCATTCTCATGTTGATGGAGAGTCTAGTGGCTCAGAGATGAGCCTTGATGAGATTGGGATCCCAGCTATGAGAACACCTGGTGTAAAGAAGGCTATGGAAGCCATGAATGAAAAGCTGCGAAGATCCAAGAGAGTGAAAAACCCTGTGCAGAGGTTTACCTATGATGGTTATGTGGCACATCACTATGCATATATGGCAAAGATTGTGCAGGTTGTAGAGCCCACATGCATTGATGAGGCTGTTGGAAATGTGTGTTGGGAGAAAGCTATGGATGAGGAGATGGATGCACTATATGGAAATGAAACTTGGGATTTAGTGCAATTGCCTGAAGGCAAGAAAGCCATTGGATGTAAGTGGGTGTACAAAGTAAAACATAACAGTGATGGAAGCATAAACAGGTACAAGGCTAGATTGGTAACCAAAGGATATGCGCAGACATATGGCATTGATTATGAGGAAACTTTCAGCCCAATTGCCAAGATGGCAACAATGAGAGTTGTGATAGCAGTAGGTGCGTCAAAGCAATGGTCTTTACATCAGATGGATGTAAAGAATGCATTCTTGCATGGGGATTTGCAAGAAGAGGTGTATATGTTACCGCCACATGGTTATGAGGATTTGGGTCACCCCGAGCATGTTTGCAGGTTGAAGAAAGCCTTGTATGGCTTAAAACAAGCACCAAGAGCATGGTCTGACAAGATTTCAGAATATCTTGTCACTATTGGCTTTCATGTAGCCAATGCAAATTTCTCGCTGTATGTGAGACACGGTGATAGAGGGGTTGTGCTTGTTGTCATCTATGTAGATGACTTGATCATTACGGGGGACCGTGATGCAGAGATCTTTGATGTAAAGATCTTGCTTACACAGAAGTTTGAGATGAAGGATCTGGGGGAGCTCAGATATTTCTTGGGCATTGAGGTGATTAGGTCACCACATGGTATTGGATTACTGCAGCAGAGACAGTATGGCTTGAGATGTTGTCCAAGTATAGTGTGACAGGCTGTAAGCCTATTTCCATTTGGATCAGAATGGCAAGTTGAGTGCAGATTCAGGAGAGATTTTGGAGGATCCTACTATGTATAGGCGCATAGTAGGAAGCTTGATCTACATGACGATCACCAGACCAGATTTGAGCTATGCTGTTGAGTTGGTGAGTCAGTTTATGGATGTTCCACGGAAACCGCATTTGGATGCATTGAGACGCATACTGAGGTGTGTGAGGTCTACTTTGCATTGTGGACTATTCTATGAGACTGGGACAAAGATATGTGTACATGGGTACACAGATGCTGATTGGGCTGGTAGTATCTCAAATAGAAGATCTATCAGTGGCTTCATGTTTTCTTTGGGGAGTGCTGCTGTGACTTGGAGCAGCAAGAAGCAGCCTACGATTGCTCTATCCAGTACAGAGGCCGAGTACAAAGGAGCTGCTATGGCAGCATGTGAGGTAGCTTGGTTGAGAAAGCTACTTGCAGATTTAGTCTATCAGTGGATAGACAAGTTGTCATTTTCTGTGACAACATTAGCAGTATACGATTGGCCAGGAACCCAGTTTTTCATGCTCGCACGAAGCATATAGAGGTCCACTACCATTTCGTCAGAGAGAAGGTCTTGGCAGGAGACCTTGACCTTGTTTATGTCAGCACACAGGATCAGGTAGCTGATATCTTCACCAAAGCATTGGGTACAGAGAAGCTCCGTAGATTCAGGGCTTCGCTTGGTGTACATGAGATGGAGTTGAGCTCGAGGGGGAGTGTTGAGATATCGAGCTCATCTAGTGAGGCGGTGGACACTGATGACCCGCCTGGGGAATAGGCCCCACACTTACACCATTGGCATGGTTGGTGAGATCTTGGGTGATATGCGGCCAGTGGGATGACAGGCTGTGTGACAGCCATTCTAGAGACTGGCATAGTTATAGTGCCAGCTCATTTAGTTGGGTTCACACTATAGAGAACCTTTGTATCTATTTGGTTGAGTACCTTTCATATTGTGTGTACTCTTATCTTGTATATGGTGTGTTGAGTGTTGAGTAGAGAAGAAGAAGATTTTCAGCCTCTCACCTTGTGTGTTCTCTATTAGGGTTTTGTGAGTGTGTGTGTGCTTGCAAGAGCTCAAGCTCTCTTCCCCCCTGCATCTTTTCAGTCTAGAGGCGTGAACCTAGATGCATGATCTTGGACATATGAACCTACAAACACCATAAATTTTATAAAGAAGGCATTAAATTGTCCTATTTTTTGGGTGAAGCTCCAATGAAGGAGCCAGAGCAAACATTCATGCACGAGCCTGTAGATGTGAGTCTAGACACATGAACCTAGACACGTGAGCGTATAGACATGAGATTAATAGCAAAAAAAAACCATTTTTAGACTTGCATCAAAATCATAAGGACCTTTGATCTAAACTAATCATTAAAAATGAAAATACAGTCAATTGTAGCAAATCAAACCAAACCACCAAGCCTTCAATCCTAGCAAATAATGGGGAGCACTTAATATAGTGCTCCCCTATGAAGAAGGCTATAAGCCAACATAACATAGATATGAGTGGACAAATAGTAGAACCCCTAGAAACATGATCTGCCCCATGGTCCTTCCAGTTTTGGATTTGTCAACTAGCTCTATAAACAATACCATAAATTTTATGAAGAAGGCATTAAATTGCCCTATTTTTAGCTAAAGCTCCAATGAAGGAGTGGGAGCAGAACTAGGAACCTTAAGGTTAGTTCCCTCATGAACATCGTCAAACCATGTCAAATGCCGCAATGTTTCAAGCATTTAGTGTCAATCCTCACCTGGGTTTATCCCAAGCTAACCACAACCAACAAGCATCCCAATAACTATAGTTTATGGTGATTGGGTCATTTGTCTTTTGATGTACCGTCAGGGTCAAGGTGTTCCTCAAATTATATGTCTAATAGGCATTACACACACTGCAACATGAGTCTCGCTTTCCACAGGAGCTCATTGTAGAAGCTTCTTTACCACAAGACCAGGTTTCAATTCTCATATTTGTTTAGACGAGGAACAATGTTATATGCACATTATGTGTGCATATACTAGGAAGCTAACCCACTTTAGGCTTGTGAGCATGGGAGCATGGGAACAAGCTCTAGTGGAGTATGGGTTAGGACTAACCTTAAGGTTTAAGGTTAGGGTTAGGCATCCAAGGGTCACACATGGGAAATGGAGAGTCAAGAGTCACTTGAGGGCCCTCCTATATAATAGGGGCATGGGGCACACTCAAGGCAAGCTAAGGCTATGTTATCTTCTTGGGCTAAGTTATGATATGATGTTCTCTTATGTATAGAGGATTATATCTACTCACCTACCATTTCACTCTAGAGCTACATGCTGCTGGATTGGAGTTATACCTCTTGATGGTATGGGACATCAAGGTAAAGGTATGATGTACTTTGTGTGCATCCCCCCTTGGGCTTGGGGGTGGTCAGCGGGTGGATGAGTTTATGCCTCTGATGTATGCATGTTTATGCATAACAATTATCTAGAGAGATCTTAGGATTTTAACAGTGGTACCAGAGCAATCTCTAGTTAATTGTTGTTATTTTTTCTTTCTTATTGTAATTTTTAGCATTTTTTAAAGTAAATTTTAATATTTACTAAATCAAAATGTTACTTTGTTGATTTGTGTTTATGATTATCATGTGGATCATCGATATGGCAATTGAAACACGTGTTTCTTCTATTCAATGGACGAATCGACCTTGCGGGGGAATTCCATGAGTTTGAATGCTATTTTTTATGGTTTAAAATAAGCATAATGGAAACTTTTACCAAAATACTACATATTTTATTGTGAATATTTTTGGTAGAATGGATTCTCTGAATTTTTATAATTTTTAAGAATTTTTTCTAATTTTTTAGAAAATTTTAGTGCATTTTTATGGTTTAAAATGTATTTTTAATGCACTTTTATGGGTTTTTCACAGATATTCTTTCGATTTTCTACCAAATTTCTACTAAAATGCACAGTGGGGTAGTCCTCTTCGTTTCTCAAATCCGAGTTTTTTTCCTATTTCTTTTCTCCCGCGCGTGAACGCCTTTTATTAGGCTCAAATTGATTATATTTTAATCATAATTAAACTTTAATTATGATTAAAAAAATTTTAATTAATACTTAATTCCCTTCTCTGTTAAGAGAGAAGAGGGGGTGGAGAGAGAAGTTGGTTGGATGAAGAAGGAGAAAGGACAGAAGAGGGGGTGGAGAGAGAAGTTGGTTGGATGAAGAAGGAGAGAGGACAGTGTGGAGAGAAGAGAGTCTATACTCTCTCTTATTTGGAATTAGCGCACGCTGTCGTGATGTGTGCGGTATAGCCAGGAAAGTACGAGACTTCTAGCTGTGAGAGTAGGTACCAAATCTAACAAGGAAACTCACACACAAAACTTCCCAAGGAGTATTGAACATCACCATTTTCAATGACATATACATGTGTCGATTCACCTCAATACATCCTTGAATTCATCCTGATGATTGCACAAAATTGCATACCAAGTGTTTGTTCCTTTACTCACTGACTCCTTTCTCCAAATCCTTTGAACCATTCACATGTAGGCATAACAAAACCTTCAAATTTTTCCAATATACATGTGACCATTTACATTCTTTACATCCACCAGTGCCATCAAAGCCATCATTTCAAGATGCTCTTAATCACCTGAAAACCTGTCTTAATATTCTAACATCTCACAAGCAAAAGATGGCATACGTCATAGCTATAACATGCTCATGATTTCCAAAACTCAACCAAGCAGAAGCAAGACCAACTTCCCGTGATTTAAATGTGTTTTGGATACCTTTTTCCCACAAAACATCAAGTTCCAAAAACCATTAACTTGTTCTCCAAAGCTTTTTTTACTCATTTTCCAAATCCTTTAAGGATTTATGAGTTTTCGCCTTTTTCTAAATCAAAAGAAATAGTTAAAAAAAACTTATCTGAACATTACGAGTGAATTTACACTTGATTTTATTTTTGCTAAACTCATAAGTCGCAGAGCTGGCTACGCGATGCAGAATACACGGGAAGCAACAGTCGCATCAGCGCAGACCATGAAACGGAGAAAACATGGATTTTGTCGAAATCATCTCTTCATGAAGTACTCATTTCCCTCTTCATTTCTAGCACCTACAAGCTATGAACAGTAGGTATCTCCTTGAAATGAAAATCTCTGGTCGATATCACACTGGTTCGAGTTTCTGCAGACGTTCCCCAAACTCTGATATGCCGTTTTTTCCAACTCTGGTTATTTCCTCTGTTTCCCGCGAGAGATGCGGCCTTCCATCACCTTTTGCAGCTTAAGAATCGGCCTTCCATTTTAAAAAAGGCTGCGCTCGTTTATAGCTTGTATATCTTCGAGAAATTTCCCCAAGGTTTTAATACACGTAAGCTGCCACCCGCCAGTAGGCCGACCATCTCCATGAGTACAAAGAAATATCCCATCATACACAATTTGCATGCCTTTGAAAAAAAACGATGTCGGCCGAGGTGCAACTGGAGGGCATGCCTCTCATGCGTATGACGCCCGTGTATCCCATGTCGGTAGTTCCAGCAAATCCAGGTATTTCGGTGTTGATGATGCTTCCACTCCCAGTCCCATTAGCACTTCCTCGCCCAACCATACGCAATGCACCCTACTGCTTGTCAGATGGATGTCCCTTAAAGACCTCTATGTAGCGGCTTCTCATATGCTGCCTCGCATGTGCCAAAACCAAGAGTCTATCACAATAAATGACAGTGTTGATTCAGTGGGCAATAGTAAGAACTGTGTACCATTGCAACTGCCCATTTATATAGTCAAAATCTGCCCATGCCAGCTCTGGACCAATAAGCTGAGAGAAGCTCTTTTTGATGGCTCGACGGACTTGGATGAGTTCTCGCAACACTGGCTCCCACTGAATTTCTTTTAACTCATCTGGCATCAAACCTTTGCATTTCCATACATGTTAAGAAGGGTGTTCCCTACTACAAGGTCCACCATATGCATAAAACTCCATAATTCACACCACACTCATGTACAAAAACTCCTAGATCTGGCTCAGCCTCAACTCATCTTATTGAACCTCATTTACAATATGAACATATGTACATGGCATCATATAATGACTCGTCATGGCACTTAACTCATGCATCTGGATTTGTATTTGATGGCCTCACATGCATGGTTTCACACCATAGACGTGCCATGGCACGACAACGCACGGGGGGGGGGGGGGGGGGGGGGGAGGGGGGGTGAAAATCACCATCCCCCCCAAAAAAACGTTTTTTTTATAAGCTTATAAAAGCTTTTATTTAAACCTTTTAAATATATAAAAAAAGAGTTCTTTTTTCAAAAAAGCTTCTCAAAAAAGCTTTTAAAAAAAAGGGAAAAAGAGATTTGGTTATCTAAATTTTTTTCTTTTTTCACTGAAATTTTTTTCTTGGAATCTCTTGGCTTTCGCATTCTCGGGAAACCTTTTGGCTTTCCAAATTCCGGAAAATCTTTTGACCTATCGAATTCCGGAAACTTTTGACCATTCACATTCCGATTTTTTTTTGTCTTTTCATTTTCCCGAAACTATTGGCTTTCCGTATTCTAGGAAAACCATTGGGATTCCGAAATTTTTTTACCATTCGTATTCTAATGCGTTAAAAATTTCAAAGCATTCTTAAAAATTAGACAAAGGTTTTTTTAAATTTCTGGAAAATGTGGGGTTGGTGTTTGGCATGTGGTGTGTCCATTCAGGTGCTCGTGACCATTTAAATTCCTTTAAAAATATATTTTTGACCCAGAAAAATAGAAAATCCATTAAAATTATAAATTTTCATTGGATTTGAGAATTGTCGGGCAAAATTGAAAATTTCATGAACAATGGGATTCTCAGGAGAAATTAGGAATATTCTAGAAATTATTTTTAGAAATCCTAGAAATTGATATTTTTAAAATATCAATGGTATTTTGACAAAATTATTTGCTAAAAAATTTGTGAAAAAATATAGGTTTGAAATGCCATAAGATAGGTTTGGTGGAATTCAAAATTATCATATTTTGAGGCCTTATAAAATTAGGAAAAATTATGAAAAAAATCATGATAATTCTTTTTTCTCGAGAATTAAATATTTTCAAGGGTTATTTAATGGATTTAGGTACGTTTTCTCATGCTAACATTAGATAGATGCAAGTTATTCGCATATTATTAATACGATTGTATCTCGTATTAGTAGATATTTTTTTGTTTGGATTAATTCTAAATGATATTTTCATGATTTTTTACCATTTTTTAGCAATTCTTTTTGGACATGTTCCTTACTTTCTTCAATGATGGCTAGAATTTGCGTTCAAAGTGTGTTTCACATTTGACACTTGTCCATGATAATTTATTTTGCACTTGTTTAAGTGTGGTCTATGCTTAATTTCTTAATCTTAAGACAAATTCTATCATGGGTTAGTTGATCTGTTTGTTTTGGTGGATGTTTTCTAAGTTTTATATGGACTCATTAGGTTTTGCCTAGATCACTTGTGTCTAGGGGTTTTTTATTGAGTGTTACACACATGTGTTTCACTTGCTTACTTTGGAGTTTTGCTTGAATGACACCACGTTCATATACTCCAGATTGATGAGTTGGCCACCAAATTTAATGCTTCTTTTGGCATGATTAATGTCCATTAGATGGCATGCATTGATTTTTATGATCAACTATGGTTTTCATGGATTCGAGGAGCTTCTATGCTTTTATCCATGGTTTTATAAGGATCTTTTGATCTTTTGGATAATATCATGTGCTTTGAAGGTAGCATTTGCCTTCGTTTTTTGCACGTAATTTTGGACTATGTTCCTTGTACTTTTGTACATATTCCAACTTGGATACCTAGTTACTTATGTATCTAGGTAAGTTATTTTTCTACCCTAGCTTTATTATGTTTATTGGGTGGTTATGATTAGAAAGGCACCAATAATTCAAATTCTTTTCTAACGATGTACTCAGAAAGAGTTATTCCTTGATGTAGTCTCAGATATATAGAGACATGTTTTAGTATGTGAAAGTCTGGGATAAGGCCATCTTATTCCTTTTCTACAAGATTTTATTCATTTTTCTTAGACGACATACTAGGGAGTTTCAAATTGATAAGGTATGTATGGGTGGTATCATGGTGGTATGGGACGCTAGCGATCCCTCACATATATTATCTTATGGGATAATTTGGGCTCAAGATTGTTGCTTTGCTTACATCACTTAGCATGTTGACCTCAACATTCAAAGACAATCTCATTTTATGAATTCACTTAAAGTTGTAGTGTAGGCATTCTCTAGATAAACTTCTTTTATCTATAGCCTGCATGTATTGATGAGTATAATCTGGTCGGCATATTCATTTGTTGAAATCTCTTTCTTTAGAGTTCAACAAGTTTATCTTGTTGTATTCGGATTAAGAAAATTTGGATTCTTCCTTTGTTGGCATTAGTTCCGTCCTTTAGGTGTTTATATAGTCCACCTGATAAGTTTACGGATGAACATATGTGGCTCATCAAGACGTTAATGACTCTCTATGTTGATATGGATAACTCGGGACGCCAATAATTCCATGTGCAAATGTGTGTACGTGGGGGCACCGATGAGTCCCTGGTTCCTGCTATTATAATGCCATGTTTTTCTACTTTATTCCAAATGGTTTACAACGAGAAAATTACTTTGAGTCTAATGGGCAAACAGAGCATATGAATCAGATTGTAGAGGATATGCTTCGTGCATATGTCTCTGGAAAAGCATCAAATTGAGAAAAATATCTTCCAATAATGATGGAATTTGCCTATAACAGTTCTAAACATACGGCTATTGATTTTAGTCCGTTCATGCTTATTTATGGGTATCAACCTAGGGTACCTATTGATGTTGGTCTTAAGGACATTGAGCTTGATGCATCAAGGGATTTCTTGCGTGATATGTAGGAAATGCTGACCGAAGCTCGGGATTCTATCAGGAGTGCTCAGGATAGGGCACGGTTTTATGCTGATAGGGGACGCTTATAGGGGACGCTTATGTTGGTCTTTTGAACCATGAGCATTGGTTTATTTTAATGTTCCTAAAGATTCACAGACTTTGTCAATAGAAAAATGCTCGAATTTATCTCCTAGATATTGTGGTCCATTTGGCACGGTTGCGTATGAACTAATACTACCTCCAATTGTTAGAGTTCATCCAGTCTTTCATATCGATAGATTGAAAGGGAAACTGGGAGGTGAGGATAACACAGTTACTCCTCAAGAACTTGTTGAAGTCAAAGATTTATCCTATGTTCCACATAAACCTGATAAGGTACTTGAATTCAGGGAAAGGAAACTTTGTAGTTGACTAATCCTTGAGGTTAAAATTAGGTGTGGAAAGATAGGGAAATAGAGGATTCGACTTGGCAGTCGGTTGAGATTATTCAGCGTAGTTCTCCTTCTTTTCATTGCAAGAGTGCAATGTTTTGAGAGAGGGGAAGTATGTTATATGCACATTATGTGTGCATATACTAGGAGGCTAACCCACATTAGGCTTGTGAGCATGGGAGCATGGGAACAAGCTCTAGTGGGAGCATGGGTTAGGACTAACCTTAAGGGTTAAGGTTAGGGTCAGGTATCCAAGGGTCACACATGGGAAATGGAGAGTCAAGAGTCACTTGAGGGCCCTCCTATATAATAGGGGCATGGGGCACACTCAAGGCAAGCTAAGGCTATGTTATCTTGGACTAAGTTATGGTATGATGTTCTCTTGTATAGAGGATTATATCTACTCACCTACCATTTCACTCTATAGCTACATGCTGGATTGGAGTTATACCTCTTGATGGTATGGGACATCAAGGTAAAGGTATGTGTGCGCATCCCTTGGGCTCGGGGGTGGTCGAGTGGATGCGTTTATGCCTGTTGTGTATGCATGTTTATGCATAACAATTATCTAGAGAGATCTTAAGGTTCTAACAAGCAAGGAACACATAGAAGGGTAAAGAGATAGTGGCTGGGACTACCTCACAAAGAGATCCATGAGAGCAATCTCATAGCATGTCCTCAGCGAGCCTGCTAGCTTCAAAGCTCAGACAATGGAGGACAAGTTCCATTGAAGACCACATAGCACCTAACCCCATAGGACAATAGATCCCATATGCCAAAATAGAGGGTTTCAAGAAACCATATCCTTACATTTCCCTGCCACATAAACACATATAATACATGCTAAGGATGATGTTTGAAATGGGAAGGGGATTTGTAACCAACATGGCACCTAGATGCTCAGAGTTGGGCAAAACCAAGACAATCCACATCTCAAGGACGAGATGACCAAATGTGATGGAATTGGATATCCCATTATGCTGAGGCCTAGACATCAACAATTTTGTACTTATTGTCAGTGCCGCAAGAACCATGACACAGCTCACTGTTGTTACCCACCAAGGGATATGGTTTGGTGCGCAATTTTTTGCTTTAAATTATCCATGTCACTTTTGGTACCCACCAAGGGATATAGTTTGGTGCACAATTTGTTGCTTCAATTATACCAGTGTAGAGTGTCTAATGCTTAGGCCTAGACATCAATAATTTTATGTTCAGTGCACACCAGCACCATGAGAACCATAACACGGCTCATTGTTGGTACCAAAGGATACCCAACAAAGTGGACTCTAGTACCACAACAAATGCTCCCCGCACCAAGGAAACCATTGGCCTTGCTAGCTCTCACTCCTTAGTAGGCGCAAAGTCTAGTGCCTAAACATATTAAAAACCTTTACCATGAGGTATGTATCCTAGATGTTATATCCACCTTTGGTACTACCGCACCAAATAATTTCTTACAAACCACATCAGTACAACAGTACCTATCAAAACCCTTTACCACATCCTAGTATCCATCCTTGGTACTATCACCCTAATCGATTCCTCAAGAAGCACACTAGAACACAACATGTACTCAATGACTCTATCTATAGAAACAAAAAACTAGGAATAAGAGAGCTATAAGTCTTATGACCAACAAGATCCATATGAGCATCCCTATGGGTATCCTGAACAGGCCCCACCCACAGACTATGCCTTTCTGTTCAAAACCATGGTGCAACAAAAAGCGAGGAAACTCAATAATATGGTACAAAGGCCACTAATGCAATGCTTTCAATGCAAAGGCCCACACTATATTGCTACAAAGTTCCCTCACAACAACAATGACCCTCCACCAAATCCCCTGAGAGCTCCAAGCACTCCGAATCCCATGCCCAACCCTAACGTAATCCATAACGAAGGCGCACACTATAAGTGTGGATTCGACCATGATTATCCAAAAAAGTTACAAAGTAGGACATTACTTTCCCTTATAGTATGTACTCTTATCTCTTTATGTTAATGGTTATAGAGAGGAGTGGACAACAGGGTGTGTGACAGCCACTTTGGAGTACTAGAGTTATGGCATAGTTATAGCGCCAGCTCATATAGTTAGGTTCACACTATGGACTGACCATTTTATTTTATAGTAGGATAGTACTTTGCCTTATAGTATGTACTCTTATCTCTTTATATTAATGGTTATAGAGAAGAGAAGAAGATTCAACATCCATTTCTCTCTTGTGCCTTGCTCTCTCTTATGTGTGTGTGTTTTCTTACAAGGAACTCAAGCTCTCCCTCTCCCCCGCATTCTCTTTACCATGGACCAAGAAAACTTGGCCAAGTGCATTTAATGCAACTTGGCCATGGAGTTTCTGCCAAAAAGGGTGCAATTAGAAATCACTTGGAAAACTTGGCCACACAATCCCACACCTCAATGTCGGATGAGGCTATGAGCTCACACAACTTTAATAAATGCACATGGAATGCCCTTGGCCAAGTAAACTTGGCACGTGGGAAGATAGCCCTATCAGTCTACGATGGCTACCTGATTTTCTTGCAATTTTAGAAAAACATGTTCTATGTACAAAAATATTTTCACCTTTCATCAAGTAAGGTAGAGGACCACCAGTGCACTTTTAAAGAGTCAAACATTCTGCAATTTGGGTGAAAACTAGAAGCAAACAAAATCATTGCATTGGGGCTGAAATGTTGGGAGTGGTAATGAAGTTGAATGGTAAAAAAATAATCATTCTTTGTTTGTATATGAGATGTGAGTACAAGTCATAAATTGTAATCTTTTTCTTCTTTATATTTAATGGATTGCTCATCAAGCAATTTTTGCTTTTGTAGTCTTAAAACTATGAGACTTGAAAAATGTTTAGCTATGAAACATAACAAGATCATTTGTTTAGCTATAAAACATAACACGATCATTAACAAATGCATTTGTAACACTAATAGTGTGGAGCTCAAAAACAATTTGTTCTTACCACCCATAAAGCTCCTAAAGGACTTTTGCATCAATGTTACATTGCCATTGTGAAGCTTCACATAAAATGAGTTGAATCACTTTTTTTAAATAAAGTGATAAGCTCCAAACAGAAGGTTGAATGATCGCTTTTAATAAATTAATTAATAATGTGTGCCCCTCAAGTTTCTAGCATTGTTTCTCCTCCAAGTTGATTTTCCACATCCATAGGGAAAAAAAACTCAAAAGAACCAAGATGGTGCTCAAAAAAAACATATTTTTCAACCAATCAAAATAAGGACAACTCTTAATTCTATCCAATTTTTGTTTCCAAAATCTCTACTTTATAATGATTATATAACTAAAATATATGAAAAACTATTTCTTGAAATAAACTAAAATATTTTTAAAAATCATTACTTAAAATAAGGACTACTTTATATCTTAGCCGGATTTTCTTAATTATAACTGGTACAAATACACTAGAATGCCCTTTTTTTCAAGCACTAGAGTCAGTGTTATAATCTACATACATCCCAAAGAGGTTTTGAAATTTGGCATCTCTTTGAGTACCCACAAAAAAATTGGCTCCTATAAGGGCTGATAAAGAAATGCACTTTTGATTTTTAGTTGAATGTCCCCACCGTAGTTGTCTTTTGACGGGCATGATGCTCATTTTTTAGCATTTTTGCCTTGGAGTACTTAAAAATTTTCAAAATGCCCATCAAAAATTACACTAAAATTAAAAAAAAAACTTGCTATATTTCACCAAACCAGTCCCATCTCAAACATCAAGGCTGGTTCTCTCATTATTTATTGTGTGCTTGTAAAGTGTCTTGAATGGAGCCGCTACGAGGTTGATGTCTACATAGTAGTATATAATACTATAATGTGAATGTACATATTGATATGAATGGCCCTATACGACCGGTCCCGTCTCTTCTGTGAACACACATTGACAGCTCTCTCTCTCTCTCTCTCTCTCTCTCTCTCTCTCTCTCTCTAAGGTGCTGGTGAAGAACGTGCGTGTGCTTCTGATTTAGCTAGCCCTTCTCTCTCTCTCTCTCTCTCTCTCTCTTCTCTCACAGTCACACACATGGACAGCTCGCTTTCTCCTCTCAAACTATCACACACACACAGACAGCGCTCTCTCTTTCTCTCTCTCTCTCTCTCCTCTCACTGTCACACACATTGACAACTCTCTCACACACACACACGTTAACAGCTCTCTCTCTCTCTCTCTCTCTCTCTCTCACACACACACACACACTCTCTCTCTCTCTCCTCTCACTGTCACACACATTGACAACTCTCTCACACACACACATTAACAGCTCTCTCTCTCTCTCTCTCTCTCTCTCTCTCTCTCACACACACACACACACACACACATTGACAACTCTCTCTCCTCTCACTGTCACACACATTGACAGCTCTCTCTCTCTCTCTACATTATGGCGGATTTCTCCCTGAAATGAGGTCGCTGGCATTTACGCTTGTAAGAGCTACACATGACATGATACACAACCAGTACGAGAATTCCTCTTTTGTAACCCCCACCCTGTTCACAGGTTTTTAAGGTTCTTTTACTTCATTTCTCTTCCTCTGTACATTCACTGCATTTAATCCAGGAAGGTATTCCTTTGCAAGCTCTTGGCTTCTTGTTGCACAGTGAATCACATCATGGGAAACAATCGCATGCGCTTCTTCATGACATGAGTAAAATCACTTCCTAAGAGCCATTTAAGGGTTTTCAGAACAGATACTTAATTATTAGGAGTTGAAAATTGTCTAAAACATTTTGCAAGTACTAAAATTTGAAGAATGGAATTAAAAACAATGCCCATTTGCCCACCCAATCCACTTGCAATAAATAAATTTGATCTGTGATGCAGAAACCAACTTGTGATCACATTCTTAGTCAGTTAATGTTGCAAGAAAATACTAACATCGCAAAAAAAATACGCATCCATATTTTAGCTAGTTTAAAACAGTAATGATATGCAAGGATGCAACAGGGACACCAATGCTCATTTATTTTTTTAAAGAAATTAAAATTTTTGAAATAAAATCTGATCCAGTAACACAAAAAAAAACCACCTCTCTAATCACAAAAATGGTGCTCATGGTAGCAGGGAGAAAAACAATGCTTATTGTCATGTTCTTTTAATAAAACAAAAACTGATCAATTACCACAAAATCCACTTCTCTAATAAATTAAACTGATTCATGATGTGCTACAACCACTCTAATTAAAATTTGGCTCGTTGTTTCTGTAAGAGTCGTTTCGCATGGTGGAGCCATAGAAAGCTAGCTAATCTCATGGGGATCATTAATACTAGCTCAATTAGGAAAGTACTGATAGAGTCAGAGGGTATGAAGCCTCTTGCAAGGGCCCCAATGAAGAAACCTTTACTAGTGGTAGAGATCAAAAAGTCACCCCTCTTCACTCCCTCCAGGGTCCTCCTAGCTACCTCCTCTGGTGATTCTGCGGCCTCCCGTTTGTAGAAACATAGCTTGCATATAAGCTCTCGTATACCCTTGGCAGCATTATCAACTAAAACCAGTAAAAAAAAATAAAGAAAACCAGGGAAAAAAATCATTACTCATCTTAATTTTATCTGCCTTGAAGAGCTCTCTTTAAAATTATTAAGAAAGAGATTAACTAAACGTCCCTTGGGTAGGATTCACAATGCAAGAGACATTCTCAAGCACTGTGTAAAGATTAAGACTCTTCTTAGAAATCCCTTAAATTTGGAAATTAATTACTAGTCTTTTAGGGGTTCTTAACGACTCAAAGAAAGCTAACAAGTGTTTGTAAGGATTCTTAACAGGTAAAACAAAGGGAGAAGCAGATGGGCTCATCATAATACCTGCATCAAGCAATGGGGTCTCAGTGAAGCCCGGACAAACTAAGTTCACACGGATGTTCCATGGCATCAACTCAAACCTCAACAGTTCTGCAAGACCTTTGAGAGCGTACTTGGTAGGTGTATACATGTTTGCTCCATAAAGAAATACCTGCAAACAAGGACATGTATGTCATCCTGACCTGGTAACTCAGTTGGTAAGAGGTTTAACTCTCAAGGCACATGCTCGTGTTCGAGCCACGCTGGCTCCGACGACAACTGGTCGAGTCTCACCATTGTCTATCCCTAAATAAACAAACATCACACACACACACTCACTCACTTTGACCATTACCAAAGCAGCATGCTTATCTCCCTAACCAATGCTTACCAATCCTGATAGAGAGCTCATAATAACGACGGACGAGGGGCTTCTCATGCTCCTGGTCTTCATTAGTGGGAGGGCAGCATGTATGGGAAACACACAGCCCAAGAGGTTGGTTTTTGTCACTAATTCTACTTCAGACACCTTGACTTCGTCCATCAGGCCCCCCATACCCAACCCAGCACAGCACATCAAGATGTCTATAGGCCTCCATTGAAAGCTCTCCTTAATGGCCATGGCTATGGCCTCTGCATCACTAACATCTACAGCCTGCACACGAGCACACAAGCATGCAGTAATGAAGGCAAGGATAGCATATTTAACAAACAAGTATGATCTTTAGGAACAGTTACAGGAAATCAAAACATACACAGATGTATGCACATAACAATGATTTTTCATGTGAGTCTTTTCAGTATCATATTATCACGAGTAATTATGTACATCACGCAGGAGAGAGTACCTTGAGGAGGATGGATTCGGGCGGGCGGGCAAGTTTGGAAGTGAGGAGGCGATGGGCGGCGGCCAGCTTGAAGGGTGTGCGGGCGATGAGGGTGAGGAAAGCCCCCTCGGAGGCGCACCTCATGGCGATGGCGAGGCCGATGCCGCTGGAGCCCCCTGTGATCACAACGTGCTTGCCGGAGAGAGATGGTATGTGCAGGCGGTTCTTGCGACCCAGGAATCGAAGGCAAAACTTGAGCAGAAACAGCAGTGCAAGGAAGGCGGCAATGGCTGCATGGCCATAGCCCATCTTACCACGCTGAGTACTGCGTGGAAAACAAGAGAAATCAGGCTCGTCAGTCAAATCGTTATACGAAACTAGATGGAGAAAGAGGTGCGCGCGCGCGCGCACGCACGTGCGGCGCTCGCGCGTTGTCACTTGTGTTGTGTGAGAGAGAGGGAGCGCTGATGTTCACGTAAAACCATCGACCGATATATGTGTGCATTCTTAACTACACTTTATTTTCTCAATTTATGAAAAAAAAAACTGTACTTTTTAAAACGCTTTATTTAATATTTCTTTTTATTTAAGAAATCTGTCCATATATTAGTAAGGAAACTTCGATATATGTGTGCATTCTTAACTACACTTTATTTTCTCAATTTATGAAAAAAAAACTGTACTTTTTAAAACGCTTTATTTAATATTTCTTTTTATTTAAGAAATCTGTCCATATATTAGTAATGAAGAAAAAGGTTTTTTTTTATTATACAAAGATGGTACCAGCAAAATGAACATGTCCCATTACATAGATTTCTGTTCACTTATTTTAGCTTGAAATTCCACCACTTCCTTATTTCTGATATTGTATGCAATTTCTTCCTCTATTTTTTTTTTCCTTCATTGGTCAGGCAGAAAAGATTTGTTTCCATCTTGGCCATTTGATTAGCCTCCAGATCCGCAATCTCTAGAGCCAAATTTTTTCTTGCTTCTTGCAATGCCCCCCTCGCCTACACAGCTACAGAATTGCTCAAATCCTGCACAATGTCACTTTGTTTGTTCTGAAAGAATACATATTCCTCTTTATCCACAGATTCCACAAGTATGCAAATGTAATTGCGTTCCAAAGTTCTCTAGAGTAGCCATTGCTTCACCCATCAAGGTGGGTGAACAAGTTTAATGTAATGAACTAAGCCCTTTCATATGTCCAAAGGGCTTTATGCATGATTGGCCACATTAAACAAGAGATTTTAGGAGGGAGGATCCTAGACCATGTGTGCATAAGTATGTATTCCCACTGTCTTCTATCCTAGTTTAAATTCCATCTAGTGTTAAGCTTGACATGTATTGGGGGATCAACAACTTTGAAGTGGGGAATTGGGAGGAGTATATCTTCTCCTTTCTAAACTATTTCCCTGATGTTTATGCTTTCTTTGATTTGTACAAAGGCTTCCCCACATGATGTCTTCCTCATTCCGTCTAAAAGATTCTCTAAGTTCTGTTGTATTCATCCACACAAGAGATTTTATTCGCACTGTCTTCTATTCCTAGTTTTAATTACATCTAGTGTTAAGCTTGACATGAATTAGGGGATCACGAAGTTTGAAGTGGGTAATTGGGTGGAGTCTAAAAGATTCTCTAAGTTCTGTTGTATTCATCCATACAAGAGATTTTATTCACACTGTCTTCTATTCCTAGTTTTAATTACATCTAGTGTTAAGCTTGACATGAATTAGGGGATCACGAAGTTTGAAGTGGGTAATTGGGTGGAGTCTATCTTCTCCTTTCTAATGTTAAGCTTGACATGAATTAGGAGATCACGAAGTTTGAAGTGGGTAATTGGGTGGAGTCTATCTTCTCCTTTCTAAAAGATTTCCCTGATGTTTATCCTTTCTTTGGTTTGTATAAAGGCTTTCTAGATGATGCCTTCCTTCAGTCTAAAAGATTCTCTAGTTTTTGCTTTATTCATCCATCTTTGCTAATTCTAGGTATCTCCCCATGTTGAAATGCCCTTCTTAGAGAGTTTGCAAGCTAGGGGTTGAAGGCCTCTCTAAATGAAGTTTTGGCATACCATTGAGAACAATATGGTGTCTAAATGATACATTTTACTACTTTGAATATAAGGTTATCAATGAAAATTAAATAACCTTTGTATCTATTCCACATTTTTTACCAACACGTTGCCAGTTGGCTTAATCTGCAGTTCGTTGAAGTACACAGACAGTCAAGAATGGAAAAATTTTCCATCTAAAAAATTCCTGCACTGAGAAAATGTAGGCATCTCTATGTAATAGTTGTGACCACTCTTCCTAAGGATGAATAAGGCTTTGTATCATCCACTTCACTGTCATCATATCTGCTAGTTCATAGATGTCTAGGAGTTCCAAACCACCACCTTTTTAAGGACGAGTGTTATATTTCCAAGCCACCTTAGTCAATTTGGAGGGTCTCCAACATGAAAGGAAGTACAAAGTAGTGGGCACCTGCGTATAGGCAAAACTTTGTTGTAACCCTTTCTATCTCTTAAATCTTATTCATCACCCATTGCCATTTTTGGTAGAGGCTCACTCCAAAACCCATAGGTTTTCCTTGGAGTTTGAAAATCCCTCATGGATAATTTAGCAACTCTAATCAATGATCCATTAGGGATGGTCCTGCATTAATGTCTTGATACCTATTGTAGAGTGGTTGATGTGAGAACCTGAGGCAAGATAGAAAACTTGAAGATCCCTTGCATGCACTGGTGGGGCCGGTTGCTTGGTGCGTTTTGGGGCAAGTGGTGGAGGATAATGTCGCATTTCCCCTTGCGCGGGAACAACTCCACTTTATTTATATTTTCAGCTCCAAGCTCTGCAATTTTTCAGATAAAATCTTTAACTTTTTCTTTTTTGGAGAAAGGCTTGAAATTAAGAGGAAATGGATATTTACATCGAGTGTGTGTCTACAAGACACACAGAGCACCGATGGCAAGTTGTACAAGGGTGCACATCCACCGTAGTCAACGAGGATCAAACCGAGGACCTCTAAAGATAACACTCGTTCTCTTCTACCAAGTGAGCTCTTGCTGAGGTTGCAGAATCTTTACTTTTTGTGAACGAGAGAGAGAGAGAGAGAGAGAGAGAGAGAGAGAGAGAGAGAGATGTGCAAATTTTGGAATATATGTATATATATAGAGAGAGAGAGAGAGAGAGAGAGAGAGAGAGAGAGAGAGAGAGATAGCTATGTCTAAAAATAGCATAAATTTTATAAAACATAACTTGCGGGTTTAATGCAAAGTTGCATAATTAACGAGAGAGAAAAAAGTTGAGAATAATTATTATCAATCCGAGAGACAGAGTGCAACGTACCCGCAAGCAGCAACAAATATTAAATAATTGAAATAAATATCGTGCACCCGCAACCTTTAGAGTGACCCGTCGTCACAGAGCTGTACAACCTTTTTATTCACTCGAAAATAAGCGGCATCTAATTTTCTACCCTTTTTAACTACCTCCATTTATTGTAGTTGTACAAAAAAAAAACTCCTAAAATTTAACCACCTCCTAAGAGCCCTTTCACATGAAGTGGATATATATATATATCTACCGTTCTACCAACAGGAGTTCGATGCCTAGGGTCCTAAGAGCCCTTTCACATGAAGTGGATATATATATATATCTACCGTTCTACCAACAGGAGTTCGATGCCTAGGGGACTACACGATGGACGGCGCACATGGCACGCACGAATCCACCTTCCCAACAAGAAAAAAACATTTTTCTAAAGATCCTCTTGTTTCTAGGCATTAGAATAGCATGCATCTCATACCTCAGAAGTTGGGATCCATCGTGTAGGGGATAGTTTATTGAGTTCTGTTTTGAGATGTGTCACCTCCTCATCACTCATGTGCTCAATCCATTGTACTAAAACAAACAAACAACACCTTAAAAATTTACATTGTAAAACAAGTATTTGAATTTATTTATTATCTTAGCTAAAAAAACATATTTTAATATACAAATCTTATCATTTTAAACCTTGTCCATTTCATTTCAATAAAACTTGTCGGTTTTATTCATTTCATTAAATATTGTTGATTTCATTCAATTCATTGAAATTTATTGATTTCATTCATTTCATTGAATCTTGTCATTTTCATTTCATCAAATCTTTAATTAGCCGACCAGCTTTTATTTTCAAGGAAAAATATGTGAGCCTTTCATTTTAGGTAGAGTTTGGCATTGAATTTAAGGGTGTTCAAATGTGGCCCATACCTCTCACTTTTTGTTAACTTTTCATTAATGTTTGCCATCCATCTTCCATGGTCCAACACGATACTAGTTCGTGGTGTTTAAGGTCAACCACATTTAGGTTGACAAAGGCAACATTTGTTTTTTCAACTACCTTGTAAAGGTAGATGGGACTTGGGCGGTGGTAGCCATTGCCTAGAAAGTTTCTAAAGTTTAAAAGTCTTTTCACTCATTGAATGGAAAGCTTTTTCTTTCAAGCATTTATAGAGAGTCGCTCAAGTTAGACTTGTATTTCAACTTTTTCTTTTAAGCATTCATAGAAAGTAGCTCAAGTTAGGCTCGTATATCAACCTTTATAAAGTAGTTTTTTCTTTCAATCATTCATAGAAAGTAGTTCAAGTTAGGTTAGTATTTCAACCTTTTCTTTTTAGCATTCTATATAGTAGCTCAAGCTAGGCTAGTGGCTCAAGTTAGGCTAGTATTTCAACCTTTCCTTTCAACCTTTAATAAAAAGTTAGGCTAGTAGTTCAAGTTAGGCTAGTATTTCAACCTTTCCTTTCAAGCATTAATAAAAAGTAGCTCAAGTTAGGCCAATAGTTCAACCTTTTCTTTCAAGCACAAGTTACGCTAATAGTTCAACCTTTTCCTTAAACAATTATTAGAGCTACTGAAATTGGGCTCAAGTTAGGCTAGTAGTCCAACCTTTTAGAGCTACTTAAATTGGGCTCTCTCTCATTGAATTGAAAGATCTTCTAGTTTCTTCCCATCCTATATATTTACATACACTCATTTATCAAATTTCATGCTTGAACTTGAATATGTGCATTTTTCTTAACAAGGTGGCTAGCCCCTTAATTATTATGCTACAAATGACAATGTGATCAATTAACCACCACCTAGGTGATATTTATGATACCAAGTCCTAGGTTGTAATAACAAGAGTTCATGACATATATAAGCCAAAGAAAAATGATAAAGTTACCACCACCTTGGTGATATTTATGATACCAACTCCTAGGTTAACAAGAGCTCATGACATAAATAAGCCAAAGCAAAATGACAAAGTCAAAAAACATCACATAAAAAAATATAGTGTGAGATTTTCCTTCTACTAATTTGACTTCTAAATACCTCTATATTGCTAGAGATCTAGATTGAATGAAGAGTACCTGAGATTTTCTTATATGATATTGAAATTAGAAAGGGTGGGGGAAAAAAGAGTAGGAAGTCCATATTGAAATTAGAAAGGGTGGGGAAAAAAGAGTAGGAAGTCCATATTCTTTATATAAAGTTTTGAGGTTAGTAGAAATCAATACACATCATAAACTTTTGTTTTTCCCAAAAAAAATTTCTATTAGAAAGTAAGATAGCATATTATGCTTTTCTTTCGGATATGTAACATGTGTGTAACAATTCATTATTACTTTGAGTTGCTTAACATTGCTTCCAACCCTATTTGCGCGCGCCGCGGGGGGGGGGGGGGGGGGGGGGATATATGTTCAATCTGTAAAAGCCCATATAGCTTGCATAAATGCATGCATTTAAAATGCCCCTATTTGATGAAATTTACACAATTATTTATGCCTCTTTATAAGTATATATGTTTGAATTTTAAATTCAAAACCCTCTTTATAAATTCACACAAATTAATTATACTAACCGTCTTTTTATTTAATCCCCTCTTATTATATATGACATTTGAGTGTGTAAAGAAAAGTAAGAAACCCTCCTTGCATGAACATGGTATGTTACGTATGAACATAATGTGACCATAGGTTTAATTAAGGAGGAGACATTTAGAACATCGATGGAATAAGATTGACCAAGGACCTAGAATGAGTGGGAAAAAACCAAATAAATATTAATATTTGAATCAACATTGACACAAAGAGCATGTGCTTATCTTGATGTTTATGGAATACTTGTAAATCCTCTTCTTGCCTTCATCTAGGAAAAGAGAGCTATACCTTCACTCCCATAGTTGTGGGTCTCATCAGTGTCACAGTTTTGGAGAGGATGTGAAAGACGTTTTAGTGCACCCACACAGGAAGTTGCTTTTGCAGTTCTACAATGAAGTACCAAATGATACCTGTTTCGACATAAGCCTTAAAGGTAAGCTCTTGTATTGAACATAAGCCTTAAAGGTAAGCTCTTGTATTGAACATAAGCCTTAAAGGTAAGCTCTTGTATTGAACATCATACTTAGTGCCACACCAACGACTAGCCTAGAGCTTAGCTCCTATTTTCATCCCTTCACGGCTATTGGATTTACTCAATATCACTTAATATGGACGAATAGGGAGTCACATCCCAAAAGGTAATGGGTGGTTGCAAGATAAGGGGCACCACTTTTGACGATTGGGAGCCCTGAAGGTAGCCTGAAAACAGGCATCTTCACAACTTAAAGGTCCAATCTCTCATGGTTATGTTTTAAATTTAGCAGCATGGTGTTTGGGGCACATTATACATATAGTGGGTATTCAAATGGCACCCCTAATCAGAAATCCAATTTATTTTAGGGATTCTTTCATTCCACGACAGTTTCGGTATTTACATTTTCCAACTTTCCTTACTGCAGTATATGTCACACATAAAATGCTTAGTACTTCTACATCCTAAGTCCAATGATCATCCTAATTCGTACATGAAAAGAACACATTGCATAGAGCTTAACTTAATTTATTAGGAAACTTACTGCAATATATGTCACGCATAAAATGCTTAGTACTTCTACATCCTAAGTCTAATGATCATCCTAATTCGTACATGAAAAGAACACATTGCATAGAGATTAACTTAATTTATTAGGAATTTTTAAGGTATTTAACCATTTTTTTAGAAATAAATTTTCTCTGCTTTATATTATAAAGTAACATGGGATTTTTTATTCAATATCCTAGCAAATGTGAAGCTCATCATTGAAGATCCAATGGTGAGAAGTCAGACAAATATGTGGCCATATTATCAAATTGTAATTTTAACAGTTGAATTTCTTTCGATCTTCTGTAGAAAATTCACTCAGTCTCTTAGAGGGCATGTAGAATTTTAATAATTTAATTATATAAACTTAATACGACTCTCATTGTACTTCAATTTCTTGTGCATCAAAGTACTTGTCATGATGAATTTAACAAAAATATAATTAGAGTGAATTTAAGGAAGGGAGGCCCATTTTCTAGCCATCTTAATCAAATTTTCACTGTTTGTCCGCCCAAAGTCTAAAACAAAGGATGCCTATTAGGTTGGTGTTTCACCAAACCTAGAGAGTATGCCATTTGTCAAAAGCAATTGAGCTATGGTAACATAGTCTTAGTCCTACATGTACATGCCATATCATATAGAGGAGAGTCCACATAAGCATCTTACCCGTCTCATCATGCCTTGTCATCATGTCACCTCAACTTAGTCAACAAGGTTGACTCCCTAAAGACTACATGGCATGCATACATGGCATTTCCAGGTAATCAAGAATGTCCATGTCATATTGCCACCTCAGCACAATCAAGTTGATTGACTTTCTATGCCTACATGGCATGGCAATTCATATACATGCATGGCATTGCCGCCTCACATTTGAGCATGAGGAATGCCCGTGTGGAGGTTCCATGTGAGTAACATTTCGCCACATGGCAAAATGCCTACCACCTCACTATTATTTTTCTTGATTTTAATTTCAAAAAATTAAAATTTTATTATTTTTCAAAATTCCTGGGAGAGGGAGGGAGGAGAGAGCAGAAGAGAGATTTTGTTGGTTGTCTAAGTGTTTTTTGCTACATCTTTTCACTGTGTTCGTTCATGCATGCCCGAGAGAGGGAGGGTGGAGCAGGGGAAGAGATATTTCGGTGGCTTAATTTTAATTATTATTTATAACTAATCCTGTGAAAAGAAAGGTAGCATGTCTGTTACTGTCTTTGCAGCGACATGCATGCATGCATTTCTGAGAGGGGGAGAGAGGAGAGGGAGGAAGATAGATTTTGGTGGTTGTTTGAGTGTTTTTTTCCTTGCCTAATGACCTTTTTCTTTTCTTAAGGGAAAGGGAAGATCTTTAAGCCATGGAATAAATGTTGTCCATGGCAATGAATAGCTTTACATTTGTAACTTTTCTGTATGCGCAAGAGAGATTTTGGCTAGCTGTTTGTGTTTGGCTGGTTTTGATGTCTGTTTATGTTGCATACTCGAGCCTCATATGTGTAAGGCTATAAATTTGCAAGGTCATAAGTGGTAGGGAGCCTCAAATTTGGAAGGTAAAAATCTGTAAGGTCTTAATTGATAGGGTTTTTGTGAATTCTAAAGTATGAATACTAGGAAATAAAAGTTCTTAATTTATCATTAAATTTTTAAAATAAAGAATTGTTACTATGAGTCCTATAGACAATGTTTGTTTTAGTCATTTCATTGATATATTGTTTTTTTTAAGGGAATGGCACATAGACAATCAAGTTTGTTAGCATTGCCTGGTTTTACACAAACTGTTGCCTTATCCAAAAAAAAAGGCGAGGAAAGAGAGAGATTTGAGTTTGCATGGCAGTAAGACTATTGATATCAGCTCTGAAGATGTCTTTAGTAACACTCAAGAGGACGAGGTAGTGAGAATTAAAAATGCTTGCAGTTTGTGGAATGATGTATGGAATATATCTTTTGATTGGGCCCACTTTGATGCTGCACGCGGTTGTATATTTTGCACTATATGTCAAAAAATGAAAAAATGTAGAAGTGAATTTCGTACATGTGGTTCTCAGCTAAGTGCTATCAGAGTGCATGCCTCTTCAAACCAGCATAAATGGGCTGCTTACTCTACTAATTATGGCAGAAATACTTAGTGCCACCAATGATGAGCCTAGAGCTTAGCTCCTATTTCCATCCTTTCATGGCTATTGGATTTAATCAATATCACTTAATATGAATGAATAGGGAGTCACATCCCAAAAGGTAATGGGTGGTTGCAAGATAAGGGGCACCACCTTTGATAGTTGGGAGCCTTGAAGGTAGCTTGAAACCAAGCATCTTCACAACTTAAAGGTCCAATCTCTCGTGGTTATATTTTGAATTTAATGGAATGGTGTTTGGGGCACATTATACGTATATTGGGTATTCAAATGGCACCCCCTGATTAGAAATCCAATTTATTTTAGGGATTCCTTCATTCCACGAAAGTTTCTATATTTACATTTTCCAACTTTCTTTATTGCAGTATATGTCACACATAAAATTCTCAGTACTTCTACATCCTAAGTCTAATGATCATCCCAATTCGTACATGATTTAATTTGATTTATTAGGAATTTTTAAACGTATTTAACTATTAAAAAAATATTTTTTCTCTGCTTTATATTATAAAGCAACATGGGATTTTTTATTCAAGATCCTAGCAAATGTGAAGATCATCATTGAAGATCCAACGGTGAGAAGCTGGACAAATATGTCTAGAATCTGGCCATATTGTCAAATTGTAATTTTAACGGTTGAATTTCTTCCGATCTGATGGATCAAAGAACTTGTCATGAGATGAATTTAACAAAAACAATTGGAGTCAATTTAAGGAAGGGAAGCCCATTTTCTAGCCATCTTAATCAAAATTTCACTGTTTGTCTGCCCAAAGTCTAAAACAAAGGATGCTAATTAAGCTATGGTAACATAGTCTTAGTCCTACATGTACATGCTATATCATATAGAGGAGAGTCCACATAAGCATCTTACCCATCTCATCATGCTTTGCCATCATGCCACCTCAACTTAGTCAACAAAGTTGACACCCTAAAGTCTACATCGCATTTCCACGTAATCAAGAATGTCCATGTCATATTGTCACCTCATCACAGTCAACTTGGTTGACTTTATATGCCTACATAGCATATAAAGTGCCATGCCTACATGGCATGGCACATCATATACATGCATGGCATTGCCACCTCACATTTAAGCATGAGGAATGCCCATATGGAGATTCCATGTCAGCAACATTTTGCCACATCGCAAAATGCCTAACACCTCACTATGATTTTAATTTTTAAAAATTAAAATATTATTATAAAATTTATTATTTTTAATAAAAAATTTAAAATAACCTTATGGAATATAAATTTCAGGCTCTCCTCCAAAAAAGAGAAAATAAAATATATATTTTTTTCATAAAATAAATATTATTTATTAAATAAAATTCTTTTTTATTTTTTATTTTTAAATCAAGTGAATATTATGATATAATTAAATAAATTCTTAATATTTAAGAAATGCATATTTTTAAAAATCATTTTTGGGAGAAAACTTGAAATATGTATTATAAATGGGTCTAAAGAAATTTTAATATTATTTATTAATCAAATAAATTTATGCATTATATAAATAAATTTTATTTATTAAATAAACAAAAAGTAATATTTGTTACTTAAAATAATTAATTAATTCATCATTTCCAAAAAGTTTAATTATCTTTTAATATTTTTTAGTATTTTATAAAGAAATTACCATTACATGTAAAAAGATTAGATAAATTGGTATAAATCCAGATTTTATCCATAATCTAATTTAACCAATGAAATGCTAACTAGCTTGCTATATGTAGCCAAATTTTTTGAGTCTCCCTCATTCTTAGATCTTTGCCAACTTTGGATATAGCTCCATTCCAAGCATATATTAATCTCGTTCTAGTATTACTTTAATCTTAATTATCTTTAATTTTATGCTTAATCTCTTTTTTTCCTACATCTAAGCATGGCATGGGTTCACAAAGTCATAGGAGTAGAAAAAGCAATAGGCAATGGGATCCCCTAATCCACCTTATTTATGAGGAGCAAGCAAGGGTTCACATGGAAGATAGGAGAAGAAGAGATCGTGAGCATAAAGTAAGGGCTCGAACATTGTAACGCATGGTAGGTTCAATTGATGAGGCATCATCTCCTCCCCCCACCCATTCTTCATCTCTTCCCCATGACCCCACTGCACCTCCTTCTCCTCATTCTCCCACAATTCTTTCTCCACACTATTTTGAGCCCTTTGCCACTCCTCCCTCTTACACCTTGCCCATGCGGTTGTCACACCACCCTTAGGCGCTGCCCATGAGGTGGACACTCCTATATTCGGTGCCTCTCCACCTTTTGGTACACCCTCCGAGTTTGGCACTTCTCTTTTCGGTGTTTCCCACCATGAGCTAGCCACTCCTTGGGCGCCCTCCATCTTTGGGTGCACCATTCGAGCTTGCCACTCCTTTCTCGGGTGCCTCCCATGAACTTGCCACTCCTCTAGTCGGTGCCTCTCCACCCTCATGCATGCCCCACAAGTTTGCCTCACCTCTCTTGGGTGACACCTACAAGCTCAGCACTCCTTCATCTAGTGCGGCCCATGACCTTGATGCCATTTCTCCTCGATGTGGTGCACATGCCTTTCCTGCCACCGATACTCCTCACTTTGGAGTTGCTGAGATGACATTGTTAACCATGTGCACCTAGATGCAGTCATTTATTGCTGGACCCCCTACTAAGATGAGGGTGATGATAGAGAGGCTTGTGAGGAGATAGAGCTTGGACAGTGGGATTGAGGGTGCTCTATGGGCTAGTAGTGGTCGTGCACCTAGATGTAGTTGTTTATTGGACCTTGAGATGAGGGTGATGATGGAGAGGTTTTGGGAGGAGCATTGTCGTGCATCACCAGAGTACAAGAAGGCATTGCGACGGCATAGGGTTCATCATGGGGAGTACATAGTGCATGGGGCTTGCTTTCTTGAGATGACACATATAGTCTATGCAACCTGAGATCACCATCAGCCAGACTATTCATTTGAGGCTTGCAAGCCTTGGTTTGTGTGCTACTCGAGGCATCGTGACACATGTCTTTGTAGGTACCACGTTGGATTTCAGATTTTGTATGATGTCTTTCATGGCTTGTCTAGGCAGCATCGGGGGTGGTGCCTTATAGCCCGATAGATTTTATTCACTCGCTATTATGTCCACGGGCGGAGGATGCCATCTACCATTGGATGGCTTGTCATGGGGACATGGACCTCAAGCGGCAACTTGGCCATGCTTCACTTGTGCGAGGAGGACTCCTCGGTGGTGACATGACAATAGTATGAGTATGTGACACATAGACAGTCAAGGAGATTACAGCTAGTGGAGAACCATTCGGCACGTGGCAAGTTCATGAACACATTTAGAGCTTCCGTCTATGCCTAGATACATCATGCTCATGGTTCCAAGTGGTAGGACCATCAGTTTTGTGCCACCCTATAACAATTTCCTATTGCTGTAGTTGTCGCAGAGAATTACACATTTGTACCATATTAGGAGATTCAGTTGGAGTACTACTTTTCTAAGTAGGTATTGCATGAGACATTGCCTCATTTTCAATTTAAGGTCTTCAAGATATTTTATATTGTTGTTGTCTATGAATCTAACATTTCCCATTCTTGTGTGCTTGACTAGGTGTTATGGTCTACTACACCTCCCAAGAGAACAACACACATTCACCAATGGAACAAGTAGTAGACAACAACCATTGTAGTGAACTTACCATGTTCTGAGCTCATGTCCCTTGAGGCTCTCCAAGCTCACTTGTAGAAGCTCCAATCCTCCAATCTCCACCTCCACTCTGTCACCCCGCGGGGAGTCGCTCACACCACAATGCAAGGCAACTGTCCTCTCGCTCTCCCACACATATGCATAGAAGAGGCGCGTGCACTAGAGTACACACACACACACTTTCTCTCTCTCTCTCTCTCTCTCTCACACACACACAAGACAATTCAAGAGCTCTCATAGCACAAAGCAGGATTGCGTCTTTCCATTATGAGAAATTACCTTATATACAACTGGCCTTTATTCAGACTTGGGCACCCAAAACTTACTAACTAAAGCCTTGGCTAGCCACTATCTCATAACCTTTATAGTGCCATTACATAACACTTATTAATGTCCTCAATTGGAGGAGTATCTTTGTTAATCCGAAATGGGATTAACATCCCCCCTACTTGATGTAGGTTTTGTCCTCAGAACCTCTTACCTAGGTCGAAAGACGGTCGTCAAACTCATGTCTATAGAAGTTACGGCATGATTGAAGCTTTTTGAGGGTTCTTCTTAATGCTAAGTGGGAAGTCTAGAACCTGGTGTCTATCATATCTTCGAATGTTACATGCATGTATCCTTGTAGACACATGAGGCGATGATAGTAGAGCATCATCCGTCGTTCCTCCTATGGGCCTCTGTTCATCAAAACAATGAGGTGATTGAATAGTTACTCACAGGATTCCTTGTAGTCCATCGAAAATCATAACCTTATTACCCACCACAAGAAAATGGCCAAGCAGAGAGCACAAACAAGATTTTATGTGCTATCTTGAAAAAGACTTTAGAAGCTAGTCACACAACTCAGGAACACAAGCTGACTGCAACACTATGGGCCTATCATACATCATATAAGGTAGCAACAAGTTTCGTCTAGCTTATGGCATTGATGCGGTAATGCCTATGAAAAATTTGGTTCCAATCCTATGTATTGCAGTACAAGAAAGGCTCACAGAGAATGCATTAGCTGAGAGGTTGGTTTTTGACTTAGAAAAACTCAGTGAAACCTGACTAATTTCATTGCATGGGCTGCTAGGCTCATCCAAACTCCCCTTGGAACACATCCAACAAGAAGATTATGTGGTGAACTGCAAACTGTCACATGAGGATATTTCCATTGGCCGAGATCGTAACCCTTGAGGTCTCCAAGCTCTAAAACTCCTTAAGAAGCAATTCCACCACGTCTTCCGTTGAGCGTTGTCACACCATCGCGTTGCACTATGTGTACTCGTCCCTCTTCTCACCTCACTTCACCCATACACACTCACTAGTATGGATTAGAGAGAGACTAGCAAGAGAAAGACTTTATTGCACAATGGGAGAGTTCCTTTGTATTATGAGAGATACACTTATATACATGGCCATAAGTGCTCATACTTCATAGATATATTATGAGACTGGCCATAAGTGTTCACACTATTGCTTCATATCTTGAATGTATGACCTTTTGGTGTATCTACCTTGACTCCTTGATATAAGATAATGGTAGTAGCTCTTGTTAACCCTAGAAATGGGTTAGTATTTCCCCCTTCTTGATGCTGATTGCATTCTCGTGTGATCGCGTTGAGAAGACCTTTGTGTGGGGAGGATTGATAAGTTTTGTTGATGGCGTTTGATGTTGAGTGAGTGATGTTCAATGGTCCTTGTTCCTCCAGAAGGAATAGGAAAGGCTAGCTAGTAAAAAAAAGTGTTAGAGATTAGAGGGAATTCCTAACGAGGTGGGGGTTTTGCGAGTGATTGCATTTTCATAATTTTGTGAGCATTTTTTGTGGATTATATTTTTTGCTCACTTTGTTTTTGGCAATCATAAGCAAAGTTACATGTTATTTATGTTAGCTGGGAAACTAAGAGATATTAATGATGGGTGAGAAGAGAAGGAAGGATCCGGAGGAATGTAGAAAAAATCATCACAACGAGATTGTGATTCTCAGTTCCTCATTTGATTTATTGAAACGAGATTCATCGCTTGAAGAATTTGGCCTTTGATAATGTTCCTTTGTAGCAGGATTCTTGTCAAATGTTGTTGAGTAGGACCTATTCTTGCATGCTTCTTCCCATGTGCGTTTTATGCTTTTATGCATATTTTTATACTCCATGAAGCAGATAATCATGGAGTACATTAAATGAGTCAAATGGACTCTTATCGAGCTGCTGCGTATTGAAGTAGCCACTGGTTAGTGAGTCATGAAAGAATTACGTTGACTTGCGCGAGGCTAATCTAGATATCTTCACTAAGGATTAGATATCATTGTGTTGTGAAGATTAAGTTTTTGTTTGGAGAGGTTTGTAATTTGAAGCAAAATTCCAGGCGATGGGTTGTACCATTGACTAGGCTGTCGCCCACCATGGCCCCCCATCGAGAGATGTACCCGATGATAAGGCTTTGGTGTAAATGTCGATGATAAGGCTTTGGTGTAAATGTCCTCTAGTGTATGAGTATGGATATGTACTCATGGAGTAGTTGCTACATTAACGTAGCCAATAGAACAAAAAGCTATAAGCTTAACAAAAATATATTGACCTATTGAAGATTATTGGAGGTTTCTTGTGATATTCTACCATTTTTAGGTAGGCCATACTGTGAATCCATTTTGTTTGTCTTTTTTTCTTTCCTTTTCCTTTTTTTTTCTACCACCTTTTCCGAGCAATAGATTCTTATGGTGGCTACTCTTCTTTTGGAGAGAGTAGGTTCTTATGTTTGTCGCATAGCTTCTGCACCCATGCTTTTCATCCATAGGGGTGAGAAGAGCATTGTGAGTTTATCCTTGATGCGCTCATAAGTCTCCATTGTGAGTTTATCCTTGATGCGCTCATAAGTCTCCAATTGCAGACGTGGGGATTGATTCTTGAGTTTGTGGCCCAAGTTTTGTCGAGTGGTAGGTACAACTTATGGTTGATTGCCACCATTGGTGTTGATTGAACACACAATCCCTTGTGTAGGTGTTATATGCATGAGAGGGGTTGAGTGGCTTGCCTAATGTTGCTTGGGCCTCCATTCTTGCCAAACTTTAGGTGAAGCTGTTGAGGTTGGAGGTGTTGGTGAAGCGTTCCTCCCTTTTTTTGATCTTGGCAATCATATGATGGGATTTCCATCATAGTACCCTTGTTGTTTAAGGACGTTCATAGGCACCCATCTTTGATGAACATTAGGAGTTAATGGTTGATGCCCTTGAGCCTTATTTCTTTGAGTAGGCTTGGGGCACTTCTTGATGTGCTTGAAAATCCAAGCTTTGGTACTACCTTAGTAGAACCCTTGAGCTTGTAGTAACCTTTTTGGTACCCACACTTGTTGAGTTGCCGGAGTTCTTTGAGGAACGCGCTTAGGCTATTGTGGACGACATTGTAGAGTACTTTTATTCTAGATTTTGAGTTAATTTTAGGTGAATTGGGACATTGGGGTGTGTCATGATTGAAGGTTTGCAATATATGCAGTACAAAAAGATAGGCCTATTGTGTGCAAATTCGGGATTGGGATGGACATAGTGATGGCAATGAACATAAGGAATTTTGCCTATCACTTTGATAGGCATTAAGGATGTTTGGTTTTGAGGGAGATCATCCTCTCTTGGAGATGCTGTTTCAAAGCTTTTAAGCAAGGCTATATAGAATTCAAGGAATGACAATTCCAACATCAAATCTTCTTTAGACTTTGCTTCACTTAGTTTAGATGAGGAACATCTCATACTGTGATCATTCTCTATCATGTTGTTATCTAAACTGATTGCTTCTTTAAAACATTGATTGAATGTTTCCGGATTGGAGACAATGAATCAAGTTGTGCAGGCTGTTATTCTTTAAGCCCATCATAAAACATTTCTTCAATTGAGCATCGTTTAGTTTCTCCCATGGCTCACATCGTAAGTCCAAGACTTTTATCCGAAAGATAAAATCTCTAATGGTTTCGTTGTGTTTACGCTCAATCGAATAGAGTTCTCTTGCTGCACTCCACCACCGATCACCTTATCCTGAAAAGTTATGGATAAAGGCTATTTTCAAGGTCGTAAAAATTCATTTTAATCTGTAAGATTCTTCCCCAGCCTCTGAGGATGTCCAGTATCTTTCCTTGTAAATCAATCCCCTCTTTAGAAATATAAAAGATCTTGTTTCTGCCTGTTTTGGCCTAGAGAGAGAAAATATTCTAGAGAGAGATTATTCAAATTTTGAATATTTTTGGATATGAAAATTTCTCATATTATTAAAATAAGTTTCCCTTAAATAGAAGTTCAAAAAGATTTCCAGAAGATGCATTAGAAATTAAGTATAATCTGTTCAAGAGGCCTTACCCTAGGGGTCCAGATTTTAAAAAAAAATTTAATTAAGGTTCCTATGGACCAATAAGATTCATCCTAACGCAGGGTGGAGATAAATGGAAGAATAAAAGAAAAATACCCAAAATGAGTAAATGCTTACATAAGATGAAGAGTTGACTATGTATAAGGGTTATTAGTAAAAAACTATGAGTATTACTAAAAAAATGAGATATTTTGGATATAATGATTCCATTTTGACACATGTGTAAGGAAGGGGAGTCCCTTCAAGGAGGCGCCTACTTCACATGCTTGAATGAGTTTTAAACTAAAAAATAATGTGATATTATTCTCTCTCCTCTCTCTTGGATCAAACCGAATCAAAACCAAATAAAAAAGGAACCAAACTAGGTCCAAATCTAGTCCAAATTCAACCAAACTGAATCTAGAAAATTCTAGAAATCAGTTGGTCTTGGTTAGAGCCTCCCTCTCCTATAAATAGAACCTGATTCCTTTGTAAAAAAATAGGAGAATTATACTATCCCAGAATTATGCTTAAATAATGATAATTTTTACTATTCTCTAAAATTCTCTCCAAATTGAAGAAATTGGAGTTTCCCTCCTTCTTCAATCTCCATTGGTGGCTCCGTCTCAGCATACCAAACCAATTGATTGGTTGGGGGCCTCTACCGTGATCAAAGAATCAAGCAATTTGTAAGGTAAAGTGTGAATTTTGATCTTTTCCATTATTAAAAAAGTGTTACTTTCTTTAGAATTAAATTCTATGCATAGAAGGAAGCATAATGAAATTGTTATTTTGATTATAAAAGTATGATTTTCATCATAAATAATTTTATGCATAAAAGAAATTCTTTTATATTAAAAGAGTGATTTTCATCATAAATGATTTGTATGCATAAAAGATATTTTTTTAATATTAAAAGTGTGATTTTTATTATAAATAATTTTATGCATAAATTAGATGCATAAAAGAAATTCTTTTATATTAAAAGAGTGATTTTCATCATAAATGATTTGTATGCATAAACATATGTATAAAAGATATATATTTTTATATTAAAAGTGTGATTTTCATTATAAATAATTTTATGCATAAATTAGATGCATAAAAGAAATTCTTTTATATTAAAAGAGTGATTTTTATCATAAATGATTTGTATGCATAAACATATGCATAAAAGATATTTTTTTAATATTAAAAGTGTGATTTTCATCATAAATGATTTTATGCATAAATTAGATTCATAAAAGAAATTCTTTTATATTAAAAGAGTGATTTAAATGTTTTGTATGCATAAACATATGCATAAAAGATATTTTTTATATATTAAAAGTGTGATTTTTATCATAAATGATTTTATGCATAAAAGAAATTCTTTTATATTAAAAGAGTGATTTTCATCCTAAATGATTTGTATGCATAAACATATGCAAAAAAGATATTTTTTAATATTAAATGTGTGATTTTCATCATAAATGATTTTATGCATCAATTAGATGCATAAAAGAAATTCTTTATAGTGATTTTCATCATAAATGATTTGTATGCATAAACATATGCAAAAAAGATATTTTTTAATATTAAAAGTGTGATTTTTATCATAAATAATTTTATGCATAAATTAGATGCATAAAAGAAATTCTTTTATATTAAAAGAATGATTTTCATCATAAATGATTCGTATGCATAAACATATGCATAAAAGATATTTTTTATATTAAAAGTGTGATTTTTATCATAAATGATTTTATGCATAAATTAGATGCATAAAAGAAATTCTTTTATATTAAAAGAGTGATTTTTATCATAAATGATTTGTATGTATAAACATATGCAAGAAAGATATTTTTTTATATTAAAAGTGTGATTTTCATCATAAATGATTTTATGCATAAATTAGATGCATAAAAGAAATTCTTTTATATTAAAAGAGTGATTTTCATCATAAATGATTTGTATGCATAAACATATGTAAAAAAGATAATTTTTTATATTAAAAGTGTGATTTTTATCATAAATGATTTTATGCATAAATTAGATGCATAAAAGAAATTCTTTTATATTAAAAGAGTAATTTTCATCATAAATGATTTGTATACATAAACATATGCATAAAAGATTGATTTTTAATTCAAAAGTGTCATTCTCATTTAAAATGAATTTATGCATAGGAAGATGCATAAAAGATGAATTTATGCATAAGAAGATGCATAAAAGATTGATTTTTATTTCGAAAGTGTTATTCTCCTTAAAATGGAATTTATGCATAAATAGATGCGTAAAGAAATCTTATATCAAAAATAAGAATTCTCTTGTATTCTATAAATAGATATGAGGATGTGAAACGAATCAGATAGATGAAAATGAACGAGGAATGGATGTAGATGTATGTATGTGAAAGAATGGATGTAGTTATATGTATGTGAAAGAATGGATGTGGATGTGGATGTGGATGTATAAATGTGGATGTGGATGTGGATGTGGATATGGATATGGATGTATGGATGTATGAATGTGGATGTGGATGTACGAATGTGGATGTGAAAATGGATGTATAGATGTAGATATGGATGTGAATGTATGCATGTGGATGTGGATGTGGATCTACGAATGTGGATGTGAAAATGGATGTATGGATATAGATGTGGATGTGAATGTGGATGTGGATGTATAAATATGGATGTGGATATGGATGTATGGATGTATGAATGTGGATGTGGATGTACGAATGTGGATGTGAAAATGGATGTATAGATGTAGATATGGATGTGGATGTGGATGTGGATGTATAAATGTGGATGTGGATGTGGATGTATGGATGTATGAATGTGGATGTGGATGTACAGCAAAAGAACTATGCATCCTCGAGTAGAAACAATGAGGATAATGAAAGGTTGTTTGTTATGCAGCATGTCGTTAATGCCATGTCTGAAAATGTTGAAGCATCACATAAAGAAGATGTATGGTACATTGATTCAGGTGCTTCGAACCACATGACAAGTCATGGGGGGAGTGGTTCTAGGAGATGAAAAATCTTGAAAGACCAGGTTTTGTGGAAACAGGGGATGACACTGCTCATCCAATTGCCCATGTTGGAGATGTGCCATTGTCTATGCAGGATGGCAAAGTGAAGTACCTTACCGATGTACTTCATGTTCCGAACATAACAAAGAATCTGGTTTCAGTTGGCCAGATGATTGAGCAGGGTTTGCAGGTTCGGTTTAACCCTGATGGTTGTTATGTTGAAGACTTTAAAGACAAGTGCAGGTTGGTTGCAAAAGGCAACGTAGTGGGCAGAATGTCTACATTGAATGTAAACATGCTTGAAGTGAGTGCTGTGATATTTGCAAATGGTTCACGAATTGTTGCAGACACAGACATTTGGCATAAAAGAATTGGACATGTGAATGTGCAGAGAATGAAGTCTATGCAGACTAAAGGAATTGTGACAGGGCTGCCAAAGTTTAAAGTTGAAGGTATGCAGAAAATATGTGAAGCATGCCAATTTAGAAAGCAAACAAAGCATGTATTTCCATGTAACAGATATGTGAGCAGAAATGCACTAGATGTTGTGCATTCAGATGTCTGGGGTCCTATGCAGACCATGTCTATTGGAGGCTGTAGGTATTATGTGACATTTATTGATGACTACACAAGGAAAGTGTGGGTATAGTTCATGAAGGAGAAGGGTGAGGTATTCACTCACTTTCAGAATTTTAGAGTTATGGTTGAAAAGCAAACAGGGAAATATGTAAAGTGCCTAAGGTCAGATGGAGGGGGAGTACTTCTCCAATGAGTTCTCTGAATTTTTGAAGAAGAATGTTATTCGAAGATAGTTTACATGTAGATACACTCTGCAGCAAAATGGAGTTGCTGAGCGAAAAAAGAGGCACATTGCTGAGATTGCGCGAGCATTGATGGAAGAGAAGAATATGCCGCATAGCTATTGGGCTGAGGCTATTTCTACAACAGTTTACATCATGAACAGGACTCCAACTGTAGCCATACATGATGTAACTCTAGAGGAGAGGTTTACTGGCAGAAAACTTGATTTGTCTCATCTGAAAGTCTTTGGATGCATTGCATATGTGCATGTGCCAGATGAGCTGAGAACTAAGCTGGATCCAAAGGCTGAAAAATGTGTGTTTATTGGATATTCCCTTGAGCAAAAGGGATACAGGTGTTATAACCCTGCTACACGTGAGCTGAGGGTAGGCAGGGATGTTGTTTTTGATGAGATGAGCAGCTGGTATGCTGCTGAAAAAGAAGCTATTGTTGGGGCTGATGTGAGTGGAAATGTGGTTGCACAAAATGCAAGAAAGTCAGCAATCACAGTCTTTGAGTGGACCAGGAGAGTCTTCATCTAGTGGTTCAGTTGATAGAACATGGAGTGGCGGGTTGCGTCATAATACCAGTCCTGCAAATGTGATTAGTACATCACATAAAGGCAAAGAGAAAGTGGTTGAGCCCCTTAGTATGCCTGACATTTCTGTAGGGCATTCTCATGTTGATGGAGAGTCTAGTGACTCAGAGATGAGCCTTGATGAGGAGCTTGGGATACCAGCTATGAGAACACCTGGTGTAAAGAAGGCTATAGAAGCCATGAATGCAAAGTTGCAAAGATCTAGGAGAGTAAAGAATCCTATGCAGAGGTTTACCTATGATGGTTATGTGGCACATCACTATGAATACATGGCAAAAGTTGTGTAGGTTGTAGAGCCCACATGCGTTGATGAGGCTGTTGGAAATGTGTGTTGGGAGAAAGCTATGGATGAGGAGATGGATGCACTATATGGAAATGAGACTTGGGATTTAGTGCAATTGCCTAAAGGCAAGAAAGCCATTGGATGCAAGTAACAGTGATGGAAGCATAAGCAGGTACAAGGCTAGATTGGTAGCCAAAGGATATGCGCAAACATATGGCATTGATTATAAGGAAACTTTTAGCCCAGTTGCCAAGATGGCAATAGTGAGAGTTATGATAGCAGTGTGACTGCATCAAAGCAATGGTCTTTACATCAGATGGATGTAAAGAATGCATTCTTGCATGGGGATTTACAGGAAGAGGTGTATATGTTGCAGCCACCTAGTTATGAGGATGTGAGTCACCCCGAGCATGTTTGCAGGTTGAAGAAAGCCTTGTTGTATGGCTTAAAACAAGCACCAAGAGCATGGTCTGACAAGATTTTTAAATATCTTGTCTCACTATTGGCTTTCATGTAGCTAATGCAGATTTCTCGCTGTATGTGAGACACAGTGATAGAGGGGTTGTGCTTGTTGTCATCTATGTAGATGACCTAATCATTATGGGGGACCATGATTTAGAGATCTTTGATGTAAAGATCTTGCTTAGACAGAAGTTTGAGATGAAGGATTTGGGGGAGCTTAGATATTTCTTGGGCATTGAGGTGATTAGGTCACCACATGGTGTTGAATTACTGCAGAGATAGTATGGCTTGGACATGTTGTCCAAGTATGGTATGATAGGCTGTAAGCCTATCTCAGTGCCATTGGATCAGAATGGCAAGTTGAGTGCAGATTTAGGAGAGATTTTGGAGGATCCTACTATGTATAAGCGCATAGTAGGGAGCTTGATCTACATGATGATCACCAAGCTAGATTTGAGCTATGTTATTGGGTTGATGAGTCAGTATATGCAGGTTCCTCGAAAGCCGCATTTGGATGCATTGAGACGTATACTGAGGTATGTGAGGTCTACTTTGCATTGTGGACTATTTTATGAAACTGGGATAGAGATATGTGTACATGGGTACACAGATGCTGATTGGGCTGGTATATCTCAGATAGAAGATCTACTAGTGGCTTCATGTTTTCTTTGGGGAGTGCTACTATGACTTGGAGTAGCAAGGAGGTTGCTTTATCCAATACAGAGGTTGACTATAGAGGTGCTGCTATGGCAGCATGTGAGGTAGCTTGGTTGAGAAAGCTACTTGCAGATTTAAGTCTATCAGTGGATAGACAAGCTATCATTTTCTATGACAACATTAGCAGTATACAGTTGGCCCCAGGAACCCAATTTTTCATGCTCGCATGAAGCATATAGGGTCCACTACCCTTTTGTCAGAGAGAAGGTTTTGGCAGGAGACATTGACCTTGTCTATGTCAGCACACAGGATCAGGTAGGTGACATCTTCACCAAAGCATTGGGTACAGAGAAGCTCCACAGATTCAGGGCTTTGCTTAATGTACATGAGGTGGACTTGAGCTCGAGGGGGAGTGTTGAGATATCAAGCTAATCTAGTGAGACGGTGGACACTGATGACCCGCCTGGGAGATAGGTCCCACACTTACACCACTGGCATGGTTGGTGAGATTATGGGTGATATGCGGCCAGTGGGATGATAGGCTATGTGACAGCCATTCTAGAGACTGGCATAGTTATAGTGCCAGCTCATTTAGTTGGGTTCACACTATAGAGAACCCTAGTATGTATTTGGTTGAGTACCTTTTCATATGTGTGTACTCTTATCTTAGTATATGGTGTGTTGAGTGTTGAGTGAAGAAGAAGAAGATTTTCATCCTCTCACCTTGTGTGTGTTCTCTTTTAAGGTTTTGTGAGTGTGTGTGTGCTTGCAAGAGCTCTTCTCCCCTGCATCTTTTCATCTCCTTCGACAATCTTGTGGAGAGGCCTGCCTCTCTGTGTGTGCAAGACACTCCATGACCAACATATGTAGGGTCGCTTGACCTCCCTCTTTGTACGGGCCGAGGGATTATTCCCCCCCTTCTGCATGGCCATATCTGACCTCTTATCTACCAAAATAGAAACTGGGAAATCATGTCTATAGGAAAGCATGGCCATATCCATCTATGGGAGAAACCAAGCAACAACAACATACCCTGGTTGTTCAAGGGATTGAAGTCCACGTGAGGTGGGAGGACCACATCATCAACAAGGATCACATTCTTGCAGTGGATCGGACACTACATTGGGCAAACCCTCTTGCAGTGGATATTGGACACTACATTGGGCAAACCCTCTTGCAGTGGATATTGGACACTACATTGGGCAAATCCTCTTGCAATTCTATGGAGGTTAGCTATCACCTCATGTGTGCTTTCATTTAGGATACGCGTGGCATAATTATAGTTAGAGTGTGCGATTATATTAAGGGAGGGTTTTGAAGATCATGCTTATCTACTTTTAGCTCCCACATTCTTCTACTACACTTCTGCTCAAGTCTAAAGTTGTGACAACGTATTGCAAAACAAATCACTAGGGATTCTACACTTTGTTTATAGACTTTGTTTATAGAGCAAGCTTTTTAGCATTTCAATATAGAGCAAGCGGTTCAGGGCTTTGGCACAAAGCGGGCTTATCGTGTAGTCCAAGATTTTAAAAACCTTAGGTTTTTTATTACTAATGTTTAAACAACGAAAGTCTAGATATACATGATGATTTTTATTAATTGAGGAGGAGTGAATAGTAGGGATTAAAAGCCAGTAGAAAAATCTAAGAAAAAGAGGTGGGACTTACTTGGGTAATAGGAATGCTTCGGGCTTGATAGTAGCTTGATCGAGATCACCAATAGCTCGATTGAGATCACCAACTGCTCCACCGAAGGTGACAACAACTTGATCGAGTTCACCAACAACTCCATCGAAAGAGACAGCAGAGCAGCTCGTTGTTGAAAGGTGAGAAAAAGGGGAGATAACATTAAGATTGATCGAAGGAGAGATACACAGATAACAAAAGATGTGGAAAGTTTGGGAATTTTAGGGTACTAATGTCTTGGATGAGATATGTGGCCACCACCGACATTGATATTCTTATTTTAATAAATTTTCCGAGAAAACTCACCATAAAAGTATCTTGCTCAAGATAAATTAATTCATTTTCACTCTTGCTCGAGAAATATTAATCTAATTTCATTTTCAATATCTCGCCTGAGATATATTAAATAATTTTTTTCCTCAGCTGTGAAATATTTTCTTCATTACCATATCTCGCCTGAAATATGGTAATTCAATTTCACACGTATATTAATCCAATTTTATTTTTGGTATCTCGCCTGAGATATATTAAATAAATTTCTGTTTCTTAGGCTGTAAAATATTTTCTTCATTACTACATCTCACTCGAGATATGGTAATTCAATTTCACGCATATATTAATCCATTTTCATTTTTGGTATCTTGCTCGAGATATATTAAATAAATTTCCATTTCTTGACCGTGAAATATTTTCTTCAATTACCATATCTCGCCCAAGATATGCCTATTCAATTTCACGCATATAGTAATCCAATTTCATTTTCGGTATCTCAATCGAGATATATTAGATACATTTTGGTATCTCGCCCGAGAAACATTTTCTCAATTTTTATATCACCCAAGATATAAACATTTCTTGACCGTGAAATATTTTCTTCAATTACCATATCTCGCCCAAGATATGCCTATTCAATTTCACGCATATAGTAATCCAATTTCATTTTCGGTATCTCAATCGAGATATATTAGATACATTTTGGTATCTCGCCCGAGAAACATTTTCTCAATTTTTATATCTCAACCAAGATATAAATATACATACTAAGTTGGCATGGAACCACCATGACTCGGAAATCTAGTTAGCAACTCCACCTATCTCGCTCGAGATACGTTGAGATGCTGACTAGATTTCTTGGTCATGATGCAATGTATCTTGCCTGAGATATAGCGTGGCAATTCTTCTCAAACCAACACGGTCGCCGCATATTTGGAGCGAGATGTGTGACCGTGGTAGCTTGGCAATGTGTGATTGGTACTTTTTAACTTGCTCAAGATACCCCGGACACGGATTCGAGAAGCTTAAAAATGTCCCACTTCTTTCCAAACTGCCTCGAAGTAGCTAGCTTATCATGCTACTGCCCTAATCAATTTTGCAGTCTTGGTTTCTTTTTCAAGTGTGATATTCTATTTGCAAGATTAGAAGGGGAAACCATAATTGATTTAGAGATTTAAGCCCAAGAGTCTTAGATTTGATTGCATAGAGCCAAGAGGTGGATTAGCTAGTGTGATGAGGAGTGATTATCACCCTAGAAACATAAGTTTTAAGCTCCAATCAAGTGGATTAGGGTTTGGATGTTATTCCCTTTGATAATATTCATGCATTGTTAAAATTGGTAGCATAGAGCATTTTGATGGATTCTTTTGTATGCTATTGTAGGTGTCTTTGCGACCTGTAGTAGGTACAAATTTGTCTACTTCTCTTTGTGTGGATTAGTATCTACTCTATTTATGTAGGGTTTTAACATCTCCCTAAGGCATATGTTGGTGGTGTTTAAATGTATGTGGATGTGTGTTTAAATGTATGTGGATGTGTGTGTAGGTTTCTCTCTCTCACATATTGTACATGCCTGTTTCACTCTATAAATGTGCTCTTTTTCTTTCTAAATAAATGTTTATTTGGGTTTTATATTTTAGTAACAACAACAAGGACTTCTAAAGTCAAGAAGCAACCTTCCCTCTGCATAGTCTCAAAGGTAGGCTAAATGTAGCTATTCAAGTATTACATTTTGAGTACATAAAAGAAAGGATTTGCTTTTAGCACCCTAAAATATGTACTCTGTGTGTGTGGTCTTCCAGTGAAAAAGGATTTACTTTTAGCACCTAAAAGATGCACTCTACATAGTGTCCAAGATCCTATCCATTATATCTTTGTAATTAAGATATAACATACTTTGTGATATCTATAGATTCATTCTATCTTTGTAATGAATATATAACATATTTTATATCAAAATGTAGTGCGTTGGAAAGCTTCCAAAGTCAACTTTCCTCAACAGACTCGTTTTTCCATGACAAAAGAAGAGGAGTTTCATGAAGAATGTTGCGGGCTTAGTCTTGAAGGTAAAGACCCCAGGTTGTTGATTGATGAAGATTTCAATGATACCTAATGGCTTTCAATGTGGCCCAGAAGTGCCATAATAATGAGAAAGTCCGCTTCTTGACGTCATTAAGAGTGGATCTATATGAGGAATGCGTTCTTCTTTACCACAAAATCTATCAAGCAGTCCCCTCAAATAATGAAGTCTCAATGCATTTTTCTCAGGGATTCACTTGGAAAAGGTGTAAAGCAGCCCAAAGCCCTTTAAAGAAAGAGAAACACAAGGTGAAATGGGCTGATTTTGCTGAGGGTGTCATGAATAATGTGATTCAGCAAAAGAAGTTGAATATGAAAGAAGGATAAGTGGAGAGTAGTAAATGGCCCTCAATGATTGGCATAGTTCACCTTCACACAACCACCACCACCTTGATGATTCATCTGTGTCAAAGCATTTAAATGAAGAATTTAGATTTCAAGAGAATCACCAACCTAGCTTCAATGGAGGTAGGAGATCTAGCTTTGATCAAGGTTTAGGCTCAATATCTACACACACATTTAGTAGTATGCCAACAACAGTGGCGACTTCAAGTGAAAATTGTCAATGCAGCTACTCAGATGCTCCAAACATCACTTGTAACATTACAAGAGAGGAAATACAGAGTAATCATGGTAAAAGATGCCTTAGATGAGGCAAAGATCATTAGGGAGACGAATAGGCGTGCGTGCTACGTGGGGCCATCAAAACACTCAAAAGACTTGCAAAGGATAGGGAAGAGTTAGAGAAACACCAAAGTGGGTTGGTGCCCAGTGAGGACACCATACAAAAACTTGAGGCAATAATAGAGGCCCGAAAGGAGATGTTGAGGGATTTGACTTGCAAGATGAGGCCATTGAGTATGTTGCTCCATTTTGTACTCAATTGGATAATAAGGTGGCTGAGTTGTAGGTAAATTGATGACATAAATTAATTTAGGCCATTTCTTGAGTTATTTCTATGTATTGAGATAGAATTACCACAATGTGAATAGGCCGTTTCTTCGTGGACGAACGAACACAGCCCTGTCATCGTGTTGTGGTGATTTGTATAAAAGTCATGGAATAAATGCTATTTGCACCATTAAGACACTTTGAACATGTTATTTTAGGCCTTTTCTTGAGCTATTTCTATGTATTATGATAAATTCACCACAACAACGCGAACCTTCGTGCATGAACACAACCCTTGCATTGTGGTGGTTTTTGTATGAAAGTCATGGAATTAATGCTATTTGCACCATTAAGACACTTTGAACACGTTATTTTAGGCCATTTCTTGATTTATTATTCTTTTATGTTTTATTCTCATAGCTATGATCATTAGCTGATAATTTTCTATGTTCATGCTTAATTTTTATTCATAGATAGAACTTGACAATTTGATGATTCAAGTTGAAGACTCCACATCCCAACATCGGTTTTTATTGAGTCCCTCTCCTGAACCATCTGAAGGACAAGAGGGTACTAGCTCTTCCACTTACACTACCTAAAGCCTCAATGAGTGCTAAGAGCATACATTAGGGGAAGGTTGAGGTCTATAGGGGCTTTGACTTTAGATACCTTCTTACTCAATGGCTAGAAGTTTGAATTTCAAAGTTTCCCGCCAAAATTGAATTTAAAATTGAGTGGGCAAAACCATATCATGTGACATATCTATGGAAAGAGCTCAGCGAGTAGATTCTGGATCTCTAATCTCCGACAAATTTTGAGCTCATATGTAGAAGTCCCCCCCCCCCCCCCACTTTTTGGGAATGAAAAGGACAAAAAGGCATCTTCTAGAGAATCTTTTGACCACCTTTAATCACCCAACATTTTTGTATACATGGCATCACATGATTGGCCCTTTTCCTTAATAACCTTTTAATCACATGGCATCTAAAAGGGCCCCTATAGACCTCAACCTTCCCCTAATGTTTGTTATTATGGGTGACTGCATGGTATGTGGTTTTGCAATGGATAAAAATGATGTGGTGGGTCTATACATGATTCCCTGTATATACATATCTACTACCATCTATGCTTTGCCGTTGCTTGCAAACAAAGAGCAAATGATCACTGATGTTGCAAGAAGTTAGTGTTTTCCACATCTTCCAAGGAGCTTACAATGAAAGAAGGTAGCGCAGTACTCTCTATTTTAATTATGTGTACATACTTACTTTGTCATCATTGTTGAAATATTGAGAGTTTTATATTACACTATTAGTTTTTTCTATGGACTAACAATGCATATTGTGTACATACTTACTTTGTCATCATTATTGAAATATTGAGAGTTTTATATTACACTATTAGTTTTTTCTATGGACTAACAATGCATATATCATACATTGACCTTAACAAATCCTTTTGATGTGTTGTTTTTTTAAGTGATCTCTCAAGCGGGATCGTCTCTTAGATCTAATAACATGGTAGAGCTAGATCACGAGGACTTTTATGATCCCTCCTCCCATAAGGGTAGCAAGGACCAAGACGATGGCTTGCCAAGGGAAGAGGACTTGTAGCAGTAAGGGAGCTCTCAAAAGTGCATGGAGTTTAAAAAGGTGGCACGGATTTGGATGGGTGTGATGAAGTGAAGAATTGGCAAAATGAGCTGAGGAATTGAATGAAGCCAAGGATGGGTAGGTTCTTGAGAGCGACTGACCGGAGTGCATGTTAGAGTGGATTTTTCACAGGAAGTTACTGCACATCATGGCATTAGATTGGCTTTAATGCCCCCTAATGAAGAACAAATTGAAAGTCCTGAGAGAATGTGAAGAAGTGAAAGTGCTGTGATCCAAAATCTACTTCAATAGAATGACCCCCCAATATGCACAAAAAAATGTTTTAAACCCGTTCTAGTGTCCCCAAGTCAAAATGTTGCAAGCAATTGTAGTTTTGCTACTATCTTACATAATATGTTTATAAAATTGAGACCAATTTTCATTTTGATAAAATTCTAAATGCTTTTCAAATCAATGTTCCAACATTATATTTATGAAGTTGAAAATTCATACAAAAACTAACTCGTCTCTGTATATAAAAAACTGACTCGTCTATATATTTCAAAAATGATTTACAACAAATTAGTTTCATAACTGAAGATTACTAAGAGCATTTCAATAATGTTTAGAGTGGCTTGTGGTGGTAGCAAACTAGGAGGTGGGGTCTTCTATAGGAGATTTGGAGGATTGGGTGGGATCTTCTATAGGAGTTTGGTAGGCCGCTTCATATTGTTGTGCCGATGGTGGATTTGGAAGAATGGGATTCCTGGGACCTCGTACCGCAACACGGTTCATAACAAGGTAATCAATTGCCTCTGCTCGTAACTTTCTAACATCTAAACTTGAATAGGCTCCCAACGGTGGACTCTACAAGAACAATATAAAGTGGGATAAGTGTTTTATGTAGAATAATAAGAAAACAAATACTAATTTAATAGAACCTACATTGTCTTATAACTAAAAAGTCCTATGCAGGAGCAATTTTGCATTTAGCCAGACCCTCCATCCACATGAGTGGTAGTTGGGTTGTATTGGAACTTCTACTCTACTTATTTGTATATCCAAAAAATTATCTTGAGTCAAAGCTTCCTAGGCATTCAACATTTTCTTAACAGATGTGAAAAATAACCTCATTAAATATTCTATATTTAAAAGTTTCAATGGGTTGGAGTTGCCAATACTTCTATTAGAAACACTTACAATTGGACATGTTTATGGTAGCCTGCCACCATCGAGTTGGCTAAGTAACATACTCTGACGCAAAGGTCAAAAAAGACCAAGCTCCAATGGTTTCTGCAGAAACCTTAAACGCTTACAAAAATATCATTAATGAATTTATCATGTATAAAAATTATACTGGTACTTACATTTCATGGTACACTTACAATTGGACATGTTTATGGTAGCCTGTCACCATCGAGTCGGCTAAGTAACATACTCTGATGCAAAGGTCAAAAAAGACCAAGCTCCAATGGTTTCTGCAGAAACCTTAAACGCTTACAAAATATCATTAATGAATTTATCATGTATAAAAATTACATCATTTTCCATCTCATCCCATCTTTCCTCATTTATTCTCATCACATCTCACCCACTTGCATGCATCAACCCATATTCACATCCCATTTGTAAGATTCCTCCTCCAACCCCCTTTTGATGTCTAGTATCTTCCCCTATAATCAATCCCTCTTCAGAAATATAAAGACCTTGTTTCTAACTGTTTTAACCTAGAGAGAGAAAATATTCTAGAGAGAGAATATTCAGATTTTGAATATTTTTGGATAGAAAAATATCTCACCTTATTAAAATGAATTCCCCCGAAGAAACAAAAATTCAAAAAGAATTTTCCAATGTGCAATTGGAATTAATTGGAAATAGGTATTAAGAACCTTAGTCTAAGGGTCTAGATTTGCAGAAATTTTTGGATTATGGTCCAATTAAGGTTCCTATGGGCCAATAGCATCAATCCATGTGTAGGGAGGAGATAAATCCTATTTGTAAAAGAAGATACCCAAAAATGAGTAAATGCTCACATAAGATGAAGAGTTGAAAATGTACAAGGTTTACTAGTAAAAAACTATGAGTAATATCAAAAAAATGAGATAAATTGAGTATCCAAAAATGAGTAAATGCTCACATAAGATGAAGAGTTGAAAATGTACAAGGTTTATTAGTAAAAAACTATGAGTAATATAAAAAAAATGAGATAAATTGAGTATCCAAAAATGAATAAATGCTCACATAAGATGAAGAGTTGAAAATGTACAAGGTTTATTAGTAAAAAACTATGAGCAATATTAAAAATATGAGATATTTTGGGTATAATCATTCCATTTTGACACATATGTAAGGAAGGGGAGTTTTTTATAGGAGGTGCATATTTCACATGCTTGAATGAGTTTTAAACTCAAAAAAAATGTGATATTTTTATCTCTCATCTCTCTTGAACCAAACCAAATCAAAATGGAACCAAACCGAATCAAAAAGCAACCAAACTAGGTCCAAATCTAGTCCAAATTCAACCAAACTGACTTGGAAAATTCTAGAATCAGTTTGTTTGGTTAGGAGCTCAATTTTTCCTATGAATAGAAGCCTCCCCTTGTTGAAAAAAATATAGTGTCTTATGCATTGTTACTCTACTCCACCTAAGCCAAGAACTGTGAATTCTTTAATAATTCACTAGTTTTTGACACTTCTCTCTTTCTTCAATCTCCATTGGTGGCTCCATCAACATACTAAACCAATTGATTGGTTGGGGGCCTCTACCGTGAACAAAGAATCAAGCAATTTGTAAGGTAAGTATAGTGAATTTTACTCTTTTCTATAATTTCTCAATGTTTTATCTCTTCTCAACCCCTCTCAAGCTTGAGAAGCTTAATTGGTATGGTTTTTGAATGCTATTGAAGTTAATTGATTAATGATAGTAAAGAATTACATAAATTTCCATTTATGTTTAATTCTAATGGCTTTTTCTCTCTCTCACTCAAGAAATGGTCATACTCATGACCATTTCTCAATCCAAATGATGTATAGATGTGGATGTGAATGGAGATATGGATGTATGCATGTAGATGTAGATGTATAGATATGGATGTGAATGGAGATGTGGATGTATGCATGTAGATGTAGATGTATAGATGTGGATGTGAATGAAGGTGTGGATGTATAGATGTGGATGTATGCATGTAGATGTAGATGTATATATGTGGATGTGAATGGAGGTGTGGATGTATGCATGTAGATGTATAGATGTGGATGTATGCATGTAGATGTAGATGTATAGATGTGGATGTGAATGGAGATGTGGTTGTATGCATTTAGATGTATAGATGTGGATGTGAATGGAGATGTGGATGTATGCATGTAGATGTAGATGTATAGATGTGGATATGGATGTATGCATGGAGATGTAGATGTATGCATGGAGATGTAGATGTATAGATGTGGATATGGATGTATGCATGGAGATGTAGATGTATGCATGTAGAGTAGATGTATGGATGTGAGCGTGAATGTGGATGTGGATGTATGCATGGAGATGTGGATGTATGGATGTGAGCGTGAATGTGGATGTGGATGTATGCATGGAGATGTGGATGTATGCATGTAGATATAGATGTATAGATGTGGATGTGAATGGAGATGTGGATGTATGCATATAGATGTAGATGTATAGATGTGGATGTGAATGGAGATATGGATGTATGCATGTAGATGTAGATGTATAGATGTGGACGAGAATGTGGAGGTGGATGTATGCATGTAGACATAGATGTATGGATGTGAATATATGATGATATGTGATGTGAAGGAATCTAAAGTGAGGAGATGGAAAATGATGTGATTGGATGAGTACACATATAAATGGAATGTGGAATAAGTAATGTGGGTTGATGAGGGATAATGTGAAAAAATGAGAGTTAATATAGAAACTGTATTTGTAAACTGTTTGTAAATGCTGTTTGTAAATGACTGTTTTATGTCAAGAATGCTGGGGAAGCATTTTGACCGTCTTGTGATTAAGGTCGTGATGATAAAGTTGCAACTGCTGACGGAGAGTCAATGGAGGACGTCTCGCGTAGCAAGGTCGGCCGAGGTCTTGACCAGCCTCGGTGCGATTAAAATGGTGAGCTTCCGGTACGGTGGATGAGGGGCCAAGGAAGCGGCCTATGAGTGAAGCGCTAGGTCACCTGCGAAGGATCCTAGAGGGTGCTGACCATACGGTGCTCGGGCTCTGGGTCGCCTAGGATACCCACGCGTGCGTCGAGGAAGATATTGGAACAAGGAGTAAGAGTTGTTTTCTGACATCGGGCATGGATCTGGTTGATTGACCTTGTTGGTCTTCAATGGATGAGTCCATGGCTCTTTATATGGATCTGTTGGTTGATCTTGCTGATCTTCAACGAGAGTCCATCTTGATAAGTGATTATATTGCCGAGTATTATGGGCTAGGAACTAGGAAACGGCCCCTGATGAGTGGACAGGTGGTGAGCGTCCTAGTTGCCAATGATGCCATAAATACTCTGATGAAGGAATGATGGAAAAATCAAGAATCAACCGGATAAATTGGAAGATTGTGATCAGTGATACTATGGTTTTATTAAAGGATTGTTTTAAACTGGTTGAATTTGTGAAAAGGCAATTTCATATTGGGTGTGTGAGTGGTGTGACTAGTTTTATTTTTGCATGAACATCCGGCTAGGGGGCCTTGGAACTCTTTTCCTTGGTACCCGGGGACAAAACCTAACAAAATTCTTAATTGGATCCCATCACTACAGTGGTTGGGCGGTTGGCTAACCCATGGGACTGGATGGGGTTAGGCTGGACTGATGGATCCATAAATCGAGACTCAAACTTTTGTTTTTACGATAGATAAAATAAACCCCAGACAGTAACTGTTCTATGGCTGTGCCTCTTGAATGGGAAAAAAAGCGTTGATCCCAATGATCCAAGTGCAAGTTTCTTCCTTAATCTGACCAAGTATCTTATAGATGTAATTGGATCAGCTCGATCAGAAATGATCTTGACTACGTTAGAGTAAAAAGTTATCCTGGTGAAATCGCCCGTGCTTTTCGATAAAGGAAGTTTTTTCGGGTTCGGTTTTAGAACAACCGACGGATTAGTCTCTTATCTGGATATCCGTGGGTGAGGCCCCGAATGTGGGACCCCTGTCCCGCACGAGAAGTGCTACTTCCACTGCTAGTATCTCGAATCTGTTGCTCGGTGGGAACATGGATCTTACAGTTGGTATCAGAGCATTTGGTTAATAAAGATCAACTGAGAAGACAAATATGTCAAAAATTTATCAAGAAAGACAAAAAAGTTATAATTGTGTGATATAATTCATACAATTTGATATTCAAACTGAAACTCGTAATTTGGTAATTGGGTCTTCAAATGGAAGTACCACAATTATATAGAATCCCTGACTTGCTTGAGGCCTAGACATGATGGTATTTACCTTATAATTCCAAGGGCCGTGACTACCGTATATACCGAGAGTATAACTGCAGCTCTTTACTGGCAGTATATACGAGTAAATCTAAGACTTGAAATTATAAGCGTTAATGCTATCCAGATGATGATTTCAAATGTGATTGATATGATTTTTAATTCTGTTTGAGAATTGATGAATTGATTTGGATTCTGTTTGAAAATTCTGATTGAAAAATGATGATTTTTAAAAATTAGTTGAAATATAATGAAACCACAATGAGGGGGAATGGGACGAGTCCCTGTGATGATATTCATAACTAGAATGATGATAATGAATTCAGCAAATCACTATGAGATTAGTGGGTTGTGCTGTCAGATTGCTACTGTTAATACTTGACCAGTAGATCAAGTTAAGGGATGTCAAATTGAGAACTTACTTGACTGAAATTTCCGTGGAGGAATGTTTCGAAAAGGAAACTTTTCGGTCTAATGGACCATTATCATGTTAAAGATATGAATGATATGATCTAAATGAATTGTTATTTAATGATGAGTTCTATATAAGGGATATTTATCCCAGTGTTCTGTTGGGTTGACCAGAATATAAGGAACCCCAGAATAAAATTGGATCTTAAGAAAAAGAGCTGTCCTCTACCTTGCGAGATGAGGACATCTTGCACTTTTTTAAGTGGGGTAGAATGTAAGATTCCTCCCCAACCTTCGAGGTATATAGGAGTAAGAATCTCCCTTTCTGATCTTATAATTATTCCCTCTAAAATAAAAGAAAGTTTCTGTTTAAAAAAAGGAAGACCCTTTCCCTAGAATACTTCTCAGGCGTCCCACCTGTTTTAAGGATTTAGAACAATGAGTTCAGGAGTGAGAATCGGTGTTTTGGATACAAAGGTTTTGGTTTTCATTCGAGTACGGCCCAAAAGAAGTTCCTTATCTCTTGGGAAGTATAAGAAGTTATCCCCCAGATATTGTGGGCCTTATATCTGAATTCAATGAAAGTAGGTGACTTAACCTACAAGCTTCTTTTACCTCCTCATCTCAAAGTTCTTAATGTATTTCATAGAAATATATGCCAAACCCAAATCAAGGAAAGACAGTAAAACTTCAGTGGCAAGATACCGTTGGCTTCTAAGTTACGCTAGCTCCTTCCTTTATATAAGTCGTAACCTTTAACTGTCGCTCACAGTAATCTTACTTCCATCGATCTCTCTTCTTCTTAATCTCCTTCATGGCTTGGCAACAGGAATTAGTTTTATCCATGATGATTTCTCACCTTCAAGATGCAAGAGAGTCTGTGAAGAAAGATTTTATAGAACAGTATGAGCGCTCACTTTTCCCTCACTTGGAAACTTCTGTAGCGCAGACCAAATGGCGGACCTATCAAGACATAACTAGGGTAACACCCTGGGGTCAGCAGCACTTTCGTAACAATGTCCGCTTGGCCATGGTTATTGAAGCCTTAGGTTTGGGTCCCCGATACTACTGCGTCATGAGATCAAGGCATCTTGGGTTTTCTGAGCGGGTCTTCTTACTGGCGTGTTTTCTTCCTCATGAGAAGATATGCCTTTACCCCGTTTTTGGCTTGCCTCTCAGAGGTCCTTTTGTTAGATCACCTCATACCACTGAGATAGGTGCGACAATAACCAGCAGAATCATTCCCATAGATGAGTTACCCTATACTTGTGCAGCTTGTGAGTGCTGTTTTTGTGACCATATGATGGACGGGCTTATGGAAGTGTAAAGAGTTCTTCTATCTTTACTGTATATGTTCCAAGAATGAATAAAGTTTAAATTTTGTTCTTGTCTTGAATCTTACTCTCTTTGAGACTTTTCTTGGTGGTTAATCTTTATTCGTGCATTTTGCGAAATTATCCCAAGTTGCGAGATGAGGGCATCTCACGTTTTTTAAGTGGGGTAGAATGTAAGATTCCTCCTCCAACCCCCTTTTGATGTCTAGTATCTTCCCCTGTAATCAATCCCTCTTCAGAAATATAAAGACCTTGTTTCTAACTGTTTTAACCTAGAGAGAGAAAATATTCTAGAGAGAGAATATTCAGATTTTGAATATTTTTGGATAGAAAAATATCTCACCTTATTAAAATGAATTCCCCTGAAATAGAAATTCAAAAAGAATTTTCCAATGTACAATTGGAATTAATTGGAAATAGGTATTAAGAATCTTAGTTTAAGGGTCTAGATTTTCAGAAATTTTTGGATTATGGTCCAATTAACGTTCCTATGGGCCAATAGCATCAATCCATGTGTAGGGAGGAGATAAATCCTATTTGTAAAAGAAGATACCCAAAAATGAGTAAATGCTCACATAAGATGAAGAGTTGAAAATGTACAAGGTTTACTAGTAAAAAACTATGAGTAATATCAAAAAAATGAGATAAATTGAGTATCCAAAAAGATGAAGAGTTGAAAATGTACAAGGTTTATTAGTAAAAAACTATGAGTAATATCAAAAAAATGAGATAAATTGAGTATCCAAAAATGAGTAAATGCTCACATAAGATGAAGAGTTGAAAATGTACAAGGTTTATTAGTAAAAAACTATGAGCAATATTAAAAATATGAGATATTTTGGGTATAATCATTCCATTTTGACACATATGTAAGGAAGGGGAGTTTCTTAAAGGAGGTGCATATTTCACATGCTTGAATGAGTTTTAAACTCAAAAATAATGTGATATTTTTATCTCTCATCTCTCTTGAACCAAACCAAATCAAAATGGAACCAAACCGAATCAAAAAGCAACCAAACTAGGTCCAAATCTAGTCCAAATTCAACCAAACTGACTTGGAAAATTCTAGAATCAGTTTGTTTGGTTAGGAGCTCAATTTTTCCTATGAATAGAAGCCTCCCCTTGTTGAAAAAAATATAGTGTCTTATGCATTGTTACTCTACTCCACCTAAGCCAAGAACTGTGAATTCTTTAATAATTCACTAGTTTTTGACACTTCTCTCTTTCTTCAATCTCCATTGGTGGCTCCATCAACATACTAAACCAATTGATTGGTTGGGGGCCTCTACCATGAACAAAGAATCAAGCAATTTGTAAGGTAAGTATAGTGAATTTTACTCTTTTCTATAATTTCTCAATGTTTTATCTCTTCTCAACTTCTCTCAAGCTTGAGAAGCTTAATTGGTATGGTTTTTGAATGCTATTGAAGTTATTTGATTAATGATAGTAAAGAATTACATAAATTTTCATTTATGTTTAATTCTAATGGCTTTTTCTCTCTCTCACTCAAGAAATGGTCATACTCATGACCATTTCTCAATCCAAATGAAGCTTTTTAAAAAGTTTTTCCTTAATCCAAGATTAATCTATGATTAAGACCAAATTAATGGCTTTCCCTATGCTTTTAGTTTATGTATTTCATGATAATTGATGATTCAATCCATTATGGGTTAATGATCCAATTAGGGATCATTCTAACCATTCCCTTAATGATAAGCTTTATCTTTTTAGATAATTGAGATTTATCAGTCATAGCAGCGGAGCTATGGCAAAATTTTTATAAAAATTACACATAAAAAAATTTCATTCAAAGCATGAAAAGAGGATTTCCTACTATATTCTAGGAACTATCATCCTAATTTAATTAAAAGAATTTTATTATGCATGGAGATGTGGATGTATGCATGTAGATGTAGATGTATAGATGTGGATGTGAATGGAGATATGGATGTATGCATGTAGATGTAGATGTATAGATATGGATGTGAATGGAGATGTGGATGTATGCATGTAGATGTAGATGTATAGATGTGGATGTGAATGGAGGTGTGGATGTATGCATGTAGATGTATAGATGTGGATGTATGCATGTAAATGTAGATGTATAGATGTGGATGTGAATTGAGATGTGGTTGTATGCATTTAGATGTATAGATGTAGATGTATGCATGTAGATGTAGATGTATGGATATGAGCGTGAATGTGGATGTGGATGTATGCATGGAGATGTGGATGTATGCATGTAGATGTAGATGTATAGATGTGGATGTGAATGGAGATGTGGATGTATGCATATAGATGTAGATGTATAGATGTGGATGTAAATGGAGATATGGATGTATGCATGTAGATGTAGATGTATAGATGTGGATGAGAATGTGGAGGTGGGTGTATGCATGTAGACATAGATGTATGGATGTGAATATATGATATGTGATGTGAAGGAATCTAAAGTGAGGAGATGGAAAATGATGTGATTGGATGAGTACACATATAAATGGAATGTGGAATAAGTAATGTGGGTTGATGAGGGATAATGTGGAAAAATTAGAGTTAATATAGAAACTGTATTTGTAAACTGTTTGTAAATGCTGTTTGTAAATGACTGTTTTATGTGAAGAATGCTAGGGAAGCATTTTGACCGTCTTGTGATTAAGGTCGTGATGATAAAGTTGCAACTACTGACGGAGAGTCAATGGAGGACGTCTCACGTAACAAGGTCGGCCGAGGTCAGCCTCGGTGCGATTAAAATGGTGAGCTTCCGGTATGGTGGATGAGGGGCCAAGGAAGCGGCCTATGAGTGAAGCGCTAGGTCACCTGCGAAGGATCCTAGAGGGTGCTGACCATACGGTACTCGGGCGCTCTGGTCGCCTAGGATACCCATGCGTGTGTCGAGGAAGATATTGGAACAAGGAGTAAGAGTTGTTTTCTGAAATCGGGCATGGATCTGGTTGATTGACCTTGTTGGTCTTCAATGGATGAGTCCATGGCTCTTTATATGGATCTGTTGGTTGATCTTACTGATCTTCAACGAGAGTCCATCTTGATAAGTGATTATATTGCCGAGTATTATGGGCTAGGAACTAGGAAACGGCCCCTGAGTGGACAGGTGGTGAGCGTCCTAGTTGCCAATGATGCCATAGATACTCTAATGAAGGAATGATGGGAAAATTAAGAATCAACCGGATAAATTGGAAGATTGTGATCAGTGATACTATGGTTTTATTAAAGGATTGTTTTAAACTGGTTGAATCTGTGAAAAGGCAATTTCATATTGGGTGTGTGAGTGGTGTGACTAGTTTTATTTTTGCATGAACATCCGGCTAGGGGGCCTTGGAACTCCTTTCCTTGGTACCCGGGGACAAAACCTAACCAAATTCTTAATTGGATCCCATCACTACAATGGTTGGGCAGTTGGCTAACCCATGGGACTGGATGGGGTTAGGCTGGATTGATGGATCCGTAAATCGAGACTCAAACTTTTGTTTTTACGATAGATAAAATAAATCCCGGACAATAACTGTTCTATGGATAGGAATCAACGGCTGTGCCTCTTGAATGGGGAAAAAAGCGTTGATCCCAATGATCCAAGTGCAAGTTTCTTCCTTGATCTGACCAAGTATCTTATAGATGTAATTGGATCAGCTCGATCAGAAATGATCTTGACTACGTTAGAGTAAAAAGTTATCCTGGTGGAATCGCCCGTGCTTTCCGATAAAGGAAGTTTTTTCGGGTTCGGTTTTGGAACAACTGACGGATTAGTCTCTTATTCGGATATCCGTGGGTGAGGCCCCGAATGTGGGACCCCTGTCCCGAGCGAGAAGTGCTACTTCCGCTGCTAGTATCCCGAATTTGTTGCTCGGTGGGAACAGGGATCTTACACCATTACACCTCATTCATTCACATCTATTTCAATTTACATCACACCTCATCACATTCATTCCACATCTCATCTCATTTATTCTTATCCCGATTCACATCACATCACATATCTCATTCTTATTCCGATTCACATCACATATCTCATCCATTCACATCCCATATCATTCATTTACGACATCACATCCTTTCATATACACATCCACATCCATTCTTTCATATACACATCCATATCCATTCTTCCACATACACATACACATCCACATCCATTCTTCCACATACACAGGTACTTACATTTCATGGTACGCCAACAAAACCACATCAAGGGGATCCATGTTAGTAGCGAACCAGTTGAGGATATTAAAAAATGTGACAGTTGGATCATGGAGGCGTGTTGACAACAGTGGGTCCAGCAGAAGCACATGACTTTGCATTGGAAATGGAAGATTCCCTACAATCATTCTGTAAGAAAAAAAATCAATCCTGCACTCATGAAGGAACGGGGAGCACGATTGTACAAATAAATGTCTCTAACTAAAATAAGAAACACTCACAAAACAATAGGCAGCATGATCGAGTCTGTGACCTTGCATCAATAGTTTTGCACAACTGTTACATTGTTATGAGACTAATAGGAAACACTATAAGGTAATACTAGAAAAGATTATTTATATGTAAAAGGTTTGCAAATAAATAAGGTTCACGGGATTTTAAATTGGAAATACCTAAAGAAATGGTTAATAGGCATCAAGGTTAAAGTAAAAGGAATGTAGATGGTGCACAGGGAAGCCCAAAGGCCACATAAGTAGGTGCCACCTTCTAGGGGGAGCATTGGAGAGTAAAAAAGCCATTCCTAGCCAATGAAAGGTCAAGGGACTGACGTTGGAAGGTCATGCATCACTTAGGCCTATATAACCATGTGTTTGGGGTCTATTTGGAATATGGTTTGGAAAATCAAATTTAAAGTCTAATTACAAGTCCTCAAGCTTATAATGCAACTATGTGACACCATTGAAGGTATGCACTATAAATGAGCATGTTTTGTTGGTACCATCTCCAACACAAATCTCACAATTGCATGGACATCCACACCCATGGAGACCAAACTTCTGAGAGCGCATGTGATTGAGTGCATCTTTCAATAAAGACATCTACACGTGACGAACAAAGAAAGGCTTCAAATACTGAATGCAATTGAATTTTGCATTCTGGATGACAATCTTTGAATCTATGAAATAACTCAACCTAAAGATAAAAAAACCAAAAATATACATTACTTAGCATGAAAGATGTGCTACTTGGGTTGAAAGATATGCTAATAGCACAATAGATATGCTACTTAGCAAGAAATATATGCTAATAACATGAAAGATATGGTACTTAGTGTGAAAGATATGCACGTATGATATGCTACTTAGTGTGAACAATATGCTACTTAGCATGACTTGAAGCATGACCTGAAGTATGATATGCTAACTAGCACGTACGATATGCTACTTAGTGTGAACAATATGCTACTTAGCATGACTTAAAGCATGACCACAATAGATATGCTACTTAGCAAGAAATATATGCTAATAACATGAAAGATATGGTACTTAGTGTGAAAGATATGCTAACTAGCACGTATGATATGCTACTTAGTGTGAACAATATGCTACTTAGCATGACTTGAAGCATGACCTGAAGTATGATATGCTAACTAGCACGTATGATATGCTACTTAGTGTGAACAATATGCTACTTAGCGTGACTTAAAGCATGACCTGAAGTATGATATGCTACTTAGCATGACCTGAAGTAGGAAAGATATGCTAACTAACATGCAAGATATGCTAATTAGCATGAAAGATATGTTACTCAGAGTGAAAAATATGCTAACTAGGATGTATGATATGCTACTTAGTATGACCTGAAGCAGGAAAGATATTATTACTAACATGAAAGATATGGTAATTAGCATGAAAGATATGTTAGAGTGAAAAATATGCTAACTATATATGATATGCTACTTATCATGAAAGATATGCTACTTATCATGAATTGAAACTAGCAAGATCAAATAGATGTGCTACTTAGCAGGAAATATATGCTAACTAACATGCAAGATATGCTACTTAGCATGAATTGAAACTAGCACGATCAAATAAATGTGCTATTTAGCAGGAAATATATGAAAACTAACATGCAAGATATGCTACTTAACATGAAAGATATGCTACTTAGCATGACTTGAAAGTATCATGATCATATAGATGTGCTACTTAGCAGGAAATATATACTAACTAGTATGCAACATATGCTAATTAGCATGAAAGATATGCTACTTAGGATGCAAGATATGCTAACATCATGATTTTCATGCTACTTAGCAACATGAAAAATATGTTACTTATAGTAAGAAATATGCTAACTAGCATGTACAATATGCTACTTAGCATGAAAGAAATGCTAACTAAATTGAAAGATATGTTACTTAGCATGAAAGATATACTATTTAGCATGATAAATATATTACTTAGCATGATAGATATACTACTTAACATGATAGATATGCTAACTAGCACGAGAAATATGCTACCTAGCATATATGAACTTTTTATGCTAGTTAGTTAGCATCATTTAGGCTAATCAACAGATGATGATTAGGCAAAGAATGTGCCCATAAAATGAATTAGTAAGTTGGTTAACACTTGAAACTAGAACAAGTAAACATAATATACCTGCGGCTCATTGAGTAGATGGACTGGGTGTTTGATGTAACTTTTCTTTTCTAATCTTTTTCTACAAACATCCTTCTTATTGGGATAAACACGTGACTCAGATTCCCAAAATGAGTAAACTAGTTCTTTCAATTCTTCAGTTATGGTACTGCCACGTTGATGCTTCCAACATGCCACCATGAGAATAAGACATTACCATCATTTGAAGTGGCTTGGACACAAGACCTTGTCTTGTACAAGGATGGCTTGGAAAGTTGCAAAACCCTTGCCACCTTAGCAATGGACATGTCTTCAGTTGCGTTCATCAGCATGGTCAGAGTACTTTTCTTTAAGAACAACTCTTCTTTATTTGTTGGCTGCCAATGTGTTGTACACATTGGCTACTAGAGTTGCTTGCCGCACTTGCAACTCCTCTCTAGATGATTGATCTCAAAATCCTAGCACTGTGGGGTGTTGTAGAATTCGATTAAAGATTTCAAACTTTAGTTTCTTTTCCATGCTTTGGGTCCTGTCATTGAAGAACTTTACTGTCTCAAAGATGATTCGCTGCTTTATTGATTCATCAATCTCCATTAAGTTAGTCTCACTCTTGTGCTTGTTTTGTTCGCGCTGTTCTATCTTCTTTTGGCCTCATACTCCTTGATGATGGCACATGATTCAAGTTGTTTCTCCCAAAGGGAATGATTGGTTGAATCTTCATGTCTTTGAAATCCTAGAATTAGTGAAAGTGAGCTTTACAATCCAGTCAAGTGACTTGGTAACAATACAAAAATGTAGTAAGTACCATCTTCTTCCATGAACATTGCAATCATAATACAAAAATTTACCTTCTTCTATCACTACTGGGAATGCACCTCTGTTGTCCTCAACAATCAGCCTTGTAATCTTGCCTTTAATTTCCACGTTTGGGAGAGAGAGAGAGAGAGATCGAGAGAGAGAGAAAGAGAGAGAGAAGAAAGTGAGAGGAAGAATGAGACATGGCGTTCTTAGTGTGTGTGTGTCCACCAAAACATTTGTGTGTATCAACAAATCAGCCCTTCCATCACTACTTCTTCCATCACTAACTACTGAGAATGCACCTCTGTTCTCCTCAACAATTAGCCTTGTAATCTTACATGTAATGTCCACGTTTGGGGGGGGGGAGGGAGCGAGTGAGCGAGCGAGCGAGCGAGCGAGAGAGAGAGAGAGAGAGAGAGAGAGAGAGAGAGAGAGAGAGAGAGAGAGAGAGAGAGAGAGAGAGAGAGAGTACTTTCTTGCAGGTGTTTGTTAGAGAGAGGGAGAGTGGGAGGGAAGAAGTGGGAGTAATTGTTGAGGATTCTTTTTTAAATTGTATTAAAAAAAGTCTTGTTAAAAAAAAATCTCTTTTTCAAAAGGCACCTTGTTAAATAAATAGAAAAGGAAATAGCATATGCTAGCAAGCAATGTCCATGGACATGCTATTTAGTAAACGTTAACATGCTTACACCCCTAGATCACACAGGGAATGGGACTTCTTACTTAGTGAAGAGTCCCATTCAAGATCTTACTTTGGGAGATGATCAATCCATCTACATCACCTCACCTTCACCATCTTTGCCATCACGATCGCCCTCTCTGACTTTATCAGATTTACAGAGGGGGATACATTCCTTCTTCCAGTGTGTTAGTGTGGGCCCTGACATCCATCATCTTCTCTCATGGTCCCCTTTTTGGCCTGAGAGGGGGTGTGTGAAAACAACATTTTTTCCAGCCCTAAAAACGGGATTTTAATGGGCTTTATTGTTTTATTTAGGATTTTTTATGTCTTTGTTTGCTAGCCGATAGGCCTTTAGGCCAGTTGACATCAATCCCACAGACTATATATAGTTGTGCCTTAGCACTTCACCATTGTACCACTTCTTGACCATATTAGGTACCATTTGCTGATGTTGTTCCTCTGTTGTTAGCACATACACCATGCTTGCTACATCACACCATCGCTTGTCAGCCCTAGCACATCAACATTTACTACTGACCACACCTTGGGACAACAGCCCGATCTACTATAGCACATTACTTCAGGGTTCTTCATCTGGCTACACTTTGGGATGATGGCCCTCTCTGCCACATAGATCACATCAGCATTATATATCTATTCATGGGACATAAGCCCTCTTTGCCACATAGATCACATCAGTGTTACATATCTTTTCATGGGACAAGAGTCCTCTCTGCTACAATAGAGCATATCAACGTTTTATCTTCAGCTCATGGGACAACAACCCCCTCTGCTACATAGACGACTTCAATGTTTTTCCTCATCTCACACCATCGGGACAACATCCCACTCTCTACTATAGTATAGGACATCATTGTTTTATCATCAATACTCTCTGGGATAGCAACCCACTCTCACACCATTGGGACCATAGCCTACTCTCTACTTATCTTCACCATTGACACCACTCGGGATGGCAACCCTCTCTTCTCTTCACCAACCCTCAGGTACGTAGCACCCTTGTCTCACCAGAGCCTGCACCCTTCAAGTATGTATCACCCTTGACACCACAGCCTACACCCTTCAGGTCTTGTAGCACCCTTGTCACCCAAGCTTGCACCACTACGCCACTTGGGATGGTAGCCCTATCTGCTCTTCATCTACCGCCTCAGGTACCACAACACTCTTGTCACACCAGAGCCTGCATCACCTCATCTTCCACTGCCACTACCACCTCTCGGAGTGCCTCTGCATCCACTAACGCGAGCCTTCGACACCGGCCACCTCTTGGAGTGCTTTGCCTCACATCGACGCGAGCCTTCGATAGACCGACCACCTCTCTCGGAGTGTTGCTTGGTCTGAGATGATCCCAAGCTCGTAGTAAATTGGTTGTAATTATGTCTGCACAACCCAAGGAAAGTTGTGGATCAATCGTTGAACCTGACCAATGTTGGCCCATGGTGAGAAGGTCTAACAAGAAGTGATATATACCACATGGTGGCAAGAAGAACCTTGTTTGCCACCACTACCCGGCCGGCTAAGGAAAGCCTCGTTGACATCCAGTCCAGTAGCTTCTTTTGATTGCTCAAAAGAAGAGGGGCTAACTGCTGCTCCAAGGAGATATCGATGCCCACCTGGCACAGGAGAATTGATGCTTTTATTGTCATGTAGTAGGCCATTCTAAGTCAAAGTGTCCCAAGAATGTCAGTATAGTGAGTGAACCATAGGGTCTCACTCTAGCTAGTAGTAGCACACTAGTTCTAGCTTCCATAGTCACTAGGTTTGAAGCTCAATAGACTAGGGTCTCAAAACCTTGGGTGAGGTTGAAAGCTAAGCACAAGGGGGTCTCACCCGCTATCCATATTGGTGTGCTTCAAAGTTCACCAGCTAGTCCTATGAGTGGAGAATGCTATGTGGCTAGTAGTTCTTGGGCTTTAATCAAGGAGGCTAGTAATTCTGAGTTGTTTAAGGCTAAATGATTACCTGGTCACACTTCTTTTAGATTGTGGTAGTACTAAGGATGTCATTTTTTAACAAGTGGCTCAGAGGGCTAAGTTGGAAGCTATCTCCATCGATAGAAAAGTGTCATGATTTGTGTCAAACATGACTCACGATGTCAAGCACTTAGTTAAGAATGCACTATTAAACATCAAGAAACTAGAAATTACATTTTTTTGCAAGCCGTGGCTTGAACATAGACTCATGAGGTTCAAAGAAGTATCTCTCGTACTAGTCAGGTTGGTAGTGGTAGCATGCCAAGGATCATGAGTGTTCATCTACTCATAATGTGGTGTGTGGCACAAAAATTGACCCATCACACATGCAAATGGCATAGGTGACAGAAGGAATGAAAGAGAAGGTTGGCGGCAAGTAGAGGAGTGCAAAATTCTAGGGCATGTGTGTGCAAATTTTGGTGCCAATCCGGTATGATTTACATGGTCATGCATGCTTGCCTAGCTAGGTGGCCAAACATAGAGCTTGCACATAAGGCGGCCAAGCACAAAGCTTGCCCATAGGTGGCCAAGCACATAGGCCGAGGGTCTTCAAATCAATAAAAATTAAAATAAAGAAAAGCTCATGAAGCATTACTTGGATGGAGGGAAGGTGCGGACGAGAGGAGAAGTGGTGGCAGGTGTTGATCAAATCGTTTGCTTGAAGTAGTTGAGGGCGTCAATGCTAAGAATGTAGATGGCTCTTGCAAATTTGTGGAAGCCATTTGATTTGGGTTTTTTTTTTAAAATTTCTCAGACCATCGCTTATGTGACGTCTGTATAAGTGACATCGTGTAAGCAATGCTTTCTAGTATGCAACTGTCATTGTTGCCATTCTGTAAACAATGCATAAGTAACCATTGCTTATGAAACGTTCTATGCGATGGAGGTTTGCAATGGTGCATTAGCACATTTCAAACACATCGCTTAAGCGACGTTTGTTCATTTAATAAGCGTTTGTTCTAGTGTTTGTATTTGCATCATGATGATGCAATTTGTACACATATTTATCCCTACTTATACATTTTATACTTACATCATGATGATGCCTTTTCTATACATAAACTTATAACATATTTTATACTTGCATCATGATGATGATGATGTGTTTTGAAAGTGTGCGTGTACACACACACATACACACACACACACACACACACACACACACACACACACATTGATGATTATTGCAATATTAAGACTCTTCTACATACAAGGTCATTGAATGTTTAAACAAATTTCATTAACATTCTAAATTGCAGCTTGCCATTTCATTAACATTCATGACTTAGTGACTAACCTTCATGTTTGTTGACATCCTTTTTTTAAATCATGATACGTAAATTACCAAGTGTGAGCACCAAAGATATATTGCACAAAATGAATTAGCCACAAAGAGAGAGAGAGAGAGAGAGAGAGAGAGAGAGAGAGAGAGAGAGAGAGAGAGAGAGAGAGAGAGAGAGAGAGAGAGAGAGAGAGAGAGAGAGAGCAAAGAAGAAGATTGTGTGTGGGAATAGGGCTGTTTATGACTATTAAACATAACGTCATTTCTACTTACGATGAGTTGCAGCGACATTTTATGTTATAGTAATAATAATATACGTGATGTTTAGCATGAGAAAAGTGGGACTAGGAGTGACACTAGGAGTGACGTTTAGTGTCACTCCAAGTGTCACTAGGAGTGACACTTGGAGTGACGTTTAGCGTCACGTCACTCCAAGTGTCACTAGGAGTGACGTTTAGTGTCACGTCACTCAAAGTGTCACTTTTGTAACACTAAACGTCACTCCTAGTGTCACAAAAGTGACATTTAGTGTCACTCCAAGTCTCATTTTTGTGACACTATTAGTAGTAACCCTTACAATCTAAGGTGCAACTAGACTTGTAATAAAACTATGATACCCTGATAGTTAACTATGATGCTACCCATATTCATGCCATTGAATATATATATTAACTAGTGCTCAGAAGCGGTCACAAATTAATATATATATTAAGGTTCCAAGAAACATTTGAACCTTAGCACTAAAGGTTAGGCACCATCTCTGAGCAGTTTTGTGCTAAGGACACAGAACTTCAGGTAGCCCACAAGTTGTGCGCAAAGGTCAACAGCACATTGCAATTAATTATTGTCTTGTTTATGTAAAAGTCGTTTAGATTTAAGGAGCCAGATAAGGCTAGTTAATCTCATGGGGATCATTAGTACTAGATTTATTAGGAAGGTAGTGATTGAGTCAGTAGGTACAAAGCCTCTTTCAAGGGTCCCAAGAAGGAAACCTCCCTGGGTGGTACTTATAAAAAAATCACCCATCTTTACTCCTTCTATGGTCCTCCTAGCTACCTCTTTTGGAGATTCTACATCCTCTCGATTGTATAAACATCACTTGCTCATAGTTTCTCTAAGATCCTCGGTAACATTATCAACTAAAGCCAAGAAAAACAAAGAAAAGATAATAAATTATCCAGCATCTTAAAATTTTTTAAACCAAGAAACAAGTTTGCTGAAGAAAGGGATTCTTTGGTATGATTCACATTTCAAATTTAATGTACATTCCTTTTTTTTATTTAAAAAAATAAGAATTAATTATTATTTTAGATGCCAAGTTTGAGCCCAACACCTACATGTCAATAGGCTAGGGTGTGAAACCTGCGTTTAGGCCCAAGATCCTCCCGTAGTTATCGTTTTTCACCATCAACAAACCATCTGTTGTTGGTGCTTTTTATTCGCGCCAATATGTGATGCCACACCGAGAAAACACCTTGTGGGGTGTTTCTTGAACCTAGGACTCCTGGTCCAAGGAAAACAATACCTTCAACACTTTGGGCTATCACCTCATTGGCACTTGGTGTGTGTTCATAACAACTAAAAAAAGATATTAGCAGATGAGCTCATTATAGTACCTAGATCAAGCAATGGAGTCTTTGTGAAACCCAAACAAACTAAGTTAACACGGATGTTCCATGGCATCAACAAGAACTAGATAAATACTAACAAATATACAAACTTAATTAAATCAACAAGAACTAGATAAGTTTAAATACTTAATTATTTTGAGTTTGTCAACTTTTTTAGATACTTAAGTATGGTAACCTTGTGAGCTTTTTTAGATACTTAAGTATGGTAACCTTGTGAGCTTTTTTAAATTTAAAACTTACTAATTACTTTTTTGTATTTGAATCTTATTAATCAATTTAGGTGGCAAGATTTTTTTATCAAGGAAAAACATGTTAACCTTTCATTTTAGTTACAATTAGGCAATTAGGATTATGCATAACTATGGGTCAGTTAGGTAATTAAAATTATGCATAACTAAGGGTCACTATAACAACCTGCTTGTATATTGAAGCTTTTTCAAAAGTTAGAAAAACTTTTGGAGAAAAACATTAGTCCCTGCAATAATCCTCAAATTTTTGAGAACCACCCTTGTAAAACAAAATATTTGGTTAACATATTATACATGCTTTTTTTCATACTTTGATGTTCAAGACTTGTAAGGCCAAGGCCACATGAGAACTTCACTTTTTATGTTTTGGGTGGCCATAGTGTGAACACATATAAAAGTGAACTCTACTATTATATTGGGAACTCTTATGCATAATTTAAAAGACTCTTGGCTTGACTTGTGTGTGTGTGTGTGTGTGAGAGAGAGAGAGAGAGAGAGAGAGAGAGAGAGAGAGAGAGAGAGAGAGAGAGAGAGAGAGAGAGAGAGAGAGAGAGAGAGAGAGAGAGAGAGAGTATGATCAAGTTATGCATTGTGCATCTTACTTGAAGTGGAGCAACCACATTGTGCATCTTACTTCACGTGGAGGAATCACATTGAGTGAAATAAGCATGCCAAGGAGAGGAGAGACCTAAAGAAAGTAGCACTTTGGATCTTGCTTGCGTGTAGGTAACAAGTAAGGTCTCAAGGAGAGTTTTGTTTTCATTCTAGCTTAAGTTAGGGTGAGAATTAGTAACATCTTTGTATAAGTGCTATTCATATGTGTTGTAGCATTCATTAAAGCATCACCATGCACATGTATAAGTGTTACTCTTATGTGTTTTATCCCATGGATGCTAGAGAAGAATTTAAGTCCCACTTGTAGACCTATATCGTTACAAACCCTGACACCTTGCATCTTATGAATGAGGACACCTTGCATCTTATGAATGAGAACATCTTACTCAAAAAAAAATCATTGTCAAGAACTTCTAGATCCTTGCACTTCTTGTCATAATAATCATCACCCTAGATAAGATAGAACAACCATTCTAATAGTCATCACAATAAAAAAATTTGCAACACTCATTGTGAGGCTTTGTGGAAAAAAAAATCAACACAACCTATTGTTGTCCCCTTTATTATCCCATTCTACCCAAAACATTTATAGATATTGTTGTCCCCTTTTATTATCCCATTCTACCCAAAAAAAATATAGATATATAAAATCCAAAGATACAAAATGAAGAATGGGTTTGGAAAAGAAGAGAGAGAGAGAGAGAGAGAGAGAGAGAGAGAGAGCTTCTTTGTTAGGAAAGAAGCCCAAAACCTAAAAAACAATAAAACAATAAAATAAGAGAGAGACCTAACACCTTAGGCTCAACCTTGTTGTAAAAAAGCCCTCATATTATAGCACACCAATCTTCAAAGAGAAAGAACTAGTGCATACCCCAGTAAGGAAACATTTACATTCATATATAAACAAAGCTTACTCCACATCATGGCCCGAGTTGAAGTGGCATTTATGAACAGTTAGACGTGGCCGCATGCTCTGGTATTTATCATCGCCTTGCCTTTGCCTTGCTTGATTAAGTGTTCTACAGAGACATGTAATATTTTGGATTAATTTTCAAACTAATTGTGCATGCAAAGATGTTCTTATCTAGGATATTGATATCGAGCTTGGATTTTATAGACGTGATCCCTAAGAACAAAAACCTATAGACGTGCGTCTGTCACCTCCAGAAGCTTTTATTATGCATAGGCCCTACACTTGCTTCATTTACTCAATTAGCCTTTAAAATGTTTAATGTTGCCAAGTGGTCCATGCAACCCTAATGTTTTAACCTTTCCTTCATCACTCTAAGGTTTAACCTTTCCTTTAGCACTCTAAGGTTTAATGTTATTAAATGTTTTTACCTTTCCTTCACCACTCTAAGGTTTAGAGAAATCCTCTTGCACATCTTTGCATTAACCCTTTTACCTTATCTAAAACCTTTGCTCCATCTACTCCAGTGACAAAAGAAAGCATTCTAAATTGTCCCACACACTTCTCGAGTCTTTCAGGGATAAACCGTCACACTCTAATGGATCGAATGGTGATATTCCCGGCAAGCTAGGAATCTGTTTCTCGTTCAATCAAGCCATGATCCTAGTATTTAGTTAGCGTTCACAATGGTTTATGTGAATGGGCATGAGAGAGTTTGAGTGTGAGAAAGCATTTGCCATTGGGATATATATAGATGGGTCAAAGGTTTTTGGGCATTAATAGAGTGGGCCTTTAATATCAATGATATGTTTGGGAAGTCACCTTGTCAAAAAATACTCCTACCCAATTCCCAGCATTATGCATATAAACCCAACTACGTTAATGCCTATGCCTATGTCCTAAAATTCCATGCAAGGAACCCTTCACATGAGACTATGTGCACCCCTCCTTGGCAAGTCTTGAACCCCCCCCCCCACAACTAGATGAGTCCACCTCGAAGAGTGAAAACACTCTATAAATTTTAAAGCCCACAGTACCATGTCTTCTTGCAAATGAATACCTGCACGTGCCACAATTGTGAATTGAACACAAACATCTACTGCTAGTGGAACAACACCCAAAGAGGAGCATATATGATAGTGTTTTCACCTTTGGAGGTGAATGTTGAGATATTGAGCTCAACTAGTTCTATGACGGACATTGATGATCCACTTGGGTGATAGCTTCCGCACTTATGTCACTAGCACGGTTGGCGTGATGATGGTTGATATGCCACCAGTGGATGTTAGCCATCCATCTCTCTTGTGTCTTGCACTCCTTTGTGTGTGTGTGTGTGTGTGTGTGTGTTTGCTTGCAAAGGAAATTAAGCTCTCGCTCTCCCTCGTATTCCCTTTATGGTATTAGAGCTCCAGTTCGTGTGAGAGCTAAGGAGGTTAGCAAGAGACAAGAACAAGCAAGGAAGGAAGCGGTACACAAGTAAGAGAATCACCATCTCTTCCCCTTCTTGGTTTAAGTACAACACCCCTTGGTAGCTCCGAGAATCACCATCTCTTCCCCTTCTTGGTTTAGGTACAACAACCCTTGGTAGCTCCGAGAGCTACACATCTCTGATTGAGGAGCTATCTTCATAGGCTTGGAGGTGCCTGTGTGGTAGTTATTACTTTCACAACCATCTTTCCAACAAAAACCAGGTTCTTTATAATATTTGGAACATGAAGTACATCTACCAAGTACTTCATTTCACCATCCTGCATAAACAATGGCACTTTACCAACATGCACAATGGGATGCGTAGTATCATCACCTATTTCTACATAGCCTGGTTTTTCCATTTTTTGTAGGTCTCTAAACTACTCAACATGACTAGTCATATGGTTAGAGGCACTAGAATCCACATACCATGTATCTTAAGATCTTGACACATCTCGTGTTATGGAACTAATCATGTGCTGCATCATAAACATCTGCTCACTTCTATCATCACCTCCTTGTTTACTAGATAATGCATAGTTGCATTGCTGTGCAACTTTCCACTTTTAATGTCATTATGCTTTTTATAGCAGTCCTTTGCCATGTGCCCTGGTTTGCCACAATAATAGCACTCTATGCTATTTACATTATGATTTCTTTGCCAACCACCTCGGCCTCTTTGTATCCCCTTGCCTCTAGACTGGCCTCCTCCAATTGTGTATGATTGCTGCTATGAATCAATTGACTCTTGTTGTCTAGAATTCTGATTTCCTTGTCGGCCACCACCTTGGCCTTGACCATGACCTCTACCTCTACCTTTGTGTGAATTGGAGTAGAAGGCCTCTTCTGATGTGTTCTTGCTTTTTGAAGAAAACCCCTCACCTAGTGACTTTTCTTCTATTATCGGCATAGATACCAAGTCCCAAAAGTTGGGGATATTCTCCCTAACTGCAATGTTGGTCTTGAATGGCTTGTACTCTTTGCCAAGCCCATTCAAACAGACACTCACCAAATCATCATCTTCCCACCATTGATACATTGCTGGACCTAAGAGATTCAACAATGCCCTTGAACTTTAAAGCATACTCATTGTTGATAGACATGCTTTTCTTTTCCATAGTATGCAACTCTTGCTGTAGTTACAATTTTCTTGCCTTTATGTTGGTCTAAAACATCTGCACCAGGTTCTGCCATGCAACTGCTAGAGTGTTGGCATCTTGTATGTGTCCTATCATCGTGTATGTTGGAATCTTGTATGTGTCCTATCATCGTGTCTGAGGTGACACTAATTTAAAGCCAATACATGACTTTCCTTGCACCCTGGTTTCAATCGTTAAATGCCTTTATATATGCTAGAGTGGCATTCTCTTTAGACAATTCTAGAGGCTCCTCATTGTCTCCTTCCACATAGTCCCAAAATCCTTTACCCATCAGGAAATTAGCTATTCTAAACTTCCAAGCATGGAAGTTGTTCTTGTCCAACTTTTCACTGACAATTTGATTGATTCCGTCAGACATGTTCTCCTGCAACAATCAGAAAACTACAATAGACAATTTCTGTATGCAACCTATAACACATCAATATCTTCTTTGACTACTTTAGTGGTACTTCAACACAACCTGTAGATCACCATATCTGACCAAGTGCATGTACATACACCCAATGTCAACAATACATGTGCAACACTGTCTGCACTCCCAAAATTCACTCCCACACTACAATAACCAGATTTCGACCAGAGACAGTTCTCAACCAGAACTTCCTAAAACTGTTAAAAAACACCTTGCAATGACAGAATGGAGATCGAGACGTGCCCGAAATGCGATTCTGGCTGAAAAATGATGCAAGTGAGGTTTAATCCTCAAGGATGTTTTGTGGGGGAAGACTTCAAAAATCGGTGTCATTTGATTTGCAAAGGGTAACGAAAATGGTAGGATGTTTACTTTGGATGTGGACATGTGTGAAGTAAAGGCAACCATGTTTGCACATGGAATAGGTGTCATTGTAGATATTAACACATGGCACAAGTGCATTGGTCATGTGAATGTACAGTGGCTGAAGTCTATGCAGGCCCAAAATATTATTTTTGCAAGTTTATCAAAGGTGGTATGCACAAAGTATGTGAAGCATGTGAGCTTGGTAAATGATGTACTTCGATGATCTTTTTGCTCAGGAGATAGAAGGCGATATCCTTCTTTACTATTATGCCCAGACTGTAATCCTATCTAAGCTCCTTGTCTTTGTGCAATAGCATGAGGAGCCACCCGACTTCCTTCTCCCCCATGAAAACATTTCTTTCTAATGAAGTGTTTCTTACTCAAGTGGATGGAAGAGTACTGAAGAGGGTTGGAGATTAGAGTGTCTTCCAAAAATGAGGCTGTCTGTATAAGAAAGTCACATTGACACATGCCATGCCAACTCATGCATGCCAGGGGTTGTCTCTGCCATGACTGGAAGGGGTGGCATGTAAGCAGCTCATGTGATGGCAAGATTCAGAATCTGAGAAAGATCAGCTGTGGGGACGTGGTTGTATTTGTGATTGACTTTGCTGAAAACTATGCTTTTAAAGAGAATAATGAGATCGAGTCTATGCATTGGCATTTGACATAAGTTACCATACTTGTACACAACATAACTTACTACAGGAAGGTAGGTGAACTCATCAAAACTGTCCACTTATTCATTTCAGATGATAGAGTTCATGACACCTTGTTTGTGCAACATTGATTTATGTTGCACTTTGAATGGTTGAAGGAACAAGGGGTAACAATTAAATCACATTTGGTGTGGTATGATGGTGCTGCTTCATGGTGCTGCTTCACAGTTCAAGGCACGCAGGCCATTCTATTTTGTAGTAAGGTTTGCAGGTTTGACTGGGATACAAATGAGTCATTTCTTCTGAGCATCAGGACATGGCAAGGGAGAACATGACAGAATGAGTCATACAATTGAGTCGTTTCTTTTGAGCATCAGGACATGGCAAGGGAGAACATGACAGAATGAGTCATACAAATGAGTCATTTCTTTTGAGCATCAGGACATGGCAAGGGAGAACATGACAGAATAGGAGCTGTGGTAAAGAGAATGTTGACACATGAACAATTAAAGCCAGACGGTTCTACTTTAAAGTGTGCTACTGATGTAGTCACTTACTATAGTTTCAACCTTTTAGAGGGTGCTGAAGCTTGCTATTCTTCAAAATAGAGAAATTGTGCCTGTGTTTTTTGGGAGTTCAAAGTAGGAGATGTAAATAGGGAGGTAAAATGGAATTGTGAACCTATCCCAAATCATGCTCTATGCATGCCATTAGTTCTCATAACCCACGGGATTCTACATGAGTTGCCACTAGACATTTGGCTTGCTTTTGTGATGCATGTATGCATGATCGTTGGAATAGATGTGTCAACAAAGCACATCTTCCTTCCTAGGATTATCATATTTTGCAACCCTTGTCTGATTTCGAACCCCTTCTTGACAAAGATGTATATGATGAAGTTTCATATGAGGGACATCATGATGTGTTGGGCAATGCACTACAAATTGGTGACACTTTTGTAGTACAACCAGATGCTACAACCAATACAGAGGCAGTTGACTTTTACCTCATCAAATTGTAGAGAAGGATGAGGCTGAAGACAGTTATGTGGATGAATGGTAGAATAAAATTGATAAAGGAACATATGTCATCAAGGGTTTGTATTACAAGTAGAGAGATGCATATTCCTTTAATCTTCTTTCTAATATCTCCCCAGTTCACATACTGTCACATCTTGTGCGTTGTATTAAGATACCCCCATGGAGCATATCCCCAAAAAAAGAATTTATACTGTATCACTCCAGAAACCTATGAGGCAATCTATAATAGCATGCCATTTGATATGTGACTCATTTTTAATACATGGCAATTTATAAACCGCCTCATTTAAACAAACTATGATTTTTCATAAACTATGTGTTAATAAATGCACAGTTTAATAGATTGCACATTCTTTGTTTTCCTACACAAAAGACTTGTGACTGTTAACTAACATACATGTGACTGTTAACTAGCATATAGGTGACTGTTAACTAGCATACAAGTGACTACTAACTACCATACATGTGATAGTTAACTAGCATACTAGTAACTATTAACTAGCATACATGTGACTAATAACTACCTAGCTAGAGAACTAACTAGCATACATGTATACTGTTAACTAACTAGCCTCTTTGTTTTCCCAGAGAATAGAAGACTGGTATATTGTTAACTAACATAGGTGGCTTCTGTTTGATAGCATGCTAGTGAAAAGGTGACTGCTAACAAACATATTGGTAATTGTTAACTAGCATATTGGGGATTGTTAACTAGCATATTGGTAACTACTAACTACCATACATGTAATAGTTAACTAGCATACTGGTAACTGTTAACTAGCATACACGTGACTAATAACTACCTAGCTAGAGAACTAACTAGCATACAGGTATACTGTTAACTAACTAGCCTCTTTGTTTTCCCAGAGAATAGAAGACTGGTATATTGTTAACTAACGTAGGTGGCTTCTGTTGATAGCATGCTAGTGAAAAGGTGACTGCTAACAAACATATTGGTAATTGTTAACTAGCATATTGGGGATTGTTAACTAGCATACTGGTAACTATTAACTAGCATACATGTGAATGTTAACCAACTAGAGAGAACAGAATAGGTGCCTCTTTGTTTTGCACAGAAGGCTGGTATACTAGGTACCGTTGACAACATGCTAGTGGAAAGGTGACTATTAATACGTATATCAGTAACATACAGGTGACTGTTAACTAGCATACTGGTAACTGTTAGCTAGCATACAGGAGACTGTTAGCTAACTAACTAGAGAGTACAATAATAGGTGCCTCTTTGTTTTCAAAAAGAAAAGAAGACTGGTATACTATTAACTACCATACTGGGGATTGTCAACTAGCATACTGCTAACTATTAACTAGCTTACTAGGGATTGTTAACTAGCAGTAGTAACTATTAGCTATCATACATGTGACTATTAAATAGCATACCAAGGACTGTTAAAAACTAGCATTGGTAAATGACTGTGGATGTGGATATGATAGGATGTGATGTGATGTAAATTAATGTGGATGTGGATGTGATAAGATGTGATGTAATGTAAATGAATGTGGATATGATAGGATGTGATGTGGATGTGGATGTGGATGTGATAGGATGTGATGAAAATGGATGTGGATGTGGATGTGAAAGGATGAGATGTGATATGGATGTGATGTGATGTGATGTGAATCGGGATAGATGTGAATGGATGAGATGTGATGTGATGTGAATCATGTTGAGAGGTAGCAATTGCGTTTGTGCAATGCTACATTGATATGGGTGATGGATGATGGGTGAATTATGGAACACCTCGATTAAGAGGGGGTGTTGAGAGATGTAATCGTGGTGTTGTGTGTAT
>NC_141095.1:28372484-28477484 GCF_041138505.1 Cibotium barometz | reverse complement strand
CACACACACACACACAAAGATACACACATTGGCACAGATATAAGAATGAATGTTGTATACATTTTTTATTTCTCTGTCTCTCTCACCCTCTCTTTATTTGTCTCTCTCTCTCTCTCTCTCTCTCTCTCTCACACACACACACACACACACACACACACACACACACACACATCTTTGTCTTGTCTCCCTCTCCCTCTCCCTCTCCCTCTCCCTCTCTCCCTCCCTCTCTCTCCCTCTCTCCCTCTCAGGGAGAGAGGGAGAGGGAGAGGGAGAGAAGACAAAGATGTATTTGTGTAAATATACATATACATATACACATACATACATACATGTATATATATATATATATATATATATATATATATATATATATATATACATGTATGTATGTATGTATTTGTATACATATACACATACATACATACATACATGTATGTATATATATATATATACACATACATGTATGTATGTATATATATGTATGTATGTATGTATGTATGTATGTATGTATATATATATATACATACATGTATGTATGTATGTACATACATACATACATACATGTACATATATATACATATATGTATGTATGTATACATATATACATACATACATATATGTATATATACATGTATGTATGTATGTATGCATGTATATATGTATATATGTATATATATGTATATATGTATGCATGTATATATGTATACATGTATATGTATGTATGTATGTATGTATGTATATTTATATATATACATATATATGTGTATGACTAATAAGTACGTATCATTTGAAATAGAAATTCACATATCTAATAAGTACGTATCGTTTGAAATAAAAATTCATTTATAAGAAGACATGTATAGACACGTATCGCAAAACAATTCGTTGTACTCATCAGATAACATATTTGGGCTCACATACACATGCATAGAAGCAATCAAGTATACATACATGTATATGCGTATTTAACTTATCCTTATGTAAATGCGTATATAAGTGGGTAAAGAGTTTATATTTACACATACATGAGTACATGGTACTCACATAGACTACCTATACATATGAACAACATCTATCTATCTCTAGACATACATAAGTACAAACATAGTCTGATGTGAAAAATTGATATCTTTCATTGTCAATTTTGTGCATCTTTTGATGGTTTCTCAATGGTAATAAGTTGGAAGCTTGTCTAAGAAGATTGCGGCGCCCACAATGGAATAACGGCGTGGTGATGTGGCGGCTTGGCGGCTACCCCGATAACAGCATTCTATCTTCAAATATAATGGTTTTACTTGATTTAGGGTACACACATTGTAAATGCCACAAGTATGCTTGATAAATACTTTGGTATGGTAGATAGGCTAGTGATGTGGAAAATAAAAGTGGGCCTTCATGCTCACATGGATTTTTATTGTATTATTAATATGGTATCCATAAGGCTACAAGTTGGGGAGTGTGGAAGACATGTGGAGGAGTGTGTGTAGGTGCATAATTGGGAAAGATTCTTCTAGAATGCCTACATGGAAGAGGAGAATTCCGCCATGTGTAAATGGGATCTCCACCTACATGGCACTTAGACTTGGCTATTATCTCATCACACTCTCAAAGTCAAAAAGTCTTCAATTTAATAATCAATAGAAGACTTAGCCTAAGAGGACAATTGATGGTGACATCTACCCTTATGTCACTGAAGGGTTGAAGATTTTTATGTTGTAATTTGTAACAATGGAAGAGAGGGTGATTCTCCACCTATAAAAGGAGCCCTCCTCTTCCTTTCAAATCAAGGAATGAGCCTCCTCAATTGAGCATTTTGTGTCATTGCCATTCTCTTATCTTTCGAACCCCTATTCAAACACTCTCTTTACATGTGAATGTCTCATTTAGCATTAGCTCCTTATGCTTAACCCAATTTTGGACCTCTTTGATGATTCATGATAAGTGGGATAAGGAGTTATTATCTTGGTGGGCCTGTGACTTCTCAAGGTAGCCCTTGCCTTATTGCCGCCCTCCTTTGGAGGTACCAATGGTTTTAGCGGTAATGAGCATGCAGAAAGACTTTGGGGACCATAGGTAAATCTTTATGATTGTCCGCTGAGCAATGTTAACCCTTACCCTCTAGCTTGAATCATGAAGGAGATGAAAGGCAAGAGGCTATGTGAAAATTGAGGTTTCATGCAAAGAGAGGGAAGTGCAGTTTTTGTGGTCCAATATCCAATTTTCAACCGGTAATTACTCATCACTCGGGTGTTGGTTTCTTAAATTGATCATATGGCTAGGAAGATCTTTATATGCTCTTTCCACTCATGTAACTAATTTCTTAATCCTTTACTTCATTGATGATCAGAATTTCTCCCAAAGTTGCTAACTTTTAGGCAAATTTTGACAGTTTTATAATCTTGTAGTAAAATGCTTATAACTTTTCGCTCGGTTGTCCGTTTTTGAAAGTTTTTATATGGGCGCGAAGCTCTCTTCAAGATCTACGCACTTATGTAATCCTCTTTTGCACAGCCTATATGGATTTAAAACTGCAATTCTCTGTGTATCTCTGTTTTTTGGCCATTCTTTCTTCTTAATAATGATTAATTCCTCTTAATCTCTTATCAAAAGGCCAATCTCATGTGTCTTATCCTCTTGTAAGTGATTGCTATATTCAGTTGCTTAATAAGTTCCGACCAAATCGTCCAATTCGAACGGATGAACCTTACCAATATTCTCCGTATGTTCACATAATCCTGAGTCGGAAGATTTTCTTCCAATAGAGAATCGCCCTCTTGTTTGGAGCTGCAAGACTGGCTGAAATTCTTGCTTCTCCGGAGCCTTTCATCTTTCCTTCCATGAATTATGATCTCACCTTTGATGTGTATATCTTTATCTTAACCTAGGGAGAGAAAGGGAGGTGAGGAGGCTGTGAGGTTTCATACAAGTGTGTTTTGATTCTGAGAAGTGACCAAAGTCCAAACCCCAACTTCGTGTCACAATAGTATGCCTATACCTATGCACACACACTTACCTATTTACACACTCACACACAAAGGTACACACACATAGATATAAGTATATGAATGAATGTTGTAACCATTTTTTGTCTCTCTGTCTCTCTCACCCTCTCTTTGTCACACACACACACACAAATACATCCAAGTCTTCTCTCTCTCTCTCTCTCTCTCTCTCTCTCTCTCTCTCTCTCTCTATATATATATATATATATATATATATATATATACATATATACATATACATACATATATATATATATATACGTATATACATATATACATACATACATATACATATATATATATATATATACGTATATACATATATACATACATATATACATATATATACATATATATATGTATATGTATATGTATGTATATGTGTATATTTACATATATATGTGTGTATGTGTGGTAAATATTTATTTTTTCTTACCTTGCGTGCATGCGTGCATGCACACACATGTATGTATGTATACACATACATACATACATATATATATATACATACATACATATATGTATGTATGTATACACTGTATGTATGTATGTGTATACATATATACATACATACATACATGTAATCTTATATATACATACAAAAAAATACTCATATAGAATTACTAAGAAATTAGATCATATACAAGTTTATGTATATGTTTGTGTGTATATGGATGTCTATGCTTATGTATGTGTATGTTTGTATATATTTGTGTGTATTTGTGTGATCATGCATGTGTGTGTATATATGTATATACACATTAACCCATTCCTAGGGTTAACAAGAACTACCATCATTATCTTACATCAAGGAGTCAAGGTAGATACACCAAAGGGTCATACACTCAAGATATAAAGCAATGGTGTCTAAATCTACAATTTGGACGAGCGCCCGTAATGGTGTGACGGAGTATTATGGCAATTCTCACTTTCAGAGCGTGTGGTAGCAAGTTAGGATGAAGTCCTAAGTGATGTACTTCATGGTTATATTATGAGAGTAGTCATTGTAATAGCATTAGGCCTCTTATGAGCCTGAAGTGCTTGGTCGGCTACAGTTTAAGGGAGTGTGAACAGTTATGGCCATGTATATAAGTGATTTCTCTCATAATACAACATACTCTCCCATTGTGCAATTAAGTCTTGCTCTTGTTAATCCTCTTGTTAATCTATCTCTCTAATGCATGCTAGTGAGTGTGTGTGAGTGAAGTGATGTGAGAGGAGGGATGAGTGCCTGTAGTGTAATGCGGCAGTGTAACAATGCTCGCAGGAGGCATAGTGGAATTGCTTCTCAAGGAGTTGTAGAGCTTGGTGTTATGGTCATGGTAAATGGTATTGGGAGGTGCATTTGGGGCATAGATCTCAATGGCTTGAAGATGTCCTCCAATGGATTCAGTGAGGGTGTCGGCCCACGTAGTCCCTCTATCAGTGCCATGTCTTACTACCTAATTGCTCCTTAATGAGCAAGCACATGTGATTTTTTTTTTGTGAACCCTTAAGACGTAAGAGTGTAAAAAATGTTTCATGCGTGAATCATTTTTTAAAAAAAATGGTGTGAACCCTTAAGGCGTGAGAGTGAAGAAAATGGTTCACGCGTGAACCATTTTTAAATTTTTTTGGAGTCTAGTGGGAAATTTGAATTTCTTTGTTTGGGGGGGGATATTTTTTGAATTTTAAATTAAGGAGATATGGACATTTTCCCAAAAAGGTTAAGTGGGAGTAAAAAAAGTCAACCTTTTTATGACACCCCCTTACACTCTTCATAAATGACCTCCAAAATGGACAATTTGACAACTCATGGGCATCTACTCATTGAATGCTCATTAGCCTTAATGAGTTATGTAAAAAAGTGATTAAATATTAATAAAAATTTAATCCTTTCATTAATCTCTCCCTCTTTTCTACTAAATAAGGACTCTAATTAACCACTAATCTCTAATTAATTCACACAAATGAGCATATCATTGGATAGAGCAAGGGAATGCTAAGCTATGTGCATCAACAAATGTGTAAATTAATCTAAAATAAAAAATTAATTAGACTCTTAATTTTGGTCTCCTCTTTTAAGGCAAAATTAAGTAAAGGAGAGTCAAATTCCTCTAATTGATGAAGAAATTGATGTAATTAGGTGTTTTGAAACATGCAGATGCTCTCTAAACACTCAAAAAAACTAATTTCAACTACTTACATGATCAATTTGGATCCCAATTAACACATTTTCTAAATTTTTACCTCTTGAACAAGATTAATCACCCTTAATGTGATAAAAACCAATCCATTAAGAGAAACTAGTCAAATTTAAGGATTTTTTTATGATTTTGAGAAATTTTTTGAAGGATTAAGCTACTCCTAATGCCTGTTAACATTCTAATGCAAACAATTTCAACAAAAAACACATAAATTAAGCTAAAATTAATGGTTTTAATTCTATGTTTAACACTAAAGAGAGCTAACATTCACTAAAAATTGCATTCTATTACATTGTTTGATGCAAACTAAACCTAATACACACTATGTGCAAGCCCTAAGAACATTAAAATCCACATTAACAACAACAAGAACAACAAATTAAGCAAAAATGCATTCTTTACAAAACAAAAAAGAGAGCTCTTTCTCACAAAAGCACACACAAATGTCCATTAAATCCACATATTTTTCATAAGAAACCATTAATCAAGATAATGGGCAATGGGTAACACGTAGATTAGAGGAAAAACGATGGAAAAAGCCAAGGGATGGCTTTCCGACAGCAATGCCAAAAATGTTATGGCTCACCCTAACCCCCCTTGAAACATATCGAACAAGAGATTACCTGGTGAACCGCAAGTGTCGTGAGGATCTTTCCAATGGCCGAACTCATAACCCTTGAGGTCTCTAAGTGTTAACCCAATTCTAGGGTTAACAAGATCTACCGCCATCATCTTACATCAAGGAGTCACGATAGATACACCAAAGGGTCATACATTGAAGATATGAAGCAATAGTGTCCAAAGCTACAACTTGGATGGGTGCCCATAATGGTATGACGGAGTATTATGGCGATTCCCGCTTCCAGAGCGTGTGGTAGCAAGTCAGGATAAAGTCTTAAGTGATGTAATTCATGGTTATATTATGAGATTAGTCATTGTAATAGCATTAGGCCTCTTATGAGCCTAAAGTGCCTGGCTGGCCCACAGTTTAAGTGAGTGTGAACACTTATGGCCATGTATATAAGTGAATATCTCTCATAATACAAGAGACTCTCCCATTGTGAAATTGAGTCCTGCTCTTGCTAATCCTCTTGCTAATCTCTCTCCCTAATGCATGCTAGTGAGTGTGTGTGAGTGAAGTGAGGTGAGAGGAGAGACGAGTACCCGTAGTGCAACGCGACAGTGTGACAACGCTCGTGAGGGGCGGTGGAATTACTTCTCAAGGAGTTGTAGAGCTTGGAGACCTTAAGGGTTTATGAGCTCGTCCGCCATTAGAAAGATCCTCATGATAGTTGCGGTTCACCAGGTAATCTCTTATTAGATGTGTTTTAAGGAGGGTTAGGGTGAGCTATAACATTTTTGGCGTCGGTGCCAGAGGAGCCATCCCTTGCCCATTTGGCTTTTTCCATCAATTTTCCTCTAATATATGCATTACCCATTTTCCATTATCTTTATTAATGGTTTCCCATGAAAAAGACGTGGATTTGATGGTGATTTGTGTGAGATTTGGTGTAGAATAGCTCTCTTTTTGTTTTTGAAAAGAATACTTTTTGCTTAATTTTTAGCTTAATTTGTTGTTTTATTGTTGTTATTGTGGTTTTTCATGTTCTTAGGGCTTTCACATAGTTTGTATTAGGCTTATTTTGCATCCATCGCATCAAACAATGCAATAGAATGCAATTTTTAGTGAATATTAGCTCTCTTTAGTGTTAAACATAGAACTAAGATCATTGATTTTAGTTTAATTGTGTGTTTGTTGTTGAAATTTTTTGGATTAGAGTGTTAGCAAGCATTAGGAGTAGCTTAATATTTTAAAAATTTCATAAAACTATCAAAAAACTCTTGAATTTGACTAATTTCTGTTAATGGACTAGTTTTTATCATTAAGGGTGATTAATCTTACTCAAGAGGTTTAAAAATTTAGAAAATGTGTTATTTGGGATGTAAATTGATCATATGAGTAGTTGAAATTGGTGTTTTTGAGTGTTTTAGAAGAGCATCTGGATGCATCAAAACACTTAATTACATCAATGTTTTCAAATTTGACTCTCCTTGCTTAATTTTGCCTTAAAAGAGGAGACCATAATTATGAGTCTAATTAATCTCCTATTTTAGATTAATTTACACATTTGTTGATGCACAAAGATTAGCATTCCCTTGCTCTATCCAATGATGTGCTCAATTATGTGAATTAATTAGGGATTAGTGGTTAATTAGAGTCCTTGATTAGCATTCCCTTGCTCTATCCAATGATGCGCTCAATTACGTGAATTAATTAAGGATTAGTGGTTAATTAGAGTCTTTGATTAGTGTAAAAGATTAATAAAAAATTAGTGAAACAATTAGTGAAACAGTTAATCTTAGATTAATTCTTAATAACTTTTTTTACATAACTCATTAGGACTAATGAGCATTTACTGAGTAGATGCTCATGAGCTATCAAATTATCCATTTGGGAGTCATTTATGAAGGGTGTAAGGGGTGTCATTAAAAGGTTAACTTTTTTGATTCTCATTAGAGTTCTCAACATGTAACCTGTCTCTTTCTAACCTCTTAATATAAGCAGCCATTTTTGAAAAAAAAAGGTTGACTTTTTTTATTCCCACTTACTTTTTTGAAAAAATTCCCATATCTTTTTCATTTTAAATTCAAAAAAAATCTCCCCAAAAAAGAAAATTCGTATTTCCCACTAGACTCAAAAAAAAGAATATAATATTTTTATGAAATCTAGTACATGGCATGAACCATTTTCTGCAACTTCATGGCCTAAGGGTTTATTCCCTCGAGAATTGCACCCAAAAAATTTGAATTTAATATTTTCGTGAAGTCCGCTTCACAGCATGAACCATTTTCTCCTAAGGGTTCACGCCCTCGGGAACCGTGCCCAAAAATAAATAAATTTAATTTTTCGTGAAGTCCTTCACGACGTGAGACCCTTCGTTCACGCGACCAAAAAACAAAATCAATCAAAATTTATAAAATCCGTGAAGTCCGCTTCATGACGTGAAAAAGGGTCCGTCGACCAAAAAAATATATTGAATTTAATATTTCCATGAAGTCCGCTTCATGACGTGAAAAAGGGTCTGTCGACCAAAAAAAATATATTGAATTTAATATTTCCATGAAGTCCGATTCACAGCGTGAACCATTTTCTGCAACTTCACGGCCTAAGGGTTCACGCCCTCGGGAACCGTGCAAAAAAAACAAATTTAACTTTTTTGTAAAATTCGGTTCACGGCATGAGACCCTTCGTTCACACGACTAAAAACAAAATCAATCAAATTTTATAAAATCCATGAAGTCCGCTTCACAGTGTGAAAAGGAGTCCATTGACAAAATAAAAACTCTGGAAAACACCCCTGTTTGGAGGCCCATATCTCCTAAATTGTATATCCGATGAAGGCGCTCTAAGGCTCATCAGAAAGCTGACATCGAGCTCTTCGACTTTAGACTGGCCATTCGAAGTCAAAATCGATCATTTTGGCCTCGGACCAGCAGCCTCAAAATTCGACCTGAAAATCGAGGCAAAAAACCTCAAAAACCATGAAAAATCACAAAAAAACAGGGCAAAAACAACGACGACCCATATTCGGGCTACTTTTTGAGGGTCCAGATGACAAAATCACGGACGACTTAGGGAAGCAAAGTTGTAGTATTCCAAAAATACTATAACTCCCTCGTACAAAGTTTTACAAAATTCCTTTTGGAACACCCTAAAAAATGCGCTACGATACAGGGAAAAAATTCTTTAAAAAAATTCGTCTTGAGACAATGATGAAAAATAGGTTTTAGGACCTCCTCTTCCATCTGGGAAGCTACTAGCATAAGCTTTTTTCGAAGAATGATCTCTAAGAGATCGTTCACCTGCGTATACTGCCTAAGCTAATTAGAGCGAATGAACACCTGTTTGACCCAACGAAGAGAACGCTAAGCCTCTTGAGGCTGTAAGAGGATGTGCGAGAATATAAAAAGAAAAAAAAACTGTGTTTGCTCATTAAAGAGCATTTAGGCACTTCGACATGGCCACGATAAAGGGATTTCCAGGGATCACACAAGGACTAAACCCAATGGCTGACATCTTCGAGCCATCGAGATCTATGCCGCAAATGCACGTCCCAATACCATTGTCTATACCTATAACAAGCGTGTCATCGGGTTTTATACCCCCTTTCACTTTGATCCCACCGGGCTTTGGTCCCTTACCTAACATTTCCATAAATCCTATGGGTACCAGTCCCTTCCTGGATGCCCACACCCTGGACGACATACTGACTAGTCTAGGAAGGGGGGTAGCCCAAAGACTCAGTGAGTCTCTCCTAACAAAAGCACTTACATACGGTCTCAGTGACTCATACAGAAATACAGCCGTACAAATTTATAAAATTATGGGCAAATATGACGGAATAACAGACCTTGTTCAATTTATTCAAATGTTTGAACAGAGATGTGAAGCCTTTGGAAATCCCAACTGTCCCACGAAGGTACATGTGTTGAATCTATGCTTAGAGGGAAAAGCTAGTTAATGGTTCATCACATTGATGCTTGCGACCTTCAAAACCTTGAAATCAACCTTTATACATGGCTTTTCCAGACAAGGTGATCGGTGGAGTGTAGCAACAGAACTCTATTCAATTGAGCATCAACTAAATGAATCCATTAGAGATTCTATCCTTCGGATAAAACTCTTGGACTCACGATGTGAGTCATGAGAAAAATGAAATGATTCTCAATTGAAGAGATGTTTCATGAGATGAACTTGAAGAATAACAGCTTACACAACTTGATCATTGTATCCAATTCGGAAACATTCGATCAATGTTGTAAAGAAGCAGTACATTTAGATGATAACATGCTGGAAGATGATTATGCTACTAAGTGTTCCTCATCTAAACCAGGTAACATAATGGCAAAATAAAGATCGATCTTGGAATTGACATTCCCCGAATTCTATGCAGCCTTGCTTAAAACCTGTCAATCGACATCTCTAAGAGAGGATGAGAATCTTCAAAACGAGACATCCTTAATGCCTCTACAAGTGAGGTATGAAATGCCTTATGTTGAGTGCAATCACTATGACCATCCCAATCTCCATTGTGCATGCAAGGCACCAGTTCTTCTATACTGCATATACTGTAAAACCTTGACAGCGATACTAAAAAGTGTCCCACTTCATCCACAACTGACTCAAAACCTTTATCTCCCATGCACTAAGCAGAAATAGTCCAAAGGGTAGAAACTGCTTAGGAAGTAGTTAATCAAACACTTCAGTGTTTTTATTGTCGTGGATCTCATAAGGTGGCAGATTGCACAATTTGGAATACTTCCATGCCCATAGTCACTGACACCTTGCGACCCATGTGTGAACGATGTGGCATTGATCACATGTTCCAAGATTTCCCAAGACTAGTTGATTCCATGCAACTTGTCTCACAAAATACAACTCTTAACATATTAAGCATACAAAAACGGTTAATTGGCCACGGTACCCTTGAATGTGCGTACATGCTTACAAGCCAAGGCACAAGAGATGGTCAAAAAGGACACAAAAGATAATACCTCAACATGGATAGAAGAACATGCTTTAAAGCAGAACCCAAAAGAAAAAGCAAAACCTTCTAAACCCAAGAAAAACAAGGGACAACAAACTATTGAAACAACCAAGGTTGAATTAAAGGACAGGGAAAAGGAGCCTGTGGAGGACATAAACCCAAAAGGGGACATAAATACAAAAGAGCCAAAAGATACACAGGATGCAGAAGCATCCACATCAAAAGCCACCACACAAACCACAAAAGCCCAAAAGTGTGATACATGATACAAAAGCCCAAAAGAAAATTTGATCTCATCGCATGGGCAAACATAATGATAAATTGACGATCCAAAGAAAGTCAGATGATGAAACAAGTTCTAGTACATCACTAAGTGAGGATGAAACAAGTTCTGACTCTCCACTCAGTGCACCACATAGACCATCAAGAAACTAGAACCCACCCAACCAGCCCAAATGGATAACAATGATCACATGACACATGCAGAATGTAAAAAGCAAGCTCAGGAGAGCATGCTTAGCTTGGTTGAATGTCCTACAGGGTCACCGGTTGTGATTGAGCCTCATAATGCCAATCCTAAAAAAGCAACCAAAAAACAAAGCCCAGAGGAGTACCGCTTCCCCTTTCAAGAGGAAGACATACTCTTTACAGAAGAGTCATTTGAGACAGATTGCACAAACTATACGCTTGTGAAAGCACGTGAGGAATTCGATAATTCCCTTACAAGATTAAAACAGTCTCTTAAAACCTCATTTGGAGGAATTCTCTTCTCTCATGGTGAAGCCAGCATAACATCCACACTTGCACCTTTAAGGGCTCAACCTGAGTTATACCAAGACATAAAGAACTCCATAGAACAGGACTGTGAGGATTCACAAGTTTCCAAACAGACCTCATTAAGAATTGTCAGAGGGCCAAGTGTGCCAGTGTACACATTAGGTACTCTTGAAAAAGCTGAGAGCCAAAATGAGAATGAAAGTGAATGGGAGTATAAAACAGAAATGGGATCTGAAGCCGAAACAAAAATTGAAACATCCATGGTTCCTTTGGAAGATTCTATCATGGTAAGGTTGGATTTCCCTACAAGAAATGATGTTAAGCATAAACGTTCATTGATTAGTCCTCGAGCTAGTCATAACATCATGAAAATAGACACTTGGGTGTCATTGGGGTGTTGAAATATATGAGTGAATGGGTGGTTGCAAGAAGATGAGGCTATCTAGTTTCATGTAGTGGGCGCCCTGGCTTTAACAACATTTTTCAAGAAGAATAGCCAATTGGAGAGACGGAAAAACTCTCTCACTTGTAGCAAGAGTAGTATGATCCACACTTAGCTCAATCCAATGGGATTTGCATCCCTTTCGGAGCTAGGGATTCAACCCATACCGGTGCACAAAAGCTTATCCATTTGATGGAGAGAATGCTAAGAAAACTACTACTAATGACATAGACTCAACACACACTCAAGCTCAATCTTGCTATTGCTCACTCAACTCCACATTCCACTCATCCATACATCCAAACAAGAAGAAAGCTTAGCTATTGCTTACACAAGATCAAAGCATTCTTCATTCTCAAATACTCATTTCCCTAGCATGCACACAACCCTTGAAGCTATCAATAAGAAACATGTACACTAGAGAATTGACATGAGAAGAGAGACAAATATCAACTCATTGCATTGAATTAACAAAAGAATAGAACTTACAACAATGTAGATGGGGAGAGAGAAGAGCTTGCACCTCTATGGAAGAAGAGGGAGAGCTAGTCTCAAGAGAGCTCAAACATGAGTTTTCCCAATGTGTCTAAGCTCTCAAATGAGCCACTTTTTATACAAAAATTCTAAAACTCCCAAAAGTTTCCATGTGGGATTATTGTCAAACCCACTCTCACACTCATCCACAACTTGGAACTCTTTTCAAGAGCCCTAAGTGTCTTTTTTGTTGCATCCTTGTATTGATCTTCATTCGTCATGCAACACTCCCCCCTTCCTATTTTGCGCACGTCCTCGAGCGCGGTAGTAGCAAGAGCTACAACAAAAAAACAATGGATACAAGTAAAGTCTCTTATTGAAAAAAAGAAAAGAAAAGAAAAACCAGCAATGATAATTTCACACATGAGCATACAAGTGCAAGGCTGATTAAAGTTTTAATGAGTACTAAAATAGGTGAGTAAAGACTAGTCAAAGTGAGACTTAAGTGGTAGATAGTGCTATGCAAAGGCAAGTGTGCTTTGTACACCGCCGGTTATGACCGCAGTCTCAATGTCCTACAAGTATGTAAGTTATTCCTAAGTGGCAAACCTACTCCTAAATATGAGCAAAGGTGATTGGAACTCTCTTTTTTTTTTTTTTGATGTGTGTGTAGAAGGTGATAAAGATAAAGGTTCCATCCCAAAGAGACCCAAGCAATGGCCAAGAGACCTCCGCCAAGAGAATCTAAAGACCGCTAAGTATCTCAAGGGCGACAGACCCTTTTTCTTTCTTTTATGACCTAAGGAGTACCACTTGAAGATGAGGGCATCGGTCTCGAGGGCCCATAGTGTACCCCAGAGTCCTACCAACATCTATCAAGGCGATAGATTCCTCAAAGGTCTTTTTTTGAAGCTTTTAGACACCAGTGTTCACCCCATGGAAACCAAGGCATCGGCCCCAAGGTGCTAAGACAACCCCAGGTCCTACCAAGCATTTCTCATGGCTGTAGACACTTCATGTCTCAATTCACCTTGAAAGCATAAGAACTTGGCATATTCCCTTGGTATATATCCTACACTGTCTTTAGATAGAAATATCTTTTCCTAAGTCTTCTAAGACTCTAGAATTCACTCACCATATTTTAAGAACTAATCAAAAACTTAAACTAGCCAACATTGTGTGAACATGCAAACCATATATTCGAAAGATAAGAGCACATAAAGAAATAAAGATTAAGATTTGAATACACCTGTTGTAGTGCCCTGTTGATGTTGTTCGTTTGCATTGATGCATTGCTGATTTTGTGCAGATTGCTCCTCCTTGATCTTTGTAAGCCTAGCATGTCTCCCCCCTTCCTAATTTGTGTGCATGATAGGTGGACTAGTGGGGTGTCTTTGATGCTCTTGTTTTTTACGGAGATTTCTGTAAAATTTTTATTAACAAACACGAAAAGAAAAGAAAAAAAATAAAATTTGCCATTGGTGCCAAACACCGAATATAGCCAAGGGGAAAAACCCAATGGGAGAAAAGTGCCCTGGCTTGTCGATCTTATTGTGGAGTCGTTTTTACTTACCCTTGCGCTGGTGGTGGATATTATCTCAAAAAGAACATAATCCTCTAAAGGCATAAGGAACCACATTATTCAAACATAGATCTACCAAAGAGCTTCAATTGTAGTGCTAATGCCTTATCTTTGGGTTTGGCTATGTTCTCTTTAAGATGTGGAAATTTCAGCAATTGTCGAGGAATTTGAGCAAGATAAGAGGATTTAGGCATTGAAATGCTAGATTCTAAGCTCAAATGAGACTCATGTGAAGTTGGATGTGTCTTAGGTACACCAGTTGATGATTGAATTGTGTAACAAGGAGAAATCGGGACAACCGGTGTTTCAATACATGTTTTAGGAAGATCAACACAAGTAGTTTTGTAGGTGCTATCACAGCCACCTTGCCTTTCTTGAAGAGTTTGTGTTGATTTCTTTTGCACCCACTGATATGGAAAATCAAGGGTGGCTTTTGGACTCTTTCTGAAACACTCTTTTACCCCTGCCAAAGCATGGCATTTTGGAAGCCAAATTGCTGTTGCACCCTCATAATAGCCTTGTGCTTTAAGAACATGTTTTGGGAACCACCGAGGTTTAGGCTTGGAAATGATGTGCTTCTTAGGAGGCTTAGCAACTGGACTAGATGGAACAAGTTTGTACGCATCTTTGGGTACCCACATTGATAATTCCTTCTTACTTGGCCTTCTTTGAGCAGCAACTAGAGTAGTTGGAACATGCCAGCCATGGCCCTCACTTGAGTACTCATCAATTATCCACATCATTTGTTTTGGAGCTTCAAGAGCAGATTTTGATTGTGGGTTGGGTAAGATAGAAACATTACCCCTTTGACACGATAAAGCTCGTGGTGTAGCAGATCCCAAGATGCAATCAGAATCAATTTGCAACTTGTATTGTCTATTCTTCCAATCTAATGAGCAATTGGTAGCACTTAACCATGATCTACCGAGAACAACCTCTACTACTGTTTCTTAAGTGTGTACAAGAGAACCAGGTCTCCTTTTTTGAATCGGCCAGTTGTTACATTTCTATCATACCATTGCTTTTGTCTCCTCTTCTCGGCATACATCCCCATTACTGCCAATAAGCGGGTCTCATCAAGCTTTTCCAATTCGTCAACGCGTTGTGAAAGCTCATGACCAGTCCAATCCAATTGTTTAGCTACTCGTAGAGTAGGTACAAGAAATTCAATGGGAAGAATTGCATCTAGCCCAAAAGCAAGTTCAAATGGGGTTGTGCCCACAGATGTTTTATAGGCTGTCCTATATGCCCAAAGAACTGAGTGCAACTTCTGCTCCCAATCAGTCCTATGTCCCTCAACAATCTTTGTGAGTGCTGTGCAGAGAATCTTGTTAGTACTCTCGGCTTGTCCATTGGTTTGGGGATGATAGGGTACAGAACGCTTGTGAATTACCATAAATTCTTGAAGCAAAAATTCTATGACTTCATTTACAAAGTGTACACCTTGATCACTAACGATCTCAATTGGTAAGCCATAGCGTGTAAACACGTACTCATACAAGAACTTGGCTGTGGTTCTGGCATCATTTTTGACTGTTGCCTTTGCCTCTACCCATTTGGTCAAATAGTCGGTCGCGACTATAATATATTCTGCATGCGTGTTACGAGCTGGAGGTTTAATGGGACCGACAAAATCAATACCCCATTTTGCAAAAGCACGTGTGCTTAACATAGGTCGCAATGGCATATTGTCCTTTGTGATGGGAGGTTTGGTCCTTTGACAATCGTCACAACGTTTCACATATTCTTCGGCATCCATTTGTAAGGTTGGCCACCAAAGCCCAGACCACCTAATCAACTTAGCTGTGGTATTGCCAGAAAAGTGTCCACCACCAATACCAGCATGTGCATGAGTTAAGATTTTCAGATAGTCAGCTTCACATACACACATGTGTAAGTTGCCATCCTTGCCCCTCTTGTAGAGTTGGCCCTCTATCAACATATAGTTTGCTGCTTCAATTTTAATAGCCTGCTTCGATGTTTAGGAATTGTTTGATCCAAATGACCATGCTGAAGATAGTCCACAATATACTTACTCCAACTTGGTGTAGTTGAAATTTGGAATAATGTGACATTATGAATTGGCTTCTGAATTTTACATGAAGCACAGTTACGAACAAATGTTTCAGCATCTGCATGCATGGTAGGCCACCATTGCCCATCTTGAGATATACGTCGCACACAAGTAGTAGCTGATGCATGGATTCCATCGATACCCGCATGTGCCCATTCCAAGATCTCCTCATATTGTTCGGGGTTAGGTATAAGCCTCAACACTCCATCATTACCCTGACGATATAATCTCCCTGAGATTAACTTGAATGGTCGCCATAGGTCCACATTAGGACCCGCTAGTTGTATCTGCCCACTTGTCAAAATTTCTAAAATGGATTCAGACCATCTAGGAGCTGTCTCTACAAGGAAAAGTGTTGAATCTAACATATCATCATCCACACCCACAGGAGCTTCGCCAGAGGTGATTCGAGACAAATGATCTGCCCTTAGATGAGTTGTTCCTTTTCGAACTGCAACTTCAAAATCAAACTCAAGAAGGATGATAAACCACCTTACTATCCTTCCAGTTGCACAAGGCTTATTCACCAAATATAACAATGCTTGATGGTCAAAAAATATGAATTTGTTTGCCAAAAGGTAATGGCGAAACTTTTTCACTGCATATATCATGGACAATCCTTCTCTTTCTGTTGTGGTGTAATTCTTCTCAGCATTGTTCAACTGTCGACTAGCATATGAGATTGGGAAATCCTTATTGTGTTCTCCCGATTGAGCCAAAATACATCCAATTGCAAAGCTTGAAGCATCAATATGGACATGAAAGATTTGGTCCCAATCTGGTGCCCGTAAAATGGGTGCAGTCACTAATGCTTGCTTCAACTTTTCAAAGGATTCCTCACACTCATCAGTCCAATTAAACTTTACAAGAAGAGCATATAACGGTCTGGCTAGGACAGCATACATGTAGATGAATCTACGGTAATAGCCACAATGTCCCATGAATGTTTGTACCCCTTTAGGGTTGATAGGCCGAGGTAATGAGTCAATGACATCAATTTTATCCATATCTGTTGAAATCCCATTGCGAGAAACAATATGGCCCAAAATTTTCCCTTGTCTTACCATGAGTTTGCACTTGTCAAGATTCAAGCATATACGATAAAGTTGACACTTTTGAAACACAAGTCTCAGGTGTTCTATATGATCATCACACTCTTGTGAGTGAACACATAAATCATCCATGAAAATCTCAAGAAATTGCCTAAGGTACTCCTTGAATACATGACTCATTAACCGTTGAAAGGTTGCTGGTGCATTTGTTAGACCAAATGGCATAACACGATAGGCAAAGATGCCATCTTCAGTAGCAAAGGCTGTCTTGTGTTGATCCTTTGGATCAATTGACACTTGATTGTACCCGGAGAATCCATCCAAGAAACTATATGCCTTTTTCCCTGCAACTCGTTCCAGAACATGATCTGTGATTGGAAGTGGGTAATGATCACGCACAGTAGCTGCATTTACCTTCTTGAGGTTTACACATACTCGAAGTTTTCCATTTTTCTTGGGCACCACTACAATAGGGGAGACCCATTCAGTGTGTTCAATCTCATAGATAAATTCTGCCTCTAAGAGCTTGTCTATTTCTTCCTTTATCTTCCGTGCAAAATTTTCATTATAGGTATAAGGACGTTGCTTGGAGGGTTTTGCATCCTCTCGCAATGGTATTGTATGCTGACATATGCTTGGATCAACTCCTTTAAGGTCTTTATAACTCCAAGCAAAAACATCACGATACTCCTTTATTGTTTGTATTAATAACTTCTCCTCATCTAAGGACAAGTCTGTGGCAATCCACACATAGCGAGGCTCTTCTCTTGGCTTAGCAATATCAATCTTTTTTGCATCCTCTGGACCATCGTATGAAACCCCTGGCACGCTTGGTTTTTGTCGCATGGGCTGTTGAAGAACAATCTTCCGATCTTGAAGAGTGTACTGTGTGAAATTGGGAGGAACATTGAGACCTTGTTCTTGTCCACTTGAGTCTTCACTCATTGAAGACCATGCGGTTTTGAGCTCTCCTTTGCTATCTTGCATCGGATTTTTTTGTTCAACCGTTGTCTTTGCACTTCCCACACTCTTTTTTGAATCGGTTTTAGACTTGAGTTTTGGTTTTTGTTTCTTCATCTTTTTACAATTTTTGCTAACAGTTGTTAGCTTTTCCCCTGCTTGGAATCCCTCTGATCGTTTGACTTGGTCTTTGATACTATCTTGTGCTTGGACATAGTATAGATATCCGTTCTTTCCTGAGAAGTGAGGTGGTGGTCGAGAGTTTTCACTCTTAGACTCCTCCTTTTCTTTTTGTAGTCTCTCACGTTGTTCCCGCTCATCTTGTCTACTGATTCTCTTATGGCCCTTACAACATTTACGTTTAGGTCGGCTTCTAGGGATCTCTACCTGAACCTCCCTTCCTCTCAAGAGTAGGCGTGCCTTTCCTAACTCTTCCTCAGGGATTGTCACATCATTATTAAAATCAGAGTCCCAGCCATCTTCCTTATCAGCATCATTAGCAGATTCGAGTGTCAAATCCTCTATTGAGACTTCCTCGACATGTGTAGCTGTTGTGGATGTATCTCTATAGTACAAATCATCTAGAAGGGCACGTGGTTGTACCATTCGTATAGGAATAATATCATATCCATCTGAGTCACAAAATTGAATTGGCTTCGGTAAAGCACATGTTGATAATGTTGCAAGGACATGACTCCATTCTAATGGATCAATTAAATGCTCAGGGAAGGGTTGTGGAATGTATGCCTCGTCTGATACACTTCGATTACCCTTAAGTCTCTCAGTGTTGAAATCCCTACATGAGGCTCCGCACATCCATAGATCTTCTCACCCATCGGACAATGTAACTCTTGAGCCCTCAGATGAAGCAGAATCAAACTCATCTATTGGAGACCTTGTTACATCACGATATGAGTGATTCCTTAGGTTGACCCTTGTGATGACAGAATCATGTCGGAGGTACAAATAATTGTATCCCCAATCTTGAATCATTTGAAATTGTTGCATGAATGGTTTACCCAATATCACTTCGTAGTTTGGATGTTTTCCAAAATCCACTACTGCAAAGGTGTGCTCATATTCAATCCCACATGTGGTGACCAATATGTTCTCAAGCAAGCGCATCCTGGTACTCCTAATAGCTGGTTTGCCCCACTTTTCCCAAATGGACCTTGTCACAATGCCCACTCCTGCGCCACTATCAAGTATTGCAGTTGAAGATACTTTTCGCACTTCTAATGGGAGGGTAGCATTTCCCTGATCGTCCTCACAAAATTTTCCTACTTTGTTGATAGGAACTGGCATTACATGCTTTGTCTCAGGGTGTATAGTACACTCATGGTGAACCTTTTGTAGCAATACCTGCTCTGACAAACATGTGGCAATATCATTCCACAACTCAGGTCGAATTTTAATCAAATCAAGCAAAGGTAAGGTACAAGCCACTGGTGCTGACAAAATAGCTTGCACCATACTCATATCTTTCTCCTTTGTCAACCTTTTATGCATGGAGGGTATCCTCAAGGTTTGAGAACAGTTCTCATATTCTCCCAGATATGATGGTAAGGTTTTCATTGTATGCTTACTTCTAGGAGAAACATTTGTTTGAACTTCCTCCTGGATGCTTGGGTGTCTAAATTTATTTTCCGTGCCTCTGGTAAAATCCACCTCAGAGAATGGAGGCGAACTAATGGAAGACATGTGCTCATGAACTTTCTCGTGAACTGCAGCCCACATCTCATTTGCCATGTCCTCATTAGCATCAATAACTTCATCATTGCATGGGAAGACAAGGCTAGGTGGTGGCAGATTACCCCCTTTCAATTGGGTGTCAATTGGTGCAGACCTTTCGCTATGAGCTTGTGAAATGAGCTCACTTTTCATTTCCCAACTCGATGACACTTCTGGTATGGTTTCTAATGTTGGCTTAAGAGAGGTTGGGCCCCGAGGAATAGGTGGTGGTGGTCCCTCAAGTATTGACTGAGCTTCCCTAATGAGTTGCTGATGTATAGCTAAATTGATCTTCTCCTCACGAGGGTTTGGGTATTCTTGAAGCTTCTTGGGTAGCTCAGATAAAGCTGCAATGCGACTTCTATGAGCATCAATGATGGCCTCTAGAGTCTCATTCACTTTATCCACAAAAACAGAACCCCCAGAACTATCTTCAGTCGTACTAGCCTCATTTTGTTTAGTACTAGGCTCAGGTTGAGGTTGATGTTCCTCATGCACTTCTTGGGAAGTAAAAGTTTTATCCCTCATGTTTTGTTTAGAGGCTTCTTGAGAACTAGTGGATGTACTCTTAGTTTGCTTATTTCGGTTCTTCTTCCTCCTAGTGGTCTTTTTTCTATTGGACTGTAGGGTCTTGTCCACTAGATTTGTCTTTGCATCCCTAGTTCGAGGTGTCTCATCAGTTTGTATTTCTGCATTTCGTGTCTGTGATCTAGTCATGACTCTAAGTGGCACAACATCCTCATTCTCAGATGAAGGTGGCGATGGAACTGCCCCTACAAGGTTGAGTGAGACCTTTGGTTGAGAGGAGCCTTCCTCATGTGGTTTCAGCAGACAGTCTTTTGGGAAGTGTTCTACATAACACCCTAGACAATATCTTTCAATTGGTGGAAACTGTTGTACTGTTGTATTGGACCGAGATGCTTGCCTAGAGCGATGTGGACAATCACGAGCCCAATGGGGTTCTCCGCACTCATAACAGGGGCCCATTGGTTTGGCCTCTACTTTCCTTGGCTGCCATTGACCTGAGGGGCCTGGAGTCCTAGGTTGGTAGCCGCCTAGCAACATTAAAGAGTTTTGTTCCCCTGGTTGAGCGTCTAGTGCTGGGCTTGGGTATGCGGGACTTTCAAAGATATTTTCTTTGGATGAATATGATACATATTCTTCCTCCACATAGCCTGGGTTTACCAAGTCTCTACACATATTTGAATTGTCGTAGTCAACAACCCTCACAGGAGCAGTCCCTGGAGCAGGAGGTTGAGCACCAAGAACAGGTCGTGCTTGCTCTTGTGCCATCAGTGGCTTACGTTCAAAATTAGTATACTGTTGATACATTTGTGGAGCCACTCCACCCCTTGGCTGCTCACATTCCTGTCTCATTCTCGCAATGCGAGTGCATTCCTGTGTGGTGTGGGTAAAGTTCCAAGCACAGGCTTGGCACCACTTTTTTGTGGGTTGGTTTGTTACTAGAGGAGAAAAGGTATTACAATCCTCTGTTTTATGGTTACTGCCACATGCTCCACAAAGATGAGGACCTGTAGGAAGTACACTCCTCATTCTCTGCTGCTGTTGTTGTGGCTGCATGGGTGGACGATAGGTCTGTCCCAATCTCCGTAGTACTAGGTTAGCTATCTGGTCTGGATTTACTAGCGCGTTAGACCCTGAACTTTGGTCATCACCCCACTGATCTCTAGGTTTCACCTCTGGGCCAGAACCATCTTGGAATTTGAAGTTATCGGTGAAATCCATAGCATCATGGCAACACTCATTGAAATTTGTATGCTTCTTCACATAGAGATGTGTATGCAGTGTTGAATTTTTGAGTCCTTTTAAGAAGAGAGAAATTAATCGACTTTGGGCAGGCTTCTCATCTTCTGGGCAACGATTAATGTACTACTTCATTCTATTTACACAGTCTCTAACACTCTCATTTTCGCCTTGTTTGAAAGAGTAGATGTGTGCTACCGTGTCATGTTGAATTCCCATCAAGGAAAAAGCAGCAATGAATCTCTCTTCCAAAACTCGTAAAGAAGATTTGTCTGAAGATTCTAATGCCTGAAACCAAGCCAGGGCTTTTCCCTCAAGAGTGAGTCCAAATCCTTCAATTTGAGTATGCTTATCAGTCACTTGCTCAGCTCGAACTGCTTGCCTAAATGCTGCTACATGATCGTATGGATCTCCCGACCCTTCATACTTCTTTACCAGTTTCTGAAGAGTTGATGGCCTTACTTGTCTTGAATACTCATCATAGGGCCTACGGCCTCTTACTCTCAGTGGGAATTGTTCCTCTCTTTGGAAAGATGGTCCACATGTTTCCAAAATTGGTGTGGGTACCCTATTACCAGCCTCACCAAACCCCTCCAAAGATCTTGTCACCCACATTTCAGGAGGTGCATTAATGGGAGGCCGAGTTGGCTCCCCTATCCTCCGATTGTTATAGTGAGAAAGATGTTGGTGTGGTGTGACCTGTGGTCGCACATTTGGTGTAGGACGATATCTTGGTGCTAGAGTTGGGCTACTAGCAGTGGTCCACTTAGATGTTGAGGGTCCCTCTTTAGTGAACTCTCGTAGGGGAGGAGCAACAGTTTCTCCAAGAAAGGCTGTCTCTCCTGGTTTGGCTGTATTTGTTGAGAACACTTCCATGAATAATGGTTGTCCTTTCCACGTGAGTTCCCGAATCTCTTTCCAATCTAAGGTTCGGTATTCATTGGCCCATTTATCAATTATTCTGTTCATGTGTCCTGCAAGCTTCTCAACTACCACCACATGAGCTAGAGGAAGATCCAGCTGTGGCAATCTAGTTGTGGCATAATATCCCTCTAACGAGTCCTTATAGACCTCTTGAAGCGGGTCATCCTGTAAGACCTTTGTCACTGGAATTTGTCGTACAAACTCCCATTGGCTTTCAGCCCCCTGATCCATTTTACTCTTGCCTTTTCTATCCCTTTCCAAATTTAGATCTCCAAGAAGTAAATCATCTATGGATGGCTTTGAGGACTGGGCATTGGGTGGATGGTCCAGGCATGTCCGGCTCAATGAGCCAGTCATCTCTAGACTCCCTTGCTCTGGAAAGTTCTGATAAGTCTAAGAACTCGGTTTTAGAGAGCTCCCCTAATTTGTCTACCTTTTCTGGATGGTAGGTGACTTCGTAGCGAACACCATCTCCGCCCATGTACATGTTACCCTGGTCATTGACTAGAGGTGCTCTATCAAGTTTTGAGAAAATGTCTGCGATCTTAACAAGATACCGTTGTTGTGGATGCCTAAAGATCTCAGCTCCTTGAGCATTTGTGTAGACATATTGGAGTCTCACATTAAGTGTTAACCCCATGGTGTCGGCTTCAAATGGATTAAAGGATCTTGAGGGTGTCCTATTTGGGGCTACGGGATGACTATTTGTCGGCCCTAGATTGTCCATGGACAATGAACTAGTTGTTCTGGAGGAAAGGGTATCGGATTGGGATTCAGAAAGGGTTTCAGCAATATCTGCCAAATTTCCTACCGATTGGGTCCCACTTTCTTGCGTAGGTACTCTAGAAGGTGCCCTAGGCCCTATGTGGCAGAATCTACAAGACGTCCTGATCGCAAGTGCATAAGGTCAATTTTTTTTTGGTTTTTTATGTGTTTTTGTTTTGTTTTGTTTTGTTTTGTTTTTTTTTAAATAAAATATATATATATATGTATATATATATATATATTTTTAACCTACCTAATCACTAAATGCAACTAAAATGAATATGTGTGGCGTAACTATCTATCCTATTTTTTTTAAATTATTATTTTTTTAAATGATTTTTTTAAAATGATTTTATGTTTTTTTATTTATTTTTTTTAAATTCACACAAAAATTATGAATCACACTAAAAAAATACTAATTATGCACAAAGTTACAAAAACTAAAGAATTGCAGTAAAATACTAATTATGCAAAAAGTTTAAAAAAATGAAAAAATTACAAAATATGCAAAAAAATAAACTCCTAAAAATACTTAATTTATAGATTTTTTTTTAAAAAAAATTCTTTTGTTTTTTTCTCCTTTTGTTGGTTTTTTTTGGTTTTTTTGTTTTGTTTTTTTTTAAACTAATAAATTTCGTGCCTAATTACAAAAAATATAAATCTACTAATTATGCACGTAATTACAAAAATAAAAAATAAAAAATGCACGCTACTTTACTTATGCAAAAATTTAAATAAGGAACAATGGATTCAAAAAAATAATTTTTTAAATTTAATTGTTTTTTCTCTTTTTTAAAATTTTTTTTACTATTCCTTTTTTTTTCTTTCTTTTTTTTAATTTCTTTTTTCTAAATTTAATTATTTTTCTTTCTTTTTTCTTTTTTAATCTTTTTTTCTTTTCTTTTTTTTATTAAAAAAATATTTTTTTTGTTTTTTTAATTTAAAAATATAAAAAAAACATAAAAAATTATTAAAAATAAAAAATAAAAAAATGGAAAATTCCACCTACCTTATCCACCGCTCGCCGCTCGCCGGACTTCACGCTGGCGCGCGCGTGGGTCGCCTTCAAGCCTTCTTCTACAGCTGCCTGAAAAGATGCAGGGGGGAAGAGAGCTTGAGCTCTTGCAAGCACACACACACACTCACAAAACCCTAATAGAGAACACACAAGGTGAGAGGCTGAAAATCTTCTTCTTCTCTACTCAACACTTAACACACCATATACAAGAATAAGAGTACACACGATATGAAAGGTACTCAACCAAATACATACACGGGTTCTCTATAGTGTGAACCCGACTAAATGAGCTGGCGCTATAACTATGCCAGTCTCTAGAGTGGCTGTCACACAGCCTGTCATCCCACTGGCCGCATATCACCCAAGATCTCACCAACCATGCCAATGGTGTAAGTGTGGGGCCTATCCCCCAGGCGGGTCATCAGTGGCCACCGCCTCACTAGACGAGCTCGATATCTCAACACTCCCCCTCGAGCTCAACTCCATCTCATGTACACCAAGCGAAGCCCTGAATCTGCGGAGCTTCTCTGTACCCAATGCTTTGGTGAAGATGTCAGCTACCTGATCCTCTGTGCTGACATAAACAAGGTCAAGGTCTCCTGCCAAGACCCTCTCTCTGACGAAGTGGTAGTGGACCTCTATGTGCTTCGTACGAGCATGAAAGACTGGGTTCCTGGCCAACTATATACTACTAATGTTGTCACAGAAAATGACAACTTGTCTATCCACTGATAGACCCAAATTTGCAAGTAGCTTTCTCAACCAAGCCACCTCACATGCTGCCATAGCAGCTCCTCTGTACTCGGCCTCTGTACTCGATAGAGCAACCGTAGGCTGCTTCTTGCTGCTCCAAGTCACAGCAGCACTCCCCAAAGAAAACATGAATCCACTGGTAGATCTTCTATCTGAGATACTACCAGCCCAATCAGCATCTGTGTACCCATGTACACATATCTCTGTCCCAGTCTCATAGAATAGTCCACAATGCAAAGTAGACTTCACATACCTCAGTATGCGTCTCACAGCATCCAAATGCGGTTTCCGTGGAACCTGCATAAACTGACTCACCAACCCAACAGCATAGCTCAAATCTGGTCTGGTGATCGTCATGTAGATCAAACTTCCTACTATGCTCCTGTACGTAGTAGGATCCTCCAAGATCTCTCCTGAATCTGCACTCAACTTGCCATTCTGATCCAATGGCACAGAAATAGGCTTACAGCCTGTCATACCATACTTGGACAACATGTCCAAGCCATACTGTCTCTGCAGTAATCCAATACCATGTGGTGACCTAATCACCTCAATGCCCAAGAAATATCTGAGCTCCCCCAGATCCTTCATCTCAAACTTCTGTCTAAGCAAGATCTTTACATCAAAGATCTCTGCATCATGGTCCCCCGTAATGATCAAGTCATCTACATAGATGACAACAAGCACAACCCCTCTATCACCATGTCTCACATACAATGAGAAATCTGCATTGGCTACATGAAAGCCAATAGTGACAAGATATTTAGAAATCTTGTCAGACCATGCTCTTGGTGCTTGCTTTAAGCCATACAAGGCTTTCTTCAACCTGCAAACATGCTCGGGGTGACCCACATCCTCATAACCAGGTGGCTGCAACATATACACCTCTTCTTGCAAATCCCCATGCAAGAATGCATTCTTTCTGCTGATGTAAAGACCATTGCTTTGACGCAGCCACTGCTATCACAACTCTCACCGTTGCCATCTTGGCAACTGGGCTGAAAGTTTCCTCATAATCAATCCCATATGTCTGCGCATATCCTTTGGCTACCAATCTAGCCTTGTACCTGTTTATGCTTCCATCACTATTATGTTTAACTTTGTACACCCACTTGCATCCAATGGCTTTCTTGCCTTCAGGCAATTGCACTAAATCCCAAGTCTCATTTCCATATAGTGCATCCATTTCCTCATCCATAGCTTTCTCCCAACACACATTTCCAACAGCCTCATCAATGCATGTGGGCTCAACAACCTGCACAACCTTTGCCATATATGCATAGTGATGTGCCACATAACCATCATAGGTAAATCTCTACACAGGATTTCTCACTCTCCCAGATCTTTGCAGCTTCTCATTCATGGCTTCCATAGCCTTCTTTACACCAGGTGTTCTCATAGCTGGGATCCCAAGCTCCTCATCAAGGCTCATATCTGAGCCACTAGACTCTCCATCAACATGAGAATGCCCTGCAGAAATGTCAGACATACCAAGGGGCTCAACCACTTTCTCTTTTCCTTTACGTGATGTAGTAATCACATTTGCAGGGCCGGTATTATGATGCAGCCTGCCACTCCATGGTCTATCAACAGACCCACTAGATGAGGACTCTCCTGGTCCACTCAAAGACTGTGATTGCTGACCTGCATTCTGTGCAACCACACTTCCACTTAAATCAGCCCCAACAGCTTCTTTTTCAGCAGCATACCAGCTGCTCATCTCATCAAATACAACATCCCTGCTTACCCTCAACTCACGTGTAGCAGGGTTATAACACTTGTATCCCTTTTGCTCAAGGGAATATCCAATAAACACACATTTTTCAGCTTTCGGATCCAGCTTAGTTCTTAGCTCATCTGGCACATGCACATATGCAATGCATCCAAAGACTTTCAGATGAGATAAATCTGGTTTTCTGCCAATAAACCTCTCCTCTGGAGTTACATCATGTATGGCTGCAGTTGGAGTCCTATTCATGATGTATACTGCTGTAAAAACAGCCTCAGCCCAATAGCAATGCGGCATATTCTTCTCTTCCATCAATGCTCGCGCAATCTCAGCAATGTGCCTGTTTTTCCGCTCAGCAACTCCATTTTGCTGCGGAGTATATCTGCATGTGAACTGTCTCCGAATACCATTCTTCTTCAAAAATTCAGAGAACTCATTGGAGAAGTACTCTCCCCCTCCATCTGACCTTAGGCACTTTACATATTTCTCTGTTTGCTTTTCAACCAAAACTCTGAAATTCTGAAAGTGAGTGAACACCTCACTCTTCTCTTTCATGAAATATACCCACACTTTCCTTGTGTGGTCATCAATGAAAGTGACATAGTATCTGCAGCCTCCCATAGACACGGTCTTCGTAGGACCCCATACATCTGAATGCACAACATCTAGTGCATTTCTGCTCACATATCTGTTACGTGGAAACACATGCTTTGTTTGCTTCCCAAATTGGCATGCTTCACATATTTTCTGCATACCTTCCACTTTAAATTTTGGCAGCCCTGTCACAATTCCTTTTGTCTGCATAGACTTCAGTCTCTGCACATTTACATGTCCAATTCTTTTATGCCATATGTCTGTGTCTGCAACAACTCCTGAACCGTTTGCAAACATCGCAGCACTCATTTCAGGCATGTCTACATCCAACGTAAACATTCTGCCCACTCTGTTGCCTTTTGCAACCAACCTGCACTTGTCTTTAAAGTCTTCGACATAACACCCATCAGGGTTAAACCTAACCTGCAAACCCTACTCAATCATCTGGCCAACTGAAACCAGATTCTTTGTTATGTTCGGTACATGAAGTACATCTGCAAGGTACTTCACTTTGCCATCCTGCATAGACAATGGCACATCTCCAACGTGGGCAATTGGATGAGCAGTGTCATCCCCTGTTTCCACAAAACCTGGTCTTTCCGGGTTTTTCATCTCCTTGAACCACTCCCCATGACTCGTCATGTGGTTCGAAGCGCCTGAATCCACATACCATACATTATCTTTTTGTGCTGCATCAACATTTTCAGACATGGCATTCACAACATGCTGCATAACAAACAACCTTTCATTATCCTCATTATTTCTGCTTGAGGATGCATAGTTGTTTTGCTGCACTTTCCCATTTTGCATGTCAGCCTGCTTCTTATAACATTCTGACTGCACATGTCCAGGCTTACCATAATAATAGCATTCACGTGCATCATTATATTGTCTTTGCCAATTTCCACGGCCTCTTTGACTCCCCCTGCCGCTGAATTTGCCTCTTCCACCTGTGTGTTGTTGTTGTTGTTGATTCTGGGACTGTTGTTGTTGCTGCTGCTGCTGGCCATAATTCTGATTACTTGTTCGGCCACCTCCTTGACCGCGTCCACGGCCTCCTCTACCTCGACCTCTTCCTGAACTCATGTAGAAAGCCTGTTGCTCTGAACTGTTTTTACTTTGTGAAGACTGTTGGTCTTCACCCAAGTTCTTCTCTTCGATAATCAGCATAGACACCAAATCTGTAAAGTTGGGAATGTTTTCCCGAGTCTGAATAGACGTCTTGAACGCCTTGTATTGTGGCCCGAGACCACGTAGACAGACTTCCACCTTGTCATCATCATCTACTGACACACCAATAGATGCAAGGGATTCCACAATACCCTTTATCTTCAGCGCATAGTCATTCACAGACATGCTCTTTTTCTCCACAGTGTGAAGTTCATTCTTCACAGTGTATCTTACGTGCCTTGGTGTTTGTTTCATAAAGCTTTACCAAGGTGTCCCACGCCTCCTTGGGGGACTTGGCATCCTGAATGTGCCCAATCATGGTGTCCTGTATACTAATGGAAAGCCAATACATAACCTTCTTGGCTCCTTGGTTCCAGTCTTTGAACTCTTTCACATCTGCAGCAGTCGCCGGTATCTCCGGTGCCTCTTCATGCTCACCTTCTATGTAGTCCCAATAGCCTTTTCCCATCAGGAAATTTGTCAACCTGAACCTCCAAGCATGGAAGTTATTCTTATCCAGCTTCTCAGCCACAATCTGTGTTATGCCATCATTAGACATCTTGCCAAACACACAATTTCACCAGAAACTGCACTCTGGTTTTTCTGCACAACCTGCAGTATTTTCTGCACAGCGGTACTGCAGTACTCTCAAATGTCACAACCAGTGACTTCAGTGTGCATACATACACCCAATGGCAACTGTAGACCTCTTTGCAGCACCCACAGTGTCTGCACAGTCAATCTGTCTTCCTGCAGTTCTTAAAACAGAGTTCTGCAGAGAATCGATGACTTACCCGCAGCAGTGCTCGAAATCGCCTGCTTTCTGAAAAACGGAGGTCCAGACGCGCCCGAAACGCGTTTTCGGCTCGGAAATTCTAGTCCAAAGGACTGTATAGTTGCCCTATAGCTTCACTCCCGCGAAGAAAGCTCCTCAATCGGAGATCGTTTGCCGGTGCCTCCCGTAGAGCTCCCGACAAGGGTGTAGTCACCAACACAATAGGGAAGAGTAGTTGAAGCTCTTACCCTCATACTGCTTCCTGTGGTTCTCTTGCTTACAGCTCAGCCCTTAGCACGAACCAGGCTCTGATACCATGAAAAGATGCAGGGGGGAAGAGAGCTTGAGCTCTTGCAAGCACACACACACACTCACAAAACCCTAATAGAGAACACACAAGGTGAGAGGCTGAAAATATTCTTCTTCTCTACTCAACACTCAACACACCATATACAAGAATAAGAGTACACACGATATGAAAGGTACTCAACCAAATACATACATGGGTTCTCTATAGTGTGAACCTGACTAAATGAGCTGGCGCTATAACTATGCCAATCTCTAGAGTGGCTGTCACACAGCCTGTCATCCCACTGGCCGCATATCACCCAAGATCTCACCAACCATGCCAGTGGTGTAAGTGTGGGGCCTATCCCCCAGGCGGGTCATCAGTGGCCACCGCCTCACTAGACGAGCTCGATATCTCAACACTGCCACTCCACCAGTCTGCCGCCGCTCGATGCCGACGGCTCCCCTCCACGCAGAGCTCGATGCCGACCCCTCTGCCTTCTTTCGCTTCCTCCAGTCGCCGTCTGCTGTGCAGGCTGTGCCCAGCTTCTTCCACCACCGTCTGCAGGTAGCTCCCACTGCAGATCTCGAACTGCTACGCCGACTCTTCCCACTGCAGAGCTCGCCGCCTTCTACAGCCAACTTCGCCTACGCCGCCGGCCGCCTCTCGTCTACTCTCCTACCCGCCTACGCCAGCTTCGCCCACTGCAGACTGTTTCAGACGCCGTCAGCTTCTTCTACACTTGCAGCTTTTCGATGCAGCCTTTCCCTGCATTGGGTGGGACCTCGTGTCAGGCCGGAAACGGGGCAATGACAACCCCCCTCTCCCGGCAGTGGAGGGATAACGCAGCCCTTGTGCGGCTACAGACCATCCTCGCGACGCCGCCACTGCGAACCCCAGCCTCTTTTCTTCTTTTTTTTTCTTTCTTTTTTCCGTCCGGGCTCTCGTTTTCTTTCTTTGCGCCTCTTGCAGCACAGCCCCGCCACCAGTATATAAAAATATATAGTTATATATATTTATTTTTTTAAAAGCCACCTCTCGTCTTCTTTCAGCAGCCTGTAGACGCACAATGCTCCCGTACGCCGCCCCTCGTCTTCTTTCAGCAGCCTCTCGTCTTCTTTCACTGCAAAAATATATATATATATAGATTTATAATTTTTTTTAAAAGGCCGCCTTCTATTTTTTTCAGCTGGCCACCTCCCTGCACATATATATATACATATAGATATATATATATATGTATATCTATTTGTCTTTGCTTCTAATGATGGAGATGTCTCCCAACAAAACAACAAAACCATAAAGGAAAAGCCGCCGTCAACACTTCCAACCTACCTCTCTTCCTTTCACCCTTCTCTTTCCCTCTCTCCTCTCATCCTTAAGCGGACTTCATGCTTGGGAGTCTATGGGGCTTGCATAAGCTATGGAAGAGCTTAGCAACGCACCTCTTTTCTTCTTATTTATTTATACTAATTACATGTTAGCGAAAAGCATGAAAGCATGAAATGACAAAATAACAATGAAGGTAAGCATAATGAACGGTACTTGAAAAGCATAAAAGCAATAAAACATAAAAAACAATGCGGGAGAAACCTCAACCGCTCAATGGGTTTTTTCTTATCCTAACCTTATCCACTCACACCGGGATCGCACACCCGAACTTAACCTAATCACTCAATGGTTTTGTAACCAAAAGAGGAAATAGTGGTGGTTTCCACACACTCTCAACCGGATTTGAGTCTTCTCCCCGGCAGCGGCGCCAATGGAGAGACGGAAAAACTCTCTCACTTGTAGCAAGAGTAGTATGATCCACACTTAGCTCAATCCAATGGGATTTGCATCCCTTTCGGAGCTAGGGATTCAACCCGTACCGGTGCACAAAAGCTTATCCATTTGATAGAGAGAATGCTAAGAAAACTACTACTAATGACATAGACTCAACACACACTCAAGCTCAATCTTGCTATTGCTCACTCAACTCCACATTCCACTCATCCATACATCCAAACAAGAAGAAAGCTTAGCTATTGCTTACACAAGATCAAAGCATTCTTCATTCTCAAATACTCATTTCCCTAGCATGCACACAACCCTTGAAGCTATCAATAAGAAACATGCACACTAGAGAATTGACATGAGAAGAGAGACAAATATCAACTCATTGCATTGAATTAACAAAAGAATAGAACTTACAACAATGTAGATGGGGAGAGAGAAGAGCTTGCACCTCTATGGAAGAAGAGGGAGAGCTAGTCTCAAGAGAGCTCAAACATGAGTTTTCCCAATGTGTCTAAGCTCTCAAATGAGCCACTTTTTATACAAAAATTCTAAAACTCCCAAAAGTTCCCATGTGGGATTATTGTCAAACCCACTCCCACACTCATCCACAACTTGGAACTCTTTTCAAGAGCCCTAAGTGTCTTTTTTGTTGCATCCTTGTATTGATCTTCATTCGTCATGCAACACCAATCTCTCCTAGTTAGCCAAGGAGTTTCACTTCAAGGTCTTCTAATGAAACATCATATGCAAAGTTGGGCACCTAAAACTATAATCTGATTGAATATCCAATAATTGAAAATCCCCTTTTCTTTAGGAACCAAAATTGTATACAGGCCCTGTCGGAGGTTTAGACAAGTACAGTGAATGTGAGTAAATTGCCTATAACTTTTACATTATTGCTCATATGATGTTCTCACTTTGCATATCATAAATACAAATAACATAGAGCTTAACTTGATTTATCAAGTAATTTTTGATGTGTTCTACTATTTTCTATATTATTTAAAAGGTATTAGAATTGTTTAAAAACATACTATTTTGTCCTCCCACCACATCTACCATTTAAAATGCTCAAATTGTATGGATCTAGTGATGATTAGATTGGGAAAGATTAGTATAATGTGGATATAAGGTAAAATTACAAATCTAACGGTTGAATTTTTGTAGCTTTACTTTGGAAAATTTGTTATGACTGTTAGAGGCCCATTAAATCAATTGTAATTTAATTCTAGTAAATCAAATATTGAATCTTTCAATCTAAAACTCTAGGGATCAATACGCTTGTTGCCATAATATTTGAGTATGGGAAGGTCCATTTTCAATCCTCCCAAGTGAAAATTCCCATATTGTGTCCACTCTATTGGAATTAGGGTTGCAGGAAAGCACACAAAGCTTGGAGAAGAAGAAGCAAGAATGCACACAACACAAAGTGTATTAGATTGTGTCAATGTATAAAAGATTAGTTAGTCCTAGAATGATGGGCGTATATACAAGCCGGGGAAAAAAACCTCCTAAAGAGGGAAAAAGTGCCCCGGCGGTCCTAAGTGTGTTCACACACATCATTGCCTATGTATATGGCAACAAATCCCCCCTGGGAGTGATGGTGTGAACGAGAGCTGGCACTCATGTATAGGGGAGTGCCATGCCCAAAGTAGATCAATTCACAAAGGGGAGCAAGCCCAAAGTTTTGCGAAAAGCTTCGAACTTCTCATGAGGAAGCGCCTTTGTGAAAAGATTGGCGAGGTTGTCCTGTGTTGGCACATAGGCCAAGCTGATCTCTCCTGCTGAGAGTCTCTCCCTGACATAGTGATAATGCACCTCAATGTGCTTTGTGCGAGCATGAAAAACTGGGTTTCTTGCAACTGCCAATGCGCTCTGACTGTCAGTGTAGATAGAGGTGGCAGACTCTTGTCCAACGCCCAAATCAGCCATAAGCCGTCTGAGCCACACACACTCAACCGTAGCTGTGAAAGCTGCCCTGTACTCAGCTTCACAACTAGAAGTGGCCACAGTAGGTTACTTCTTGCTCAACCAAGATATGCATGAGCTACCGAGCATGAAACAAAAACCACTTGTGGACACTCTTGTGTCATAGCAACCAGCCCAATTTGAGTCCGAAAAGGCATGTAAATCTGGCGGCAACGATCCCCCCTTGGGATAAAACAACCCAAGATGTATGGTGCCACTCAAGTAGCGAAAGATGCATTTAACTACCTTCCAATGCTGAGACCCTTGGGCTATGCATAAACCTGCTCACCTGTGAGACTGCAAACTGAATGTCCGGCCTCGTAATGCATACATAAATGAGGCAACCAATAGCTGTCTGATAGAGTGTGACATCAAAGTGATCTCCAGCATCATTAGGACTCAACTTCAAACCTGTCTCCATTGGAGTAGCAATAGGCTTGCAGTCTTCAAGGCCAAATCTCCGCAACAATGTCTCAATATACTTTGTATGACACAAAGCAATACCGCCATCACACTGCTTAAATTGTATCCCCAAATAATGATGCAAATGCCCCAAATCTGACATCTTAAAAGAGGCATTCAAATCAGCCTTAAAATCAGCAATATGACTCTCATTTGGTCCTGTGAGCAGCATGTCATCGACATAGAGAGCAATGATTAGATGTACATCATCCACACGTTTAACATACAAAGTGCTTTCTGTTGGACTATTCTGAAAACCATGTGCAGTCAAATATGCATGTATCTTTTCATACCAAGCTCGTGGAGCTTGCTTTAAACCATATAAAGCCTTTTTCAACCTGCACACTTTGTTTTCCTGCCCTCTTTGAACAAAACCACGAGGCTGCGATACATACACCTCCTCATGCAAATCTCCATTCAAGAACGTAGTCTTTATATCCAACTGATGTACATTCCAACCATTATGAGCTGCCAATGCACAAATGCTATGAATGGTAGTCATACGACAAGTGGGAGCAAAGGTCTCATCGAAATCAATGCCCTTTTCTTGAGCATAACCCTTTGCAACAAGCCTAGCCTTATAACGATCAACACTGCCATCTGGCTTTCGTTTCAACTTAAAAACCCACTTACATCCAATGGCCTTTTTACCAATAGGCAAATCACACAAAGACCATGTACCATTCTTCATTATAGCATCATATTCACTTTGCATTGTAGCCAACCAATTTTCTGATTTTTGTGCCTCATCAAATGAAAGAGGTTCTTCCTCTTCACACATACTAGACACAGCCAAAGCATAACAATCTGATGCATAAGAGGCATGTTGAAAACCTGAACGAGTACGACTAGATATAGGTGCATCAATTTTACTATCACGCAAGGTTTGCACCAGCCATTTAGGCATACCTGTAGCCTGCTCATTTTTAGCCCTATCCTCATGAATTATATCCTGTAAATCTGCATCAGAAATAGGCTGATCTATGATGTCGTTTGAAAGCTGCATAGGCTGAATATTTGCCTCATTAGGACTTACATTTGAATTCCCACCTGTAAATAGAGGCAACAACGTACCAAAAACATCCCGTAAGCTCACACCTGTCTCTTTGGTACATGATAACAAAGGCTGCACAGCATTTTCCACAAAAACAACATCTTGACTAATCAAGATACGCTTTGACTGCGGATGATACAATCTGTAACCCTTGCTCTCAGCACTATAACCAACAAAAATGCATTTGACAGCCTTATCATCCAATTTTATGCGTTGTTGCACAGGCACTAAAGCATAGGCCAAGCAACCAAAGACACGCAAGTGACCAATAGAAGGTTTCCTGCCATGCCAAGCTTCATATGGAGTAATAGACTGCAAGGCCTTAGTGGGACACCTGTTGAGTACATATGCAGCACACATGACAGCCTCAAGCCAAAACGCATGTGGCAAAGCTTGGCTCTTGACCATACATCGTGCCATCTCCATAAGTGACCTGTTTTTTCTCTCAACAACACCATTTTGCTGAGGGGTATACGGCACTGTACATTGGTGTTTTATCCCACGACTAGCCAGAAATGCATCAAACTCTTTAGACATGTACTCCCCCCCTCGATCAGAACGGAGGGTGCCCACATTACAATTGGATACATTTTCAACCATAAGCAAAAACAGTTTGAAGCACAAAAACACTTCGGACTTTGTCTTTAGTGGATATACCCATGCATGCCTTGAGTAATCATCAATGAAAGTCACGAAGTACAAGTGTTTACCAAATGACGGAGTTTGCATAGGCCCACATACATCAGTATGTATAAGTTACAATTTGCGAGTGGCCCGCACAGAACCATCCTTTGGAAACGCAGAACGCTGCATTTTGACCAAAATACAGCCTTCACAAACATGTTTTAATGGTGCCTCAAGAGGGGGCAATAAAGCAACCATATCAAATTTCTGCAAACGCAGCAAACTAGCAAAGTTCAGATGACCAAAACGAGCATGCCATAGTTTTACGTCTAAAACTGCCTTTTCATCAGAAACTGCATTTGCTAAATCTTCCACACACTTGTCATAAGAATTGAGTCTATACAGCCCACATAACAAGGTGCCAGATACAATAATTGTATCACCAGAAGTCAAATCATGAACAGTACATCTGTCATCCACAAATTTGACTACAAGTCCAAGTCTAGCAAGCGCAGAGACAGACAATAGATTCTTCTTTATCCCTGGCACATATAAAGCATCTGAAAGTGTGAAAGCGCTGCCATTTGCAGCCGTAAGCATAATTTTACCAACGCCCTTCACTGGGTAAGAAGCATTATTGGCACATGTGATAGTATTCCCATTAGGGACAGCCTCAAGAGAAGTGAACATATCACGATGCGAGGTAATGTGCTTTGTAGCACCACTGTCAAAATACCAAACATGAGAGTCAACAGAAACTGCCAAACATGTATCATGTACAGATGGGTCATACTGGAAATACACGCTAAATGCCCATTCTATATCTTGCACAACATTTGCAGAATCTGCATTTGTAGAAGCATCCGCTATTGTGGCTGCATTTGACTCTTTCTTCTTTGCCTCTTTAGCCTTTAGCTTAGGGCAATTCTTAATGACCTGATCATTTGCCTTACAATAGTTGCACCTGGTCTTTTTCTTGCCTTTATCAAGAGCCTTCTCAGACTTATTGTTGCTACCTGTGGAAGGAGAAGAAGTTGCAAACCTACTAATAGGAGAAGAAACAGTGGAAGGGGCTGCCTTACCACTTCTTCTCTGCTCTGCTGTGCTGCTGGGCAGCAATAAATGCTTGATCAACTGCACGCTACCTGGCCCTGTTTTGCCTGGATTGCGCTTCTTGCAAGAGCGTGTTGACTAAAGTATCATACTTGACAGCATCAGGTCTGTCCTCAGTAAGAAGTCTCCACGTGGAAGCAAAAGTCTGATATGTCTCAGGTAAAGCATCAAGAACAGTCTGCACAAGAGAATGATCAGGAATAATCTCACCTGCAGAAATCAACTATTCTTTGAGATCTTTAATCTCAGCAAGAAAAACATTCATGTCATCATCTTCTTGCATAATCTTCAATTCTAGCTCTTTACGCAGGTAAGCGATTTTTGCCTCGTTACGACCTGCATACAAACCAGTTAGAATATCCCAAGCATGTTTTGTTGTTTTAGCTGAACGAATATGTGGGGTGATGTTACGTTTGACAGAAAGTGCAATCAAGGCATGAGCCTGCGCATCTTTACCATCCCAAGGAGCTTGTTCAGCAGTGGGTAAAACAGCAGCAACAGTAGAGCTGCTAGAACCTGCAACATCCTCAACAGATCTTACATCCATAGAACCTGGACGTACATCCATACCCTGCACAATGTTCCACACTCCTTTTGCAACCAAAACATGCTGCATCATGTATGCCCAAAGTGGGTAGTTGCTGTCTACGTCCAATTTGTCATCAGCAGATAACATGCGAAATACATCATTGCTGCTATCAGCCATGGCCACTGACTGAAACTGATGCAAAAGCTACCTGTAAATGAAGCAAAGACTGAACAGAAAACAACTCGTGCTATGTAGCACGGTCCACAATAGAGTACGTATGCCTGTTTTGCAGAAAACTGCACTGTGGAAATTTCTGTAGAAAATGACGAAAACACCTGTGGAGAACTTGAAATGCAAAAACGGAGCCCGGAACGACCTCAGAGTACAGGGACCTGCAAGCGCTCGTGAAACCTCACCTCAATCGGAGAACGTGAGCCGGAGGGTGCTGGCGGCGTAGCCCTGAGAGCCGATGCCTGCTCTGATACCAATTATTGGAATTAGGGTTGCACGAAAGCACACAAAGCTTGGAGAAGAAGAAGCAAGAATGCACACAACACAAAGTGTATTAGATTGTGTCAATGTACAAAAGATTAGTTAGCCCTAGAATGATGGTATATACAAGCCGGGGGAAAAAACCTCCTAAAGAGGGAAAAAGTGCCCCGGCGGTCCTAAGTGTGTTCACACACATCACTGCCTATGTATATGGCAACACACTCTCCCCTTTTCAAGTCTAAAACCAATCCTAGTTATGTTTGGAAATCTAGGCTTGGTAAACTTCAAAGCTTAGATATCATTCTGTGTGAGGCTTGGGTAGGCACAAATCTTATATATGCATGCCACTTTATGTCCACATCAGCATCCACATAAGCAGCTTGCCACCTCACTTGGCCACCTCCACCCTCCATGTCAGCATGGTCAACCTAGTTGTGACTCCCCACCTCATCATCCTAGTCATCATTAATGCCACATCTTCTTACCACCTTTACATGCCACCTCTCGCACTTGGTGACATGGCATGCCACATCATGGAATTGCCACATCAACCATAATAGTGCCACATGTTAAGAGAATGCCACGTGTCATGCATGCATGTGACACGTGGCACCTCCTTCCCACCTCCCCTTTTTTTTCAAAAATATATTTTTGAAAAAGTTAATTTAGTAATTTAGAGAAATAGAATATAGAATTTTAAATAATAAAATATATATAACTTATAAAATAAAAAAAATTTAAAATCACTAATTTTAAAGGATTATATTTTAGAATTAGATCAATAATATTATTTTTAAAGTTTATGTTATTGAATTTAAAAAAGTAAATTTTTAAGTTTAATCTTTCTTGAAAATATTTTGTGTAGAATAAACCTTTGAATAAAATTTAAAAAAATACATTATAAAAAATATAATTATATAATTATAAAATAAAAGATAAATTTAAAGATATATTTATATATCTAGTAATGATAAATATTTAGACTTGTTAATAAATATTATTAATAATATTAATTTTTAAGTGGATAATAGTTTATCTTTAATTATCTTTATGTTTATCTTAATTATCCAATCAATCTTAGATAGGAAATCCAATGAGTTTTGAAGTGGATAACCTATTTTTCCTGTATAATCACACATCTCTAGTACTATCCCACACTTATCTCTAGTACTATCCCATCATTGAGCCTTCATAATTTTTTCTCTCTTCGCTTCCTTGAGAATGGATTCTCAAAGTCGTAGGAGTTAGAAAAGTGATAGGACTAGACTTTCCCCCATCCACCAAGTTCAAGAGGACGAGAGGAAAAGGGTAGCTCGTGAGATAAAGAGAGAGTGGAGAGCACGTCAACGAGCAACACCTTCCGTTTGGTGATGATCCAAGCCTTGCTCCTGCTCTTCCACTTCCTCTCCCTCCACCCTCTTCCCCCCCACTACCCCTTAGTTTAGATAATCCACATGAACCCGCCCTTCTTGAGTCCCCTTCTCTTCTACAACAACCCACCCCCCCTCCTTTGGTGGGCGCCCATCATGTGGATAGGAAAGAACTATCAAAGTCAGGGGCACATCATCGTGCCCATGCAATCTTCCATTCCTATTTCAAAGACCTCACGCCTTCATCACAAGCATGTGTGCTTGTTGCTTTGATCGATCTACCCAACATGGTCAACTGTAGGGCGCTTTTCGATATTGGAGGTCGAAGAGAGAGGAGAGCTGGCATGGCGGTGCTACAAAGTGTTCGTCATTCCTATATAGTTAACAAGAAGAGGAACTCTACAGACGCTTTGGCTGCTCGACGGGTTATTGTAGCATGACCAAACTTTGCAAGCATGTGGGGGTGGGTTCCCTCCACATTCTTGCAAAGTTTGGTCCCCATCAGAGCATGTTTGGGTATGATGGTATGGGGAAGGCACGGATTTTCCATGGCCTCTTAAGCACCAAGAGACTTGAAAAATCCGCACTGGGTGTCCATGGCCTCTTAAGCACCAAGAGACTTGAAAAATCCACACTGGGTGCTAATTACCAACCCAAACATGCTTTGATTGTGATCAAACTTTGCAAACATGTGGGGGTGGTCCCCTCCCACATGCTTGCAAAGTTTGGTTCCCATCGGAGCATGTTTGGGTATGATGGTATGGGGAAGGCCCGGATTTTCCATGCCCTCTTAAGCACCAAGAGACTTGAAAAATCCGCACTGGGCACTAATTACCAATTCAAACATGCTCCGATTGCAAACTTTGCAAGCATGTGGAGGTGGGTTCCCCCCACATGCTTGCAAAGTTCGGTCCCCATGCTTGCAAAGTTTTGTCCCCACATCAGAGCATGTTTGGGTATGATGGTATGGGAAAGGCCCGGATTTTCTATGGCCCCTTAAGCACCAAGAGACTTGAAAAATCCGCACTGGGCGCTAATTACCAACTTAAACATGCTCCGATTGTGACCAAACTTTGCAAGCATGTGGGCGTGGGTCTTCCCCACATGCTTGCAAAGTTTGGTCCCCATCGAAGCATGTTTGGGTACGATGGTATGGGGAAGACCCGAATTTTCCATGGCCTCTTAAGCACCAAGAGACTTGAAAAATCCACACTGGCCACTAATTACCAATCCAAACATGCTGTGATTGTGACCAAACTTTGTAAACATGTGGGGGTGGGCCCTTCCCACATGCTTGCAAAGTTTGGTTCCCATCGGAGCATGTTTGGGTACGATGGTATGGGAAAGACCCGGATTTTCCATGGCCTCTTAAGCACCAAGAGACTTGAAAAATCTGCATTGGGCGCTAATTACCAATCCAAACATGCTCCGATTATGCATGCATGTGGGGGTGGGCTCCCCCCACATGCTTGGTTCCCATCGGAGCATGTGGGGGTGGGCTCCCCCCACATGCTTGGTTCCCATCGGAGCATGTTTGGGTACGATGGTATGGGAAAGGCCCGGATTTTCCATGGCCTCTTAAGCACCAAGAGACTTGAAAAATCCACACTGGGCACTAATTACTATTCCAAACATGCTCCGATCTCATGACCAAACTTTGCAAGCATGTGGGGGTGGGTTCCCCCCCACATGCTTGCAAAGTCTGGTTCCCCCCATCGGAGCATGTTTTGGGTACGATGGCATGGAGATTTTCAACAAACAATATGATAGCGAAAGTGTTAAAAATTTTAAAAAAATCAAGAACATCAACTAAAATGTAATGATACTCAATAATAAAAAAACTCGAAAATGATATAAACATAAAATAAGTACATTAGAATGAAAATGAGCTACCCCAGCTAGTCTGAGGTTAGTCACTGCCCTAGATTTAGGATGTGTGGAGATATTCTAGGAAGAGGTGGAGAGAATCAAGCAAACGAGGTGGAGTGAATCAAGCAAACGAGGTGGAGTGAATCAAGGAGAGATCAGTGGGATTAGATGCTTGGATGCAAACTCTATAAATTGAGGCATTGGCCTAATGAGAATTTGCTGGTTTTTTATTATCCATGCCTACATTAAGCTATCAGTTAATTGCTCACACTAATCACATCTTAATCATCATCTAATCTCTTTACTAATGATGTTGATTCTTGCATTTGATCCACCATAGATCATCACATTGCTGCAAATTTAACATGATATCAAAGCCTAGCTTAGAATCCATTAAATTTATGAGCTCGTTATCTTGCTAATCACTTAGTTAATTAGGATTAGAAAAAAATCAAATTTTTAGCTCTTTTTCAGTTAACCTCTGTACCCCCAGCTGGTGGAGGAGCTCTCTCTCCCTTCACACATAACATTGGCCCAAATCCTTTTAGCCACACATAGCTACATCCCTATGCTTCAGCCCATCAAGACGAATCGTGAAACCGCCAAGGGAAACTGCAGATTTTTGCATTTTTTCAAGTGTTGTTTTTCTGAAGCAAAACTGAGATCCCCTCTCCACCAAATACAATTGGTCTAATTCCTCTTGGCCCCAGGGGAATCTTGTGTTTCTTGGCTTAATCCTCTACTAGACTAACTGCTATTGATGGGTTTGAAAGGAGTTGAGCTCATTTGAACTCTAAGGCCCTAGATCTGGACGCCCCGCATACTCTGTTTTTTGCACACAAAACAGAGGATTATTTTCCTAATCAATGATTAATTAGTACTAATCACTATATTTTGGTGCAATTGAGGATTTAAATCAACCATTAGGTATCTAATACAGATCCCTATAACTTCAGATTGTAATTCATAGATGGTTTGAGTACAGATTTGTTACCCTTGGCTTTATGTAATTTCTAGTGAATTTATGTTGATAAATCTGTTGTAATCATCACCTAAACACCAGATTGAGTTATAAAAGGGTAGACACTGCCCTTGAATCTTGAAATTGGATCAAGAGGTAAGACCCCCTTCACATCATCATGAGCACGGCACAAGAGAGCCAAATTTAATGGAGAGTAGTTTTATACATGGCAAACAAAAACCATGTATTTGCTCATGAGGAAAAATCTGTGGGGGCTAGTTGAGGGAAGAGATGAATGCCCAGAGGTGAGTGGGAAAAATGAGTGGAAGAGCAAGAATGAGAAAGCATTAGGACTCATTGCACTCAGTTTAAATGATGAAATCATTCATCACATCAAAGGGATACAATGGGCAAAAGATGCATGGGATGAAAATAAATTATTTGGCACTCAAGCAAAAAATTCAAAGATAAATATATTAATGCAATTCTGCAAACTGGATATGAGGGAAAGTGAACCTTTAATCACACACTTGAACAAATACAAAAGCATTAAGCAATAATTGGCAGCTACCATTGGCAAGAAGGTAGAAGATGATGAGGCACTAGCAGTGCTTTTGAAGAGAGGTGAATATGAAAACATTGCAGCAACCTTAAAAAATGTACCTGAATTGAAGCTGCACGAGATAGAAGGAGCTCTACTAGAGCAAGAGACCAAGGTAAAAGAGAAGAAATGGCTGGACTCAACAGCTAGAGAGGAAAAAGCATTCTTCACCTGAGGAGGATTCTCTCGAGGACAAGGACGAGGAAGAGGCAGAGTAGGAGGAAGGACCTTCACTTGCCACAACTGTGGAAAGCCAGGACACATGGCAAGAGACTGCTACAGCAAACCCAGTGGTGGAGAAGGAACGACATCGGCAAACTTCATGGAGGCTCCTAAGGAAGTGGAGTCATATCATCTTTTCTGAGAGAGAGAGAGAGAGAGAGAGAGAGAGAGAGAGAGAGAGAGAGAGAGAGAGAGAGAAACCCCACAACCCAATGTAACCTGCCCCCCAATAGACTAAAACCACCTCTAAGCCACCGATGATGTAGGCCATGTGGTAGATGTATGTGTGAGTACTTTAGTCAAGGTCACGGACACTTGTAGTAGCCTTGGACACATAGAGAGAGAGAGAGTGTCAAGGACTACGAGTTTAGGGACTTGAGGCAATGGTCGCGGGCTACCAAGTAAGAGGGAAACTTAGTATAGGTACTAGGATTATTCACTTGAGGGGAGGTGTTGAAATATACAAGTGAATAGGGTGTGTGCGGGAACAGGATGTGTGGAGATATTCTAGGAAGAGGTGGACAGAATCAAGCAAAAGAGTGGAGTGAATCAAGGAGAGATCAGTGGGATTAGATGCTTGGATATAAACTCTATAAATTGAGGCATTGGCCTAATGAGACTATGCTGGTTTTTGGTTATCCATGCCTACATTAAGCTATCAGTTAATTACTAGCTAATCACATCTTAATCATCATCTAATCTCTTTGTTAATGATATTGATTCTTGCATTTGATCTACCATAGCTCATCACATTGCTGCAAATTTAACATGGGGGACAACCTAAAATCATCTCTATAGACAATAGTCTTGTAAGAGGAGACAATGGACAAAACATTGAAGTTCCAGGTTACTTTAGACACACTACTCAAACAATCGATGGAATTTACATTCCATGTTACCTTATATTCCCTTGAGTATGATGTCATCCTTGGTGGAACTTGGCTAGGTGAATCGTTGTATTCAATGGATGAATCCATGCAAATAGTAACCTTGAACACTCCTACAAGCAATGTACAATTGATATTACGGTAGGAAGAGACCTTGTAGAAGTTGGAACTTCCAACATATCTTACTGAAAATATCCCTAGGATTTTGGTTGGATTGGAAATTTCAAATAAAATCACCACAGCTTAAGCACATCTTTATTCAACACAAGAACACAATCTCATGACCCTCGAGCTATGGGATTTTTTAGGTCAACCAACACTCATAGCCCATCTAGAAATAATAAACTTTACATAAGACTTGAACATGCCATGTTTGGGGTACTTTGAACATACAATGTATATTGAAACTAACTCCTTACTTGTTGCAAGTTTTGTGCTAGAAGTAGATTTGATCTTGGGGCATAAATGGACTATTGTTGCCCAAGCACCACTGTGCTTTGCTAGTGATAGAGTCGTCATGATGGTCAGCGACAAAAAGTTGACAATACCATACTACAAGGAAGAGAATCCAACCTTAATGGATTTCTATGATGTTGAACGCAAAGAGTTACAAGCCTCTTCCACAGAAGCCCCTCTACACAACAACCTACCATCTATATCTACAACCAACTCCTTAGAGCATCTACTCCTTCAGCCCCATCCTCATCTATGAAGTTCGACTGCCAAAACCTCGCAATCAATAGCTATTCCTGAAGAAGTTCCCACAGCTCAACCTTCTATCTCTAACAAGGAACTCAAAGGAAAAGCCCCGGAGCCTATGCATCTTCATCGACAAACCTCACCAAAAGAGACAACCATATGCTTGAAAGCCTCATCATCGACATCCACTCCACAAGAGACTCTAGCCTCATCATCATCAACAATGTCCATGAGTCTCAACCCTATAGCCTCCGCGCCAACCAAAGTCACGGAGGGCCTCGAAAACTTCCACAGAAGCCCCTCTACACAATAACCTACCATCTGCATCTACAACCCACTCCGTTAGAGCATCTACTCCTTCAACCCCATCCTCATCTACGAAGTTCGATGCCAAAACCTCACAATCAACGGCTATTCCTAAAGTAGTTCCCACAGCTCGACCTTCTATCTCTAACAAGGAACTCAAAGGAAAAGCCTCGGAGCCTATGCATCTTCGTTGACAAACCTCACCAAAAGAGACAACCACATGCTTGAAAGCCTCATCATCGACATCCACTCCAGAAGAGACTCTAGCCTCATCATCATCAACAATGCCCATGAGTCTCAACCCTATAGCCTCCGCGCCAACCAAAGTCAAGGAGAACCCCAAACCTTCCACATCAACCCAAAATAAAACTCCACCAAGACAACCATAATCAAGGTACCTGAATAGTATCAAGATGTGGGTGGAGAAATAGCTACTTGTATCTCAAGGCTACTATGAAGGTGCTAATCAAATTTGGGTGCCTCGACATTCAAAGACTCTTCCTCAACGTAGCACTCGGAGGCCAAGGAAGAAGAAAAGTACTCCACAACACCGTCCACAAAAGCCTATGCGAGTTCCTCAAAGAACTCTACCAAGTCAACAAGTGTGGGTACCAAAAACACTACTACAGGCACAAGGGTACTACCAAAGAAATACCAAAGCTTGGGTACCCAACCACATAACAAAGTCCCCTAAGCTTGCACAAAGAAGGAAGCCTCAGTACCAAGCACATTGGCCACCAGTTTATAATGTTCATCAAAGATGGGTGCCTGTACATGTGTTTCACCAACAAGGATACTATGATGGTAATTCCATCATATGGTTGCCAAAATCAAACAATGTGAAGAAAACCTCACCACCAACTTCAACCCTAACAGATTCACCTAAAGTTTGATAAGAATGGAGGCCCAAGCAACAACAAGCAAATCACTCAACCACTCTCGTGCATTTAGCACCAACATAAGAGCTTGTGTGTTCAAGCAAACATCAGCAGTCTTCCCTACTACCTCGACAGTATTTAAGCAACAAATTCAAGAATCAATACTACCCACGTCTGCAACAGAGACTTATAAGCGCATCAAGAATAAAATAACAATGCTCTTGTCACCCCCCTATGGATGTGAGAAATAAGTGCACAAGAACCTGTTTCTCGCAAGTCATAACCTAGCTGTCCCATAAAATCAATTAAAATTAAAAAAACCATTGAGGTCAAAATCTGCAACTTCACAAAATTCCATCTCATGTCCTGCACTTTCATAGAAACACCATTTCACGAGATTAACTTTCACGAGTTTAGCCCATTTCACGGAATATCCCTTCACGGCCAAAAAACCTGCAATCTCACGAGTTCAGGTTTCTCACAATTATAGTCTCACGGCTTAAGAATCTACGCTTTCACGATTTAAGCCTCATCGCAGATTAAGCCATCTCATGCATTAACACTTGCAGAACAATCTTCAATAGCCATTGTTAAGCTTATTGCTTACTATTCTTTTGGCTAAATAAATGTAGCAACTGCTCCATGAGTACATGTCCATACTCATACACTGGAGAACATTTGCACAAAAACCTCACCACCATCGACAACTTCCAGGTACATCTCTGGATGATGGGGGAGCCATGGTGAGCAAAAGCTTGATCAATGGTACAACATATCACCTGGAATTTTCCTTCAAATTACAAACCTCTTGGATTATGGTCCAATTAAGGTTCCTATGGGGGCCAATAGGATCAATCCAAGTGTAGGAAGGAGATAAATTGAAGAATAAAAGAAAAACCTCCCAAAAATGAGTAAATGCTCACATAAGATGAAGAGTAGACTAAGGACCAAAGAAAAGAATTAAAAAATTAAATTTTGACACCTCAGTGTGGGGATCTCCCCTCATGAAATAGGCACCTTTTTCTCATCATTATCCCCAATTTTTAATCAATAAAATGAGATATCTTAATCTCTCCTCTCTCCTATTTCAAATCCAATTCCAAAAAGTAAGCTGAACTGACCCAAAAATGGTCAACAAATGACCAAACTCATCCGAAAAATTCTAGAATCAGTTTGCTTGGTTAGAGGCTCACTTTTTCCTATAAATAGAAGCCTCCCCCTTTGTAAAAGCTTAATGGTGTTTATGCACTGTTACTCTACTCCTGTCCTGAGCCATCTACATTGAATTTTTTAATAATTCAATGAGCCATCTACATTGAATTTTTTAATAATTCAATTGTTTTTGGCCTAATCCTCTCCAAAGTGAATTGGTGGCCACTCTTGCTTCAAACAAGAGTAGAACCCTCAATCCCTCAAGCCAAAGGAGAGCTTACAAGCTTCATGTAAGCTAATTTTCTTACTTTGTTTATGAATTTTAATGAAAAATCTATGGTTTTCTTGATTTTTATGTTTTGCAAATGATTGAATTAAATTCAAATGCTATGCCTTTGATGAAAAGGCCACCCCCTTCTCTTCTTTACATTCCAACCTTTCTTAATCCTAAAAAGATTAACTAAGTGATTAATTAAACTCTTCTTATTGTTTACTCTCTTGAATTTAGAAAATTGTGTAGATTAGAGTTGTATAATTCTAAATTGAGTTAATTAAGGTAAGTAAAGAAAGATAAAAATGAGAAATGGTCAGCTATACAAAGGAGGTTATGGCAAAATTTTCTAGAATTTTGTGAAAAAGAAAGTTTATTTTTATGTTATTCCAAAAGAGTAATTTCCACCATTTTTGCATCTAAAAGAAAAACTCTAATTACTCCATGTACATATTCACCTATGAATATGCATGGATATCACTGATATTAATTATAAAATTTAATTTCTATGCATAGAAAGGTGCATAATGGAATTTTTTTTAATAAAAGTGTTATTCTTATTAAAATTGATTTCTATACAAAGAAAGATGCATAATGGAATTTTTTATTATAAAAGTGTTATTCTTATTAAAATTGATTTCTATGCATAGAAAGATGCATAATGTTTTTTTTAAGTAAAAGTGTTATTCTTATTAAATTTGGTTTCTATGCATAGAAAGATACATAAAGGAATTTGTTTAATTACAAAAGTGTTATTCTTATTAAATTTGATTTTTATGCATAGAAAGATGCATAAAGAAAAAATTTTATTATAAAAGTGTTATTCTTATTAAATTTGATTCTATGCATAGAAAGATGCAAAAAGGAATTGTTTTATTATAAAAGTGTTATTCTTATTGAATTTGATTTTTATGCATAGAAAGATGCATAAAGGTATTTTCTTAAGTGTTATTCCTATTAAATTTTATTTTATGCATAAATAGAAGCATATAAGGATTTTTTAAATAAAAGTGTTATTTCCATTGAAGTTGATTTTTATGCATAAATAGATGCATAAAGAATTTTTATATCAAAATTAGAATTCTCTTAAATTCTATGTTTAAATTATATAAGTATTTGATAAATGAATAATTAAATACTCTAAGAGAGAAATTTCTATCGTTTTATATTCACACGGCATGTAAAAAGAAAATTCAAAAAATCTCTCGAGATTGAAATATTCAGATAAATAATTAATCTATTCCTCATTGGAATTCATAACTAATTTAGAAATCAGTTAAGTGAATATTCAAAGAAAGAAATTCAGTAAAATAGTAATTGAATTATCAAACCTTTTTGTGAAAGATTGGTCAAGAAAAATCTTATCCGACTCGAACTTTGAATCAGACTATGACCAAGACCAAACTCTTTCGTCAGTTTCAAGGAAATAAGGTGAAACTAATTTTGAGACCCTTCGAATTGATATGTGGATCAAGGTTATAGAATTCGAGGAATTGTGGTATGAAATTCAGAATTTCAATCAAGAAATTTTGGGGATACTGATTCAAGAAATACTCCTTGTAGTATTAAAAAGAAAATCATACTGAAAACTTGCATAGAAACCCTGTTTTCTTAAAGGTCTGTCTTATGCCAGAATGCTTGGAGGGAGCATTTGGTATATGTTTTTCTAAGGGAAGCCTGCCCAGGACCAGCCTCGGTATGGTTGAAAAATGGTGCGCTTCCGGTATGATGGGCAAGGGCCGATGAAGCGGTCCCTGAGTGAATAGATGTGATGAGATATCATGTGAATCAAATAGATGTGAATGAATGGATGGATGGGATGTGATGTGAATAGATGTGATGATATGTGATTTGAATGAATGAGATGTGATGACATGTGAATCAAGATAGATGTGAATAAATGGATGATTTGTAATGTGATGTGAATCGGGAGGTGAATGAATGAGATGTGATGACATGTGAATCAGATAGATATGAATGAATGGATGGATGGGATGTGATGCGAATAGAGGTGATGAGATGTCATGTGGATCAGATAGATGTGAATGAATGAATGGATGGGATGTGATGTGAATAGATGTGATGATATGTGATGTGAATGAATGAGATGTATGACATGTGAATTAGGATAGATGTGAATGAATGGATGAGATGTGAATCGGGAGGTGAATGAATGAGATGTGATGACATGTGAATCAGATAGATGTGAATGAATGGATGGATGGGATGTGATGCGAATAGATGTGATGAGATGTCATGTGAATCAGATAGATGTAAATGAATGGATGGATGGGATGTGATGTGAATAGATATGATGAGATGTGATGTGAATAGATGTATGTGATGAGATGTCATGTGATGTGAATATATGTGATTTGATGTCTTGTGAATCAGATAGATGTGAATGAATGGATGGATGGGAGTGATGTGATGAGATGTGATATGAATAGATGTGATGAGATGTCATGTGATGTGAATAGATGTGATGAGATTTTATGTGATGTGAATATATGTGATGCGATGTCATGTGAATCAAATAGATGCGAATGAATGGATGGATGGGATGTGATGTGAATAGATATGATGAGACGTGATGTGAATCAGATAGATGTGAATGAATGGATGAATGGGATGTGATGTGAATAGATGTGATGAGATGTGATGTGAATAGATTTGATGAGATGTCATGTGAATCAGATAGATGTGAATGAATGGATGGATGGGATGTGATGTGATGAGATGTGATGAGATGTGGTGTGAATAGATGTGATGAGATGTGAATCAGATAGATGTGAATGAATGGATGGATAGGATGTGATGTGAATAGAAGTGATGAGATGTGATGTGAATAGATGTGATGTGAATCATATAGATGTGAATGAATGGATGAGATGTAATGTGATGTGAATCGGGATGTGAATGAATGAGATGTGATGACATGTGAATCAGATAGATGAGATGTGAAATGGGATGTGAATGAATGAGATGTGATGTCATGTGAATCGGGATGTAAATGAATGATGATATGGGATGTGAATGGATGATATAGGATGTGAATGGATGATATGTGATGTGAATGAATGTGATGTGATATGAAACAGGATAGATGTGAGTGAATGAGGTGATGTGAAACAGGATAGATGTGAGTGAATGAGATGTGATGTGAATGGATGAGGTGTGATGAGATGTGAATATGGGTAGATGCAAGTGGATGAGATGTAATGAGGATAAATGAGGAAAGATGTGATGAGATGGAAAATGATGTGATTGGATGAGAATGGGAAATGATGTGATTGGATGAGAATGGGAATACATATGAATTGGATGTGGATTAAGTAATGTGAATTGATGTGAAACAATGTGGAAAGATGAGAGTTCGTTATAGAAACTGTATTTATAACCTATTTTTTTTAATGACTATTTTATGTCAATAATGCTGGGGAAGCATTTTGATCGTCTTGTGAATGAGGTCGTTGGAGACCTACCTGTTAAAATTACAACAACTAAAACGGAGAGTCAACAAAGGACATCTCGCATAGCAAGGTCAACGGAGGTCTTGATCAGCCTCAGTCGATTTAAATGCTGAGCTTCCGGTACCGTGGATGAGGGACTAAGGAAGCAGCCTATGAGTGAAGCGCTAGGTAGCCTACGAAGGATCCTAGAGGGTATTGACCATACGGTGCTCGGGCTCTGGGTCACCGAAGATACCCACACGTGCGTCGTGGAAGATATTGGAACAAGGAGTAAGAGTTGTTTTTTGAATTCGGGCATGGATCTGGTTGATTGAACTTGCTGGTCCTCAACAGATGAGTCCATGGCTCTTTTATATGGATATGTTGGTTGATCTTGCTGATCTTCAACGGAGACTCCATTTTGATTTTTATAAGTGAATATATTGCCAGGTACTATGAGCTAGGAACTATCGAAAAGGCCCCTAAGTGGACAGGTGGTGAGCGTTTTGGTTGCCAATGATGCCATAGGTACACTGATGAAGGAAAAATTGGAAATTAGGATTCAACCGGATATTTTGGAGGATTATGATCAGTGATACTATAGTTTCATTAAAAGATTGTTTTAAAGATAGCTGAATCTGTGAAAAAGGGAATTTCATATTGGGTGTGTAAGTGGTGTGACTAGTTTTAAGTTTGCATAAATATCCGACTAGGGGGGCTGGGAACTCTTTTCCCTGGTACCTAGGATAAAATCTAACCAAATTCTGAAATGGATCCCATCACTACAGTGGTTGGGCAGTTGGCTAACTCATGGGACTGGATGGGGTTAGGCTGGACTGATGGATCGCAAAAATGAGACTCAATTCTATTATGGTACGATAGATGAATAAATCCCGGATAAAAATTGTTCTATGGAAAAGAATCAATGGCTGTGCCTCTCAATGAGGAAAAAAACGTTGGTCTGTATGATCCAAGCGTTGGTCTCTATGATCCAAGTGCAAGTCTTTTCCTTGATCTGGCTATGGGACTTACGGGTTCGGTCAGATCAGTTCAGTTAGTTAAGGCTCTTGACTACGTTAGAGTAAAAATATCTTGGAGGAATCGCCCATGCTTTCCGGGCGAGGGAGGTTTTTTCGGATTCGGTTTTGGAAAAACCGAGGGATTAGTCTCTTGTCTGGATATACATGGGTGAGGCCCCGAGTGAGGGACCCTGCCCCGCGCAAGAAGTGCTACTTCCGCTGCTAGTACCCTAGAATTTGTTGTGCGGAGGAGACAGGGATCTTTCAACTCGTGTGAGAGCAAATTGGCTAAAGTGGATCATCTGAGAAACCAGAAATGTCAAAAATTTATGAAGTAGTAGTAAAAGATTATAATTATGTAATGAAATTCATACAAATTGATATTCAGAATGAAGATTCAAAAATAGGCAATTGGGTCTTCAAATGGAAGTATATAAGAAATCTTTAGATATTTTCATAAAAACAAAAAGTTCCTAACCAAGCTAAATTATGTAAGTCCAAGTAGCACTTAACACCGCATGTGCTCATACATCAAGTTGTTATGTGTTTATCCAACAGCCACCATTAAATTTATGTTGAAAAAAACTCCATTTAGCAAGTTCATTAATATCTTACTTTGAATTTTTTATGAGCCAGCATGTGTCTCTATCAATCTTGAAATCCAGCTACAAACATAGAAGGAGGACTTGAACAAAACCAAATCAAATAGGTGAAAGGGGAGTGTACTTCCTCTCAGTAAGAGTAGACCAAGTGAGCTAAAAATAGCAAAGTATTCATTGATATCTAACTAGCAAACCTGCATACAATTTCTAAGGAGTAGCACCCCTAGAGCTAAACCCTGTAGGCTTCAATAAGATGCTACTATTTGAAACAGACTCTCAAAACTCAATAAGACTGTAATAATCTTAGTAAGATTGGTAAAACATTTGTGAGTGAAGATATGAAGAATGTTGAGTCAGGTAGCATCAACTGAGAGTCATTAATGTCTGAAAGGGTTAGGTGAGTGTCCGAACCCGTCAACTGAGGGTGTGGAAGAATAGAGTCAGTCTTGTTGGGTTGAGAGGAAGCTATTTTGGGTCTATTTTGATAGTCAGAAGATAGTCTATGTCAGTCAAACAGTTTGTGGGCTGAAGGATATCTAATAGAGTCAGCTGGTAGATAGTTGATGTCGGTTTAGGGGTTATAAGGTTGAATCTTTTTGAGATTTAATGTTTTGGAAAGTTTTTAAGCCTTAGAGGATACATAAGTGGAAAGACCTGAACAAATCAATTAGCTGTAAACTCACCTCCATTGTCAGTCCTGAGAAAAGATACCTTTTGACTTGCTTGATTCTCCATTTGGGCAAGCCAAACCTTGAAATGAGAAAGAGCATCAGACTTCTTAGGTAAGAAATAAACCCATGATTTGTGAGAGAAGTCATCCACAAGAAGCATATAATACTTGGATCCACCAAGCGATTGTACTTCCATAGGTCTTGCAAGATCAGCATGAATAAGCTCAAGTATGCGTGTGGCCCTATGAGTAGCCTCCTTTGGAAAAGAAGCCCGATGTTGCTTTCCTTGAGCACAAGAAGAACAAATGTGATGGCGAGGTTTCTGAAGCTTTGGTAGACTTGTAACCATGTCATGTGAGACAAGATGTTGCAAAGTAGCAAGAGGAACATGGCCAAAGCGGAAATGCCATAGATCACTATCTTCATTAGAAACAAGTGCTTTAGGAGAAGCAAATAATTGATGAAGATGAGACTCATGTGGTGGCAACTGTGGTGTAAAAGAGCTTATATGATAAAGCCCAGCATTTTGATAACCATGTGCCACACAAGAAAGTGACTGTCTATCAATGATTTCAATCACTTCATCATCAAAGTAAACCCCAAGACCTTTAGAAGTAGCCTTAGAGATAGAAAATAAGTTGGCAGACATCTTAGGCACATGCAAAACATCATGTAAGATAGCATCTCCAAAAGAAACATCACCAATACCAATCACAGGGAGAGACAAAGCATCACCAATGTGTACTGATGAAGAGATAGACTTATAGTTTTCCAATAAGGAAGAACTATTCGTCATGTGAGAGGTAGCACCACTATCGGCAATCCACTCATCCGCAGTATGCGTATCAAGATCTTTGATTACCACAAGTGATGTGTCACATGAAGAAGTAGAAGACATAGCAACATATGCAATCTTGGCGTTACCGTCTTCCGTCTTGTCTTTGTTTTTGTCGTGAGAAGATGATGTAGAAGAACCCTTAGATTTGGATTCAAGTTCACTTTTTACCTTCTTGGATGCCACCTTCTTATTAGCAAAACAACGATCCTCCGTATGGCCACTACGACCACAGAAAGTGCACTCCTTGGAAGAATCCTTTGATTTGCCCTTGTCGCCTTTGGTTGAAGAATCTTTAGCATTGGAATTAGAGCCTTTGTGTTGATCATTCCCCTTGCCTTCCTTTGCCCTTGCCTTGGCTTATAAAAGCCAAGTCCTTTTTGTTTTGCTTGCGATCGAGTAAGGCACTTATCATGAAGAAGACCCATAGTCTCTTCAAAGGAAGGGAAAGGAACTCGAAGAAAGATGTTATCTTTGAACGATTCAAAAGAAGAAGGCAATTTACCAAGTAGCTTGTGGACCGGATTGCTTACCAATGTACCAAACTCTTCAAGTTGTCGCTTGATTCGATTGAATTCTCCAAGCTTCTCCACTATGTTGTCGGATTTGGAGATAGAAAGCTTATCCAAATCTTCTTCCAACTTAGCCATCTTAAACGTTGAAAGTCTTCCATATTGCATTTGTATAGCGTGCCATAATTGTTGAGCCGTACTCCTTGTAGAGAGGAATTGAGACACAACCGATGTAGACATGCCATGCACAAGTAAAGCTTTGGCCCGTGCATCCATATAGGTTTGATATTGAGAAGGCACCATATGAGGAGAAGTGATTATAGACCACACCCCGGCGCTTTCCAAAAGAAGTTGCACAAACAAGGACCAAGTCTGGTAGTTGTTTGGGGTAAGCTTTTGTGAATCGAAAAGACTTGGAAGGCTCAAAGATTGAGTGAATGGGTTAAAGGGCTGATATGATTGAGTGGGGAGAGGAGTAGTAGTGGAAGTAGTAGAAGGAGGAATCATAGTAGATGAAGTTGCCATAAAAGGCATAGAGGATGTAGGGGGATATACCATAGAGGGCATAGAAGTATGTGGATAGGAAGGCATAAAGGACAAAGAAGAAAGAGAGAAAGGATCTGTAGAAGGTAATGGATATGACGGAAAAGAGAAAGTAGAAGGACCTACCGAAGAAGGAATTGCACCAACTTCCGTTGTAGTAGTTGTCGGTCCAACCGTCGTAGAGATGTAGGATCCATAGTATCTTCAAGTTTGCCTTTGTTTTTTGGAGTAGAGGACTTCCGAGATCCCATAGGGAGAGGAGGGTGGGAAAACACAAGGGAAGAAGTATCGTACCTCCAAAAATGCAGCCAATAGATGGGCTGTCCACTAAGGAAGTATCTCCAAAATATGCACAAAGATAGTGCAAAAACGCAGCCACAAAATGCAGTCGATATATGAACCAATAGACTCCGTAGAAACCACCAAAAGAGGTCTGAGAATGTAGCCTTAGGTAGAAGGAGTATGGAGGAGTTGATTGTCCACAAAAACGCAAACACAAAGTGTGTAGTAAAGTAGAATTTTCAGCCGGTAGAAAGGTGTAGAAAAGAGGATGAATATGTACCTCAAAACACCATGAAGAGGGCTGAAGTTGATGATGAAAATGCAGCCAAGAAATCTCTCCACAAGAAGCCTCCAAAAAAACGCTACCGCATGTAGGGAAAACTAGTTGGCAATGTTTTCACCGCAAGTAGAGTTGTAGGACTCGGATTGAAGTGCTTTAAAAACACACTTGTAGAGGATGGTAAGGGGCTGGTTTGAAGCCTTTTGCATCATTAAATGAGTGCAAGGATGATGAGTAAGGGCTTCTACAAAAAACGCAAGAAAAAATTCTACATGCAGGCCGTCTACGAAGAATAACTCAAAAACGGTGAGGAATTTGTGAAAACTTTCTTCTGTAAAGTTGTAGACCACGATGATTCCAATAGGTCTAGCAGGCACAATCCTCAAAAACGCATTTGTTTAGCAGAAAATCAAAAAATGAAAAAACACCATTGAAAGCGGGGTTGTTGAAGAGGACTAGAGGTAGAGAGGAAGAAGGATAAGGAGGCTCTATGTGCACCACCACCTTGCTCTGATACCATGTGAGAAAGAAGAGATGAGAGAAGAGACAATGTACTTAACCAAATTTAATAGAGCTCGCATGTGCCCCAATCCCATTCAAGCAAGAGAAAATCAGGCAGAGCTAATCTATGCGTGCCCTAGATCTATGCGTGCCCTAGATCTTCACAGCTTTGTATTCATGGCTTCCATAGCCTTCTTTACACTAGGTGTTCTCATAGCTGGTATCCCAACAAGATCCTCATCAAGGCTCATCTCTGAGCCACGAGACTCTCCATCAACATGAGAATGCCCTGCAGAAATGTCAGGCATACTAAGGGGCTCAATCACTTTCTCTTTGCCTTTATGTGATGTACTAATCACATTTGCAGGACTCGTATTATGATGCAACCTGCCACTCCATCGTCTATCAATTGAACCACTAGATGAGGACTCTCCTGGTCCACTCAAAGAATGTGATTGCTGACTTGTATTCTATGCAACCACATTTCCACTCACATCAGCCCCAACAACAACTTCTTTTTCAGGAGCATACCAGCTGCTCATCTCATCAAAATAATATCCCTGCTTACCCTCAACTCACGTGTAGTAGGCTTATAACACCTGTATCCCTTTTGCTCAAGGGAATACCCAATAAACACACATTTTTCAGCTTTTGGATCCAGCTTAGTTCTCAGCTCATCTGGCACATGCACATATGCAATGCATCCAAAGACTTTCAGATGAGACAAATTAGGTTTTCTGCCAGTAAACCTCTCCTCTGGAGTTACATCATGTATGGCTGCAGTTGGAGTCTTGTTCATGATGTAAACTGTTGTAGAAACAGCCTCAGCCCAATAGCTATGCGGCATATTCTTCTCTCCCATCAATGCTCGCGCAATCTCATCAATGTGCCTGTTTTTCCGCTCAGCAACTCCATTTTGCTACGGAGTGTATCTGTATGTAAACTGTCTCTGAATACCATTCTTCTTCAAAAATTCAAAGAACTCATTGGAGAAGTACTCTCCCCCTCCATCTGACCTTAGACACTTTACATATTTCCCTGTTTGCTTTTCAACCATAATTCTGAAATTCTGAAAATGAGTGAACAGACATGGTCTTCGTAGGACCCCATACATCTGAATGCACAACATCTAGTGCATTTCTGCTCACATTTTTGTTATGTGGAAATACATGCTTTGTTTGCTTTCCAAATTGGCATGCTTCACATATTTTCTGCATACCTTCAACTTTAAACTTTGGCAACCCTGTCACAATTCCTTTAGTCTGCATAGACTTCATTCTTTGCACATTCACATGTCCAATTCTTTTATGCCAAATGTTGTCTGTGTCTGCAACAATTCTTGAACCATTTGCAAACATCGCAGCACTCACTTCAGACATGTTTACATTCAATGTAAACATTTTGCCCACTCTGTTGCCTTTTGCAACCAACCTGTACTTGTCTTTAAAGTCTTCAACATAACAACCATCAAGGTTAAACCGAACATGCAAACCTTGCTCAATCATCTGGCCAACTAAAACCAGATTCTTTGTTATGTTCGGAACATGAAGTACATCTGCAAGGTACTTCACTTTGACATCCTGCATAGACAATGGCACATCTCCAACATGGGCAGTTGGATGAGTAGTGTCATCCCTTGTTTCCACAAAACCTGGTCTTTCAAGGTTTTTCATCTCATTGAACCACTCCCCCCATGACTTGTCATGTGGTGGTTTGAAGCACCTGAATCAACATACCATACATTACCTTTATGTGCTGCTTCAACATTTTCAGACATGGCATTAACGACATGCTCCATAACAAACAACCTTTCATTATCCTCATTGTTTCTACTCAAGGATGCATAGTTGTTTTGCTGCAATTCCCCATTTTGCATGTCAGCCTGCTTCTTATAACAATCTGCCTGCACATGTCCAAGCTTACCACAATAAAAGCATCCACGTGTATCATTATACTGCCTTTGCCAATTTCCACGACCTCTTTGACTCCCCCTGCCTCTGAATTAGCCTCTTCCACTTGTGTGTTGTTGTTGTTGTGAATTCTGGGACTGTTATTGTTGCTGCTCCTGCTAGACATAATTCTGATTACCTATTCGGCCACCTCCTTGGCCACGTCCATGGCCTCCTCTACCTCGTCCTCTTCCTAAACTTGTGTAGAAGGCATGTTGCTCTGAACTGTTTTTGTTTTGTGAAGGCTGTTGGTCTTCACCCACGCTCTTCTCTTCTATAATCAACATAGACACCAAATCTGTTAAATTGGGAATGTTTTCCTAAGTCTGAATAGACATCTTGAATGCCTTGTATGTGGCCCGAGACCACGTAGACAAGCAGACTTCTACCTTATCATCATCATCTACTGAAACGCCAATTGATGCAAGGGATTCCACAATACCCTTGATCTTCAATGCATAGTCATTCACAAACATACTCTCTTTCTCCACAGTATGAAGTTCATTCTTCAACTGTATCTTTCGTGCCTTGTATTCGTTTCATAGAGTTTTACTAAGGTGTCCCACGCCTTCTTGGGGGACTTGGCATCTTGTATGTGCCCAATCATGGTGTCCTATATACTGATAAGAGACTCAATACATAACTTTTCTGACTCCTTGGTTCCAATCCTTGAACTCTTTCACATCTCCAACAGTCGGATTGATCTCAGGTATTTCCGGTGCCTCTTCATGCTCACCTTCTATATAGTCCTTTCCCATTAGGAAATTTGTCAACCTGAACCTCCAAGCACGGAAGTTGTTCTTATCAAGCTTCTCAGCAACAATCTGGTTTATGCCATCATTTGACATCTTGCCAGACACACAAATTTACCAGAAACAGCACTCTGGTCTGTCCTACACAAACTGCTGTATTTTCTGCAGTGGTACTGTACTACACTCAAATGTCACAACCAGTGACATCAATGTGCATACATACACCCAATGGCAACTGTTGACCTCCTTGCAGCACACACAATGTCTGCACAACCAATCTGTTTTGCAGTTCTTAAAACAGAGTTCTGCTCTGCAGAGAATCGATGGCTTACCTGCAGTGCTCGAAATCGCCTGCTTTCTAAAAAACAGAGGTCGTAACGCGTCCAAAATGCATTTTTGTCTCGAAAAATTTTATCCTATAGCTTTACTCTCGCGAAGAAAGCTCCTCAATCAAATATCGTTTGCTAGTGCCTCCCATAGAGCTCCCAACAAGGGTGTAGTCGCCAACACAAATAGGGAAGAGTAGATGAAGCTCTTACCCTCGTACCGCTCCCTGTGCTTCTCTTGCTTCCCTTAGCATGAACCAGGCTTTGATACCATGAAAAGATGCAGGGGGGAAGAGAGCTTGAGCTCTTGCAAGCACACACACACACTCACAAAACCCTAAAAGAGAACACACAAGGTGAGAGGATGAAAATCTTCTTCTTCTTCACACAACACTAACACACCATATACAAAGATAAGAGTACACACATATGAAAAGGTACTCAACCAAATACATACTAGGGTTCTCTATTGTGTGAACCCAACTAAAATGAGCTGGCGCTATAGTCTCTAGAATGGCTGTCACATAGCCTGTCATCCCACTAGTCGCATATCACCCATGATCTCACCAACCATGCCAGTGGTGTAAGTGTGGGGCCTATCCCCCAGGCGGGTCATCAGTGTCCACCACCTCACTAGATGAGCTCGATATCTCAACACTACATGCTCACTGCTTCGAGCATAAGCAAATTTTCTTTTAAAAATTACAATTGTTCTCTCTCTCTCTCTCTCTCTCTCTCTCTCTCTCTCTATCTATCTATCTAGCTATCTTTCTATTAATTAATAGCATGTTTGCTGACGCATTAGCTTGAAGGTATATCTTTTTTTTTAAAAATTGCACAACCTTCGTCAACATCGCAGAGGCCAAAAAATTGACGTCATCTCACTGCCTTCAAAAGCTTGATACGTCCTTTTTTTTTTGCTAATGTCACATCCCCACATAAGGTTTTAAGGTGACATGCACGAACGAATGCAAAGCAGCAAAGACACTTAGCTTATCACAAGATTAGTTGTAAATGAAATTTAAATTATCTCTTACATTTTCTATCATTCATTAAAATATCACATACTAATTATTCAACACTTCACATAACCTAACAAACATAAATTATTCTAACAAAGATTGTTTATCATAGACTATTTACATGTAAATAAAGATATAATTTTGTTTATCAACCAAAAAAATACTTTTTGCTTTTCATCGAATAAAAAACACAAGTACATGATTTCATTTCTTAAGTCTAGAGCCAAAACTAGCATTTCAAGCCATGATTAAATAAAAAATAAATTAACCTCTTCCTGGAATTAATTATATCTGTGGAACAAATAGCTATTACGTCAACATTTATGAAAGTAAAATTGTGGACATTTATCAAAGTAAAATTGTGCACATTGTTTTGCTACCCGAACATTCCTTTGTGAGCACAAGCTGGCGAGAACAAGAAAGCGAGTGCCATGGGCTACTTAAGGAAGCACAAAGCAACAAAACGAAGAGAGTGGAAAGCAGAGTCCTGAGAGAGCATATGGGATTTCTCTCAAGCAGGATGGAAAGAGCTCCAACAAATTATGGGATTTCTCTCAAGTAGGATGGAAAGAGCTCCAACAAATTATGAGAGAGTTCACATTGCAACAAAGTGAGATTTAGGTCCTGAGCTCAGTCCTTTGTTGAGATGGAAAAGAATTGGTATTCTACAGCATACAATCAAGACTCCTGGTTTCAAGATTGGAGCTAGTTTAATAGGGCTAAACTTGATAAAATCAATAACAAAGACAAAGTATGAAGAAATATGTAAAGGGGAAATGAATGTCAAATATTGTAATAAATTTTGGAGAATCAGTTGGGATATGAACATTTAGAAGAAAAAACACCATATTAGAGAAATTGGGAATCTCCCAATTCCCATTTTTGAATACTAAAAAAGGGGGACATGGATAACATGTTTGTAAGTTTCTCAAAGCTCTATCATGTGACCTATCATTGGAAAGCGCTTGAAAAATGGGATCTAAAGAGCCATAAACCACTCATTTTGGATTAACGGTGTTCAACTTATGGAAAATCCAAAGTTTTGACCACATGTCCCAAACTTGTGGGAAATTCCCATATTCCCCAATATGGTGTTAAAAGGTGGAATTTGATATAGAATGCTTTAATCCCAGTGAAAGCTCAAGTGGTCTTGTGGAGAGTTTTCCTTTTGGCTTTACATCTTGTGTTTAAGCTACTCCAAAGGAACTTTAGTGCTAGGCTAGGAGATGTCCCAGATGCAAAAGTGCTATTGAGGAAGGGGGGCATACTTTCTCGGAGTGTCCTGCTTTAACGAGGTTCTAGAGGAAAATAGGTAGATGGGTAGAAGACGAACTTGAGTCAAACTTGAGTCAAATTAAAAGCAATCTAGTGATGTAAAGAAATCCAAACAAAGCATATATTCCTCTTGTATTCACAATGTCACGACTCACATAATTGACCTGCTATACAGATAAATCAAGCATGCGAAGCCCTCAAACACAAACCATTTAATGGATTGCATCCTAAAAGTATTGAACCAAAGGCATGTTGTGTGTTTTACGATTGGAAAAAAAAAAGTTAAAAACCATTAATATAGAAACGATTGAAGGGCTAAAAAGAAACCCTAGACGTTGAACTGAGAAGACATGATTGATAAAAAATAATAGAACCGATTGGGAAAAATTAAAAAAAAAACATTAAGGTAAAGCAAGTTGCTTCCCTCATGAGAGGAGGGAAACAGATTCAGCCTTGACCATGGAGAGAATCGCACAGCGGCCAGCACAAGCAAAACTGTTGGGACGGGTCTCAACAGCGACCACCGGCGCACAACAGCAACAAGCAAGGCGTCACACCAGGATAGGGCCTAGGTTCAACAGCGGGCAAGAGTGGCGAGTGTGGCAGCTTGAGGGCGAGAGAGAAGAGACGTAAACACCATGGACAAGCACAAAGCAAGGCAGCCAACAGTTAGTAGCTTGAGGGGGAGAGAGAAGAAATGTAAAGCCTAATATGTGAGGCTCAAAAAAACAAAACGTTTCAAGTTCTAAGAAGAAAAAAAACGTACATGTCCGACACTTGGAGGGGCGCCCAAAAGCACGAGAATGCTGGTGTTTTTATACTAATTTTATCTACCTAATCTGCCACATGTCCTTGCTTTATTGGATTGTCCTTACTCTTAAAGATATAATATATCATTAGAAAACCCTCTAACCAATATGTGATACCACCTAAAACCTTCAACTATTTTTTTATTGATATCTAAAACCTTTAAGCTACTCTTTATTAAAATAGATTCACTTTGTGTCTCAAATTATCCAATTTTTTAAAAATTACAAATTCTATGTGTACAAGTGAGACGGAAAAATGTTAGAGGGTTCATCGTTGAACAGTTTTAAGGTTTCAAGTCTTCCTGGAATTAATTATATGGGACAACCAATTAATTATATATGTGGAGACAAATAGCTATTACGTCAACATTTATCAAAGTAAAATTGTGGACATTTTTTTTGTTCTACCCGAACATTCCTTTGTGAGCGCAAGCTGGCGAGAACAAGAAAGCGAGCGGAAAGCAGAGTCGAGCAGCAGGCGAAGAAGCAGAAGCAGAAGCAGAAGATAGCAGAGAAGCAGAAGCAGAAGAAAGCAGAGAAGAGCAGCAGGCGAAGAAGCAGAAGAAAGCAGAAACACGCAAGCGATAGCAGAGAGCAGGCAAAGAATTAAGCAGAAGCATAAAGGAGCAGGTAAAGGTAAGAAGCAGCGAGCGAGTAGCTGAGAAGAAGCAGAGAGAAAGAAATTGAAGCAGAGGAAGGCAAAGCAATCAATTGAAGATGGCACGATATCAGACATGGCGGGATTTCCTTGTCTCAGTGGATTGCGATATGTGGGCCCTGTGTGAGCGGGCCATAGCCCTGGCGTACCTTGAGGAGGAACCACTGGCCTTTGCGGCCAAGAGGGACTGCTTGTCTCAAAAGCTCTTCGCCCCCGAGAAGCTGGAGCTGCGGGCACTCGATGAGAGCTTTACCTGCGCCATCACGCATGATACGATGAAGCTGGATGCCCCTCCTACCCTACAACATGACCAGGGGCAGCCCTTTGCCCCAAAAGACGAGCAAGAACAATTCTCGGCACAGAGTGGTATCTCTATACTTGATGCTGCTCAGGCAGAGGCCCCTTCTATTCTCAATATCGATGTTGATGATGGACTCCAGGCCGTCCTGGCCATAAAGAAGTCGTTGGTCCACGCCTTGAGCCCAGGAAATCATCATATGGACAGGCAGGTGGACATTCTTGAGATTTTGCAGAGGCTAGAAGCCATGGGCTGCACCATGTCCCAATACGCGCTCAAGGAATCCCAGATTGGCAGGCTAGTCCGCTGCCTCCGCAAGCACCCCTGCAAGCGCATCGCCACCCTGGCCAAACAGCTGGTGAGGGCTTGGAGGCAGCTCATCGATCTTGCAACAGATGACGACCATCATGGTACTCCCGCTGCTGCTGGCATGGATACAACAACTGTAGCAGCTTGCCCTACTGCACCCATATGCATGGATACCACTGCCTCTCCTGCCGTAGCACCCATGGACTCTGCCATGGTTACGGCCCCGTCAGCATCATCAAACCAGCTCGATGCACCACTCACAGGTACAGAAGCTTGCCCTACACCGAACATTACAGATTCAGTTCATGATGAGGCACTACTAGAGGAGAACATCTCCACAATGGAGACTCCTCCCCATGTGTCTTTGCTACTTGCAGGCGCACACGAGTCCCTCCTTCCTGAAGGTGAATGCTTACTATCTCCACTAATCTGTGACATTTCCAGGGATGCCTGCACATCGGGCCAGAGCCATCTCCCTCATTTTGCACCGCATAGGACAGATCACACCAACTCAAGGGCAGTACCCACTTCTACTACAACACTACGGCAACCAGTGGCAATAAGTAGAAAGAGCTTGCACCAGGTGCAAGGCAGACCAGAATCAGCAAGGTCCTCCTTATCATCATATGGAGAGAACACGGAGGACTCAAGGAGGATGTTGGCATCATCATCAGGCGAAGAAAATATGGAGCGTTCCAAGAGGCCATACTCATCCTCATCATCAACACCACCATTATCATCGTTATCATCATACCAAGCAAAGATAGAGAATTCGAAGAGGAAGCTGAGAGAGAGCTACCAGCGAGAAGCGGCTGCCAAAAGGCAGCACACCATACATATCCTCGGCACACAACAGGTATTGCCCAAGGACGAGCCGAGCCGAGCCTATCATTGGCCTTCTAGTTATAGGCGAAGATAATCGCTGACCATGGCGATAGTGCCATGCATCTGATGGCCGTTCACTGCCAGCATCATGGCATAGCTAACATGTAGAGAGCATGCATGGAATCTTGATAGTTGGTGGACATTCGTGAGCCTGGGAAATCATCATATAGACAGGCAGGTGGACATTCTTGAGCTTTTGCAGAGGCTAGAAGCCATGGGCCGCACATGGCCTGATACGCACTCAAGGAATCCGAGATTGGCAGGCTAGCCCGCTGCCTCCGCAAGCACCCCTGCAAGCGCGTTGTCACCATGGCCAAACAACTAGTGAGGGCTTGGAGGCCTTGCAACAGATGACGTACTCCCGCTGCTGCTGGCATGGATACAACTGTAGCAGCTTGTCCTACTGCGCCCATATGCATGGATACCACTGCCTCCCCTGCCATATACAGTTACCTCTGCCATGGTTACGGCTCTGTCAGCATCATCAAACCAGCTCGATGTAGATGGCACTACTAGAGGAGAACATCTCCACATTGGAGACCCCTCCCCATGTGTCTTTGCTACTTGCAGGCGCCCACCTTTCTGAAGGTGAACGCTCACTATTTCCACTAATGTGCAACGTTTCCAGGGGTGCTTGCACATCGCGCCAGAGCCATCTCCCTCATTTTGCACCCCACAGAATGGATTGCACTAGCTCGAGGGCAGCACCCACTTCTACTACAACACTATGGCAACCAGTGGCAATAAGTAGAAAGAGCTTGCACCAGACCAGAATCAGCAACGGCAAGGATATCCTCCTTATCATCTTACGGAGACAACATGGAGGATGATGTTGGCATCATCATCAACACCACCAGTAGCATCCTTCTTATCATACCAAGCAAAGATACAGAATTCGAAGAGGAAGCTGAGAGAGAGGTACCAGCGAGAAGCGGAGAGAGAGGTACCAGCGAGAAGCGGCTGCCAAAAGGCATCACACCATACATGTCCTCCGCACACAACAGGCATTACCCAAGGACGTGCCGACCCAAGCCTATCATTGGCCTTCTAGTTAGAGGCGAGGATAATCTCTGACCATGGTGATAGTTAGTGCCATGCATCTGACGGCCACTCCCTGCCTCCACCATGGCATAGCTGACATGCAGAAAGCATGCATGCTCCACTGCACCAAAACTACTTCAAAGGCTGCCTCTCCATGACTGGGCTTGATTTTCAACACTGTGTTGCTGCTGGCAATTGGAATGAGAACAATCAACACCTGAATCATTTTGGTTTGACTCATTCTCTTTGCAGTGTTTTCCCCTCTCTTCTCCCCTCTCTCCCTCTTGTGCTTTAGACCTCCTTGAGCTCTTCATTATTGATGTGATTAGTGATTAGGATGCTTGTTTAGTAGGTTTCTTGCAAGTTTGAGTTTATCTTCAGCTTCTTCTTTTTTGAGAGAGAGTGATGGAGGGTCTGACAATGTTACCTACAGCTAATAACAATTTGGTGATCACTGTGCTCGGAGGGAATTCCATCTTCCCTCCCCAACCTACTCTCTTCTCCCTCTTGTCCTCCTCCTTTGTGGCATCACATGGCTGTCCAGCCTATTATTTTCTCCCAAAAAAGACCTTTAAATAAAAAAAGTGAGGGTTCACCTCCAACCGTAAACCTAAGTGCCCAAGATCCACACTTGGCTATCCACATTGGCCCTAAGAAGTTCATCCACCATAGTTTAAAAAGGCCACACAAATGTGGTCCAAAATCCAAATGAAGAGGGGATTAACCTGGCCATCTACACAAGCAGCAATCATTGTTGAATTTTTCATAAAACATCCTTGAGAATTAAACCTCTGTAAAAACATCCTCGAGAATTAAACCTCACCTACAAACCCTATTGAACCATGTGTCCAATAGAAATTAATTCTTAGTGATATTTGAAACATGAAGTACATTTGCACCTCATTTTGCCATACTAAATAATGGTACTTTACCATCATGCACAATAGGATACACATTATCATCACTTGTTTCAGCATACCCTAATTTCTTCAATTTTTACATATTTATGAATCACCCTATATCACCATGACTAGTCATTTAGTTTAAGACATCCACAAAACATCTTTTGCATTTGATTCATTCCTTGTCATAGAATTGAGCATGTGTTGCAACACAAACAACTGCTCACTTTTTTTCTTACTTTATTTACTCGAGGATATATAATTGCCCTGTTACAACTTTTTGACATTCTTTATGTCATTTTTCTTTTCATAGTAGCTCTTTGCCATGTGTCCTACTTTGCCATAATAATAGCATTCCATATTACTATCTATTTTTTGCTTTCTTTGTCATCCACCACCAAGGGGTCTCTAGATCTCCTTGCTTCTAGATTGGCCTCTTTCACCTATTTGTTAATTTGAATCCTATACTAGTGTCCATGATTTCTTATTTTCAGTATAACGGCCTGCTCCTGGCCTCTAGATGATGATGATGTTCCTCTACCTCTACCCATGTGAGTTTAGAAGACCTGCTCTTGTACATTATTTAAAGATGATTTAGTTTTTGATTTCATCTCCTCCGTAACCAATTGGGCTATAAGGTTCTAAATGTTTGGCCAATTCTCTTGAGTTTCGATTGATGTCCAAAACTAGTCATATTCTTTACCGAATCCATTCAAGATGAGTGACACCAAATCATCATCATAGACTAGTTCTCATAGAACTTAGAGCATCTGCAATCTTGAGAGAATAATCACTGATGCAAAGATTAATCTTCTTCACATTATGCACTTCTTGTTTCAATTACATCTTTCTTGCCTCGTTATTTGTGCTATGCAACTTCACCAAGGTATCACATGCTTCCTTTAATTTTGATGCATCTCATATATGACCTATCATCGCATTTAACACACTGATAGACATTGAATACACCAAAAAGGAAGAGTTATGATGATCAAGGTGAGCATTCTTTATGAGTCATCTGAAAAGACCTAACGACTGACTAATTTTTTCTTGTTCTTGTAGTTGAAGAAGCTTCGCCGGATGTGACCTTGCACCAACTAGAGAAGAGGAAGAAGAGGAAGAGGAAGAGGAAGATTGATGTTCTACCGCCCTCAAGGGGTGTGCACTCACAAAAGAAGATGTTCTGCTGACCGAGAAATCAACAACAACTGCAACATCTAGGTTTGTAGAGGGTGAGAACAGAGAATTCAGAGTTAGAGATGAGCAAGCAGCATGTGAGAGTTAGAGATGAGCAAGCAGCATGTGAGAATGGGAACAAAGTTACTACTAGGCTAAAAGAAGCCAACAATTTAGTTGGTTGAACCTCAAAACCTAAAGGGCACAAGTTATGCTTGTAGCCATTTGTAATAACAGAATACTCCTCTTTTTTACTCCGATGATCTCCCATGGTTAATATATTTTCAAGTTTCATTTCGCTAGTATCCCTCTACAGTCCTCTTGCAAGTTTCAACATAGACATGGATACAAGAAGGAAACAATGCACATATAGAATTATTGAAGAGGCAACACTATAGAAGAGACAACAGTATTCATATATTCCAGAAAATATACATGGGCTAACTTCAGGGGCGACGGTGGTGAGGTGTTTGTGATGAATGTGAACGAGAATGTGAATGTGTTTGTGATTAGGTTGGCCTTGGACGAATGCTCTCTTTTCTGATCTTGACATTTCTTCCCACATTCTTTCCTTTGTGTGCCTGCTGGCCTCGTATTCTTGCCTTCGGGCCTTCAGCTCAACCTGTCTCCTAGATTCCACCCATTCATCCACCTCAGTTGTGCACCTCTCAAATTCGTCGATTTGTAGCTTGGTGGGCTTGCACTTCCCTTTGGTATTGTTCTTCTTGGTGATGCCTACACTCTTTGGATTCCCTGCAAAATCTCATGCCCATCTTTTCTCTTATTCTGCATGATCATGCACCGCCAAAATAATTCTTTGTACAGCTTTAATCTTGAATTGTTTAACGTGCAATTGAGTACATTTGTGCAGATTAAGTTTTTGTACACAAAGAAAAATGTTTTGTTAGAAACCTCATAAAGCTCTACGCTAGGTGATGGAGGTGTTGATTATAAACATCACTTACATCAGGAATATTAAAAATATTTTCTAGCAAAAGAAATGCGTTAATGCACATCCTCCATCCACAACTATCATCGCCTAGCTGGACTAGCACCTTTATCCTTCGATATCTCATGGTCTGAATAAGATTAGGCTCCAATAATAGGTGTTCCACAACTGATGCAAACTTTCGAGCACATCTGAAAGGTTGAAAAATCAAGCATTAGTTTATCCTACTTCAATAAATCTATCTAAATGATTGTGGAAGAGGGAAATGTCAATAGGGACTTACTCTCTAACGACGCGACCATGATATTTGGATAAAGAGTTTGTGAAGTAACATGTATTTTGTTTAATGTCGTAAAGAAGCAAACTCCAATGTGCATTGAAAAAACAAATAGGACATAGGTGTTATAAAAAACTACACATACAAATTACCTAATATATGTTGTCAGTTCATAACTTAATACGAGACTCACTCTTCGTTATAAGCCGTGATAATAATTCGCGCCAGATCAAGGTTGACCCCTTGAAACCAGGCCATTAGGTCCAAAAATGATGTCCCTTCATTTTGTAATTGCCCTGATATGAGAGGGTCTATAACATATGTACTATTTTGTATCTCTTCTAGTAGAAGCGAGAGACAATACCTTTAGGCACAATGAATAGAAAATAGAATTAGGATTTGTGAGAAAATAGAAATAGGATTTGTAGGATTTGTGAAAAATAGAATTAGAATTAGAAAATAGAATACAACACAATCATGCCAACATACCATAGTGATACATTCACGACTGTGTTTGTGACTTCTAGTATCTTGCCACATCGCAAAACACGAAAGTCAGCTGCACCTAAGTTGGTAATAAGCTTGCTTCCCTGAATTGTAAATGCCATATTGACGAGTGCAATATTCTCCAACTCCCTTAATTCTCTAGTATTTTCTGCTTCAATGACATTGATTTCTATATGAATCCTATTGGCTTCTTGCCATGCATCATCATCTGCTTGATCATCAGAAAAATTATCACCATCACTGGCAAAACGGGACAGTTGTTGTGACTGTGCGGTAGTAGCCTTCCGTTGTGCGTGAGGTTTTGGTTGTGCGTGAGGTTTTGGTTGTGCGGCATCTTGCTGCAGCATCCTAAACCCTTTCTAAATCCTTGGTGTTGAGCTCTCTGCCCTTTGTGTCATCCCCTTGCATCACCATCATCTAACATGTGCCTTGCCATTTCCGTGGTGTTGAGCTCCGGTGCCGCAATCGCCAAAGCAGGTATCTTTGTAGTGCCTTATAGCTTGTTCTTACTAACACCATTTTCTTTGATTTTGTTATTTTGATCAGTACAAAGCAGGGGCTCATGGACATCGCACAAGCCCCCTATTGCTTGGTATTGACCCCATGATCCATATGGCCTCATATTTACTCCCATGTCTCTCCTTTTATACACAAGGGGTCAATACCAAGTGGTAGGGAACTCACAGGCATTGCATAAGCTCCTAGTTGCTTGATATTGACCCCCTTTGTGCTAGGGAGCTCGCATCCGTCGCGTAAGCCCCTAATCGCTTGTTGATACTGACCCCTTTTGTTTTGTGGTCAATACCAACCAACAAGTTGTTCGCATACATCGCCTAAGCCCCTTATGACCCCTTGTATATTAAGCGTGCTTGTCTTAATTGACTGAAATGTTTCTTTAGGCATGTCAGCTCCTAAGTTGGACATTCTTTTGGAATCTAGTGACGAGGCGGAAGAGTCTTGCTCAGAAAAGTTGTATATGTTCCTATACAATGCACATGCCCACCACCATGCTCCTGAATTTTTTGTAATGTTCAATGTAGAATTTCCTTTTTTGAGAATATTATCAAGATTTCTAGGATTTTTCTCAATGACCGGGAGCAGGATTATGAACAGATAGTTTCTGCAACATCGTGACATCCGATGGTGAACGATATGTTCATCCATCTGGTTTTGCAACAAACAAAGTCATGAAAATAAGGCTCAACCATTGTCTTCTTGAAAGATCCCCAACTGCGGCAGTAGAGTAGAGGAGAAATGCCCATCACACTCAAAGAAGTGTCGCCTTCTCCAATACATTTATGGATTTCTTTGTTTTTTGCATCACCTTACTGAAGACTCTAAGCCCCAGACAACAGATTTACCAAGAAATCGAGGATGATGTAGTTGAAGAAGAGGTGGCTATTAATCCAGTAGAGGAGAGGGCAGAGGCCGAAAAGGAAACCTTTCCCACTTGTACATCCCTTGTCGGTGTCGGTGCAGCAACACCCATGAGTATAACCCCATTGGAAGCCAGTCCACCTAATGAGAATGAACAGGGGGACTTGTCACTTCCTTCTTTGCCTAGCTTTACTATGGCAAACCAATGTGATTATGTATTCTTAAAATACATTGTGCATCATTTTAATATTCGTGAAGACTATTGCTTGGCTGTTTTAGCAAATTATAGTGAAGCAGACATGGGGTGGATAGAGCAAGGAGTTGACAAACACCTCTAGTTGATTCTGTAGTCCAAGAATCTGAGTATCTGCCTGGCAAGGAGATATTAAGATACATGTTTAATGAAGCTAGGACATATGAAGGCCAATTGCCTTCTGAAGAGGAGGCTTCAATAATTGCATACCATCTTGGTTTGGTAGATCTGGGTAAATATATAGCAGCTACCGTAAATGAAGGCAGTAAGTCTACGATCCCTTTATGGACAAGCAAAATGCTTGAGGGTGATGAAAATCAACAAGTAACAGTACTGAAAATTTCTTAAGCTATTAGTATTCGTTTTGCATATATTTTATTGATTAAACGTATTACATTGCTTGCAGGTTTTTGTATATGATGATGATTTCCTGAAGAGAGCAGAAGGCTCAAGATAATCCGGTGCTAGAAGTTCAAAATCAACATGTCATCAAAAGGATGCTAGTCTCGCTGAATATATCAAACATTTGAATCATCAAAAGATGTGTATACTTTATGACACTTGCTTATAATTGATAGTAAGTTGACTTGAATCATGATGATTACAATTTTGATGCACAGATCATTATATTTCATAAAGAGTTCTCACAAAAGACAATGCGAAATTTCCTTTATTCGCGTTGAAAGTACTCTCCAGGTTTTGTGGTGTATATGATGTGCGATTAAATGTTGAGAAAGTGGTGCTGGTGGAGAAACAATTTGCATTGCGGCTGTTTGGTTAGTGGCATGGATGTCAAGCGCTAAGATGCCCCTACTACCTGTCATACACAGCAGCCCAGGCTCTTGGCAAGAATAAATAAACCAGACACATTGCCTCCTTATGGCAAAAGATATCTAATGAGGACAAGAAAGAGCCGGTGTGTTCCTCCAGAACTGTTGCCTCCAGAGGTGCAACTGCCAAGAATAGATCTCCTAGCAGATAAAGTTCAAGAAGAAGATGAAGAAGAACGAAGACCACCGAAGAAGATGAAGCCCACCTTAACTGATAATTGCACAAACACATTAGCTTGAAGACATGTCTTTTTTTAAAAAAAATTACACGATCTTCGTGGCCAAAAAAATTAACGTCATCTCACCACCTTCAAAATTTTTTTTTTTTTGCTAATGTCACATCCCCACTTAAGGTTCTAAGGTCTCCATTTTTCATCTTCCTAGAATTAATTATATATGTGGGACAAATAGCTATTACGTCAACATTTATGAAAGCAAAATTGTGGACATTTATCAAAGTAAAATTGTGCACATTGTTTTGCTACCCGAACATTCCTTTGTGAGCACAAGCTGGCGAGAACAAGAAAGCGAGTGCCACGGGCTACTTAAGGAAGCACAAAGCAACAAAACGAAGAGAGTGGAAAGCAGAGTCCTGAGAGAGCATATGGGATTTCTCTCAAGGGATTTCTCTCAAGCAGGATGGAAAGAGCTCCAACAAATTATGAGAGAGTTCACATTGCAACAAAGTGAGATTTAGGTCCTGAGCTCAGTCCTTTGTTGAGATGGAAAAGAATTGGTATTCTACAGCATACAATCAAGACTCCTGGTTTTAAGATTGGAGCTTGTTTAATAGGGCTAAACTTGATAAAATAAATAACAAAGACAAAGTATGAAGAAATATGTAAAGGGGAAATGAATGTCAAATATTGCAATAAATTTTGGAGAATCAGTTGGGATATGAACATTTAGAAGAAAAGGTGGAATCTGATATAGAATGCTTTAATCCCAGTGAAAGCCCAAGTGGTCTTGTGGAGAGTTTTCTTTTTGGCTTTACATCTTGTGTTTAAGCTACTCCAAAGGAACTTTAGTGCTAGGCTAGGAGATGTCCCAGATGCAAAAGTGCTATTGAGGAAGGGGGGCATACTTTCTGGGAGTGTCCTGCTTTAACGAGGTTCTAGAGGAAAATAGGTAGATGGGTAGAAGACAATTTAGGAGTGATAGGGTCTTGGTTGGTGGACTGGTTATTGGGAAAACTATACAAGATGACTGATGAGATTGATATGATCTTCTGCATCGTTAGGTATAGTGCCTGTAGGTGATTTGGGTCTCTAGAAATGAGATTACTTTTTGCAAGGGGCACAAACAGGGGGAATAGAGGCCACTGAAGTTATGTTTAGAAGTGTACATTTTTGCTGGTCTATGTATCATATCAATAAGATGAATAATAATAGATATACTGAGGGTGTCCAGGTATTACAATCTGGGATTAGGTGATATAAATCAAGGAAGGTGAAATGTTAATGCATAGTGCGTTAGCCTAATGAGTTTGATCATTGGCAGGTATATATATGGGATAATGTTAGAGCTAAGTTTCCCAAATTCGGACCAGGATCTAGAAGGTGGTACCACAAAGATAAGAAACCAGAAGAGACCTTCATGGACTTGGTGGAAAACCCCTTGGGAAGGAGGCCAACAATGAAAATATGGATTAAAGGAGAGGAGTTTGAACAACAGTCCCCCAAGGGGTACACCACTGATGTGCTTCTTATTGCATGTATGCCTGCACTTGGGATTCCACTTCTCATGGGGAAATTCTTCCTTTGTATGGGAGGATGAAATGTGGTACCAAGTATGTAATCTGCTAAATAGAAAATGGGACTAAGTCTTTGATGTAAGTCTGGTATGCTGAATAGGTGTCTCTGCTAAGTCTTTGATGTAGAATTTTTGTAAAGGGCTGTTTATATTAATATATATAATTATTGTTCCAAAAAAAAATCGCTTCGTTTCTCTCTGCTGAATTTTTCCCTCACATGCTCACCGCTTCGAGCATAAGCAAATTTTCTTTTAAAAATTACAATTGTTCTCTCTCTCTCTCTCTCTCTCTCTCTCTCTCTCTCTCTCGATCTATCTATCTATAGCATGTTTGCTGACGCATTAGCTTGAAGGTATATCTTTTTTAAAAAAAATTGCACAACCTTCGTCAACATCGCAGAGGCCAAAAAAATGACGTCATCTCACTGCCTTCAAAAGCTTGATATGTCCTTTTTTTTTTTGCTAATGTCACATCCCCACATAAGGTTTTAAGGTGACATGCACGAACGAATGCAAAGCAGCAAAGACACTTAGCTTATCACAAGATTAGTTGTAAATGAAATTTAAATTATCTCTTACATTTTCTATCATTCATTAAAATATCACATACTAATTATTCAACACTTCACATAACCTAACAAACATAAATTATTCTAACAAAGATTGTTTATCATAGACTATTTACATGTAAATAAAGATATAATTTTGTTTATCAACCAAAAAAATACTTTTTGCTTTTCATCGAATAAAAAACACAAGTACATGATTTCATTTCTTAAGTCTAGAGCCAAAACTAGCATTTCAAGCCATGATTAAATAAAAAATAAATTAACCACAAGTCTCAAGATAAGTATACAAACTTCAAATAATCCACAAATTCAAAAAATACGAACCACTTAGGCCATTTACATGTAAATAAATATATAATTTTATTATCAACAAATAAAATACATTTTATTTTCATCAAATTAAAAACATAAGTTCGTGACTTCATTTCTTTAGTCTAGATCTGAAAATACATTATTAATTTACAAGCGCAAGATTTTCAAAGTACAAACACATAATTATTTTCACTAATCATTAGTACATCATTTCAAGCCATAATTAAATAAAAATTACATTTGTTACATTTATGAAACGACAAGTCTCGAGGTAAGTTTACAGAAAAACACAAACCACTTAGGACCTTGTAGATTTGAGACTCGAATCTATAACAAAAAAAGAGTTGAGACTCGATTCTTAAACTAAACATCTCTCTCTCTCTCTCTCTCTCTCTCTCTCTCTCTCTCTCTCTCTTTCTCTCTCTCTACATGCAAACGTTAAAATGTAGGGCTTGTCATGGCCATGGACAACGTCTGTTCTAGGGTGGCGTGAAGAGCAGGCAGCATGTGGAGGCACGACGGATCCAGATGGAGACCATTGGATCTTCGCATTTCGGATCTGGCGGTGTCGAGTCATGGGAGGCAGAGTTCGTAAGTATCCTGCCACTTTATTTGATTGTTTACTTAATTCATTGATTCTATGATTGTTTTAATCTTACAAATTGTGTTGATTATGATACAGCGACGGGTTACGGGGAGGAAGCCCACAACCCACGATACTGCGTATGCTCGCCGGCATAGCAGACGTGACACGTGGGCCATCTTCAGAGCCGAGGGACGTATTACGGACGCGCAGTTTGAGATGGCCATGAGACCATACGGTCGACAGGTACTTGAAAATTCGTAACGAATGGTTTTGGTTTATTGAATTGCATATATATATACTTATATACTATATATTACTTGAACAGGCACAAGCTGCTGATGATCCACCGGCCGTCGCTGCAGAGGGTGGACGTGAGCACTACTCCTCGGACATTCCGACCGATGTGAGCTCATCTGAGCATGGAGGGAGCACCGAGTCATCATCTGGGTCTGAGTAGTACTCAGACTTATAGTATCACATTCCATATTGAGGATGTGATTGTATATTTTTTTTGTAAACTCAAGCCATGGGCTACTTCGAGATATGGACTCCCTTGTATACATGTATGAAATTTTGATAGTAATATTGAATTGATTGATCGATAGTATTACATTCATGTCTGTCTTGAATCGTGTAATGACAATGTATGCATTCATGTCGTTCTTGTCTTAATCTCCCTCGTGCATATGTTCTTCGTGGATGGTCTAATGGGATGGTCTAATGCACAAAAAAAAAAACCCAGAGAGTGCTATTGGGTGCTGGAATACTGGAACAGTATTCAGGCACCAAATAGCACTCTCTAGATTTTTTTTTTTGCTCTCTGTTCGCGTGTATAAAGCGTCACGTCAGAACTGCTAAAACTCGCGTGTATCTACGCGGATACCCTGGAAAATACGCGTGTATTAATGCGTATAAACTGGCAATTACGCGTGTAGAAGCGCATCTAAATTAAAGAAACGCGTGTATAGACGCAGGTATAAACGCGTTTGGGACATTGGAACTGAACAGGATGCGGCTATACACCCGTGTATAAGCGCGTCTAATATAGGAAAAAGCGTGTATAGTGGCGTGTATCAACGCGTCTGTGAAAAGAACGCGGCTACACACCCGTGTATACGCGCGTCTGAGTGGTACTATACACGCGGTTTTACACGCATGTCTCTGGCCGCGATGATACACGCGCTGATACACGGGCCCGCTACTTTTTTTCACAAGTCATTTTTAGCGGCTAAGAGCGCGGGTATGAGCCCGATCCCTTGTAGTGTTGCACCTCCATGTTTTTGGACTTCTTCCTCATGTGTGCCTACTGCGTTCCCTTCTCCATGTTTTTGGACTTCTTCCTCATGTGTGCCTACTGCATTCCCCGCTCCATGTTTTTGGACTTCCTCATGTGTGCCTACTGCATTCCCTGCTATTTTTAGACAAAACCCAACTGCTTCTAGCATGTCAGCTTCAGCTTTAGTGATTTTTGTCCCAATGTCCACCACAGGCCACTTGGTGGATCATTGAGGCTTATGAATGATGTTGTTGTCTGGGTGCCATGTGTGGGTGACATCATCATTAGAGAACCACATTAGTTGTGCCTTGGCACTGCTAGGTCCAGGATGTTTTCTCTCAGAAAAAAACATGGAGCAACTACTCCACTTGATGAGTTTTGGATGTAATGGTTGCACTTCGTCTTATCTATTGTCCAGCCAAGGCATTTCAACTTTGAATTCAAAGGGGTTCTATGAATAGCCCAAAAGGTACAATTCACAAGTTTCTCAGTGATAGAAAATTGTGTTGTGGCTGGTTGTTGAAGATCTGAGGCTCCCATATTGCATTCTTGTTGCTTGCCATATTTAGAGGGTTCCTTGCTTATGTTTGCATCTGGAGTAGAGAAGTGAAGAGTCTTGCGTCCTCTTTGCGTACTACATCTATTTTCCACAACATATCCTGGTCGATGTGAATCAAGCTCCTCCACATCAATCACTCTATTGGAACGCCGCTTGTGTTGCACCGTTTCTTTATCTCCATGTAGGGGCTGCTCTTTTTTATACATTGGTGTCCCAACAACAGCATTATGAATGACATGCGCAACTTAAGGAGCTGAGGGTGAGTTCCTAGTTGCAGCCCTATTGAGTAATGTTGCTAAACTTGGTCCATCTCCCACATGTCTGCCACCAACCATGTATGCATACTGCTTTGCACTTTGGAAAAGGGCATTTGCCATATCTGATACACATGCATCGTATAGGTTTATCTTGTGTTTGTATCCGTCACCCTAGCAAGCCAACTCCCATGCATACTTTCAACCAGATTTGTTCTTCGCGTGTTTGGTTTCTGAACTGGACTCTTTTGAACCTAAAATTTTCACACCCCAAAACTTTTGAATTAATTTTTAGTAACTAAGCAAGCAATTTGTATCATACAAATGCGTGACATCATTAAAAATAACCCTTAGTGCTGAATAAAATAGTATGAGCTAATTTGTATAACATACCGCTATCATTAAGTTACCCCAATGTGCAATACTACGGACTTCCCACCAACACATCCATATATCCATGGTAGGAACTTGATTATCTTTGACTGCTCCATCTCTCCACCAACTTCTAATAAATCTTCTTTGCCTCAATGCTTCTTCTCTATTTTTACAATTTCTCCATGCATCACACATTGTAATATGCTCTTGTTGCAAGCTTTGCTTCCAATGAAATAGACATGAATGTTCACGATCCTCCATTTTGTTATCAGGGACCCCATTGAAGACTTGACGTACTGCCCTCCAATTAGCTTGAGCCTCATTTTCCATAAAGCCATAAAAATATGTTGCTTTAGGCCGCCACAATCCATCATTGCCCGATTCAACATCTCCCAAAATAAAACTTGGCCTTTTGTGTCCTCTTCTTTCATCTCACAAACAGGAACTGTCATTAGTTCTTGCACACTAAAAGGATTCATACAATGATAAGACATGATATGTCACATGACATGACAAATTAGTAGACATTTTTAAACCCCATATTTACCTTGGGTCATAAACATGACATGCCATAGTACACCAATTATTCACCCTGTGTGTGTGCTCAAATTGAATCCATGACCATCTTAAGTCACCATTGCTTGTGCGCCTCATGATATTAATCAAATCAATCCTAGATGCACGCCCCTTCATTGACATTTTGAATACAAAACATCTATCCTCTTCATACCCTTGACCATGAGATCTACTTCCATGGAAGAATGAGTACATGGATCTTCTTTTCAATAATAGAAGGCTGTCCATTCCTTCTCCAGAAGGCATTTTGGTTGATTTCTCTTGTGAGATGATTCTTCGAAACCTATAATAGTAAAGATTTTTTATCATGAACCCTTTTCAAAATAAACAATAAGTAGAAACTAAAAGATCCTTGTCCCCACCGCGCAACGAATTCAGGGATGCTAGCAGCGGAAGTAGCACTTCTTGCGTGGGACAGGGTCCCTCACTCGGGGCCTCGCCCACGGATATCCGGACAAGAGACTAATCCCTCGGTTCTTCCAAAACCGAACCCGGAAAAACTTCCCTCACCCGGAAAACACAGGCGATTCCTCCATGATAAATTTAATCTAACGTAGTCAAAAGCCTTAACTAACTGAACTGATCTGACCGAACCCGTCAGTCCCAAAGTCAAATCAAGGAAAAGGTTGCACTTGGATCATAGAGACCAACGTTTTTTTCCTCATTGAGAGGCACAGCCATTGATTCTTTTCCATAGAACAATTTTTGTCCGGGATTTACCTCATCTATCGTATCATAACAGAATTGAGTCTCATTTTAGGGACCCATCAATCCAGCCTAACCCCATCCAGTCCCGTGGGTTAGCCAACCGCCCAACCACTATAGTGATGGGATCCATTTAAGAATTTGGTTAGGTTTTGTCCCGGGTACTAGGGAAAAGAGTTCCCAGGCCCCCTAGCTGGATATTCATACAAACTTAAAACTAGTCACACCACTTACACACCTAATATGAATTTACCTTTTTCACAAAATCAGCTGTCTTTAAAATAATCATTTAATGAAACCATAGTGTCACTGATCATAATCCTCCAAAATATCTGGTTGAATCCTAATTTCCAATTTTTCCTTCATCGGTGTACCTATGGCATCATTGGCAACCAGAACGCTCACCACCTGTCCACTCATGGGCCTTTTCGATAGTTCCTAGCTCATAGTAACCGGCAATAATTTCACTTATAAAAATCAAAATGGAATCTCCATTGAAGATCAGCAAGATCAACCAACAAATCCATATAAAAGAGCCATGGACTCATCTGTCGAGGACCAGCAAGGTCAATCAACCAGATCCATGCCCGAATTCAGAAAACAACTCTTACTCCTTGTTCCAATATCTTCCCCGACGCACGTGTGGGTATCTTCGGCGACCCAGAGCCCAAGCACCGTATGGTTAGCACCCTCTAAGATCCTTCGCAGGTCACCTAGCGCTTCACTCATAGGCCGCTTCCTTGGTCCCTCATCCACCATACCGGAAGCTCACCATTTAAATCAAACCGAGGTTGGTCAAGACCTCAGCCAAGACCTTGCTACGTGAGACGTCCTCCATTGAATGTCCGTCAGCTGTTGCAACTTTATCAGATTAGGTCTCCACGACCTTATTCACAAGACGGTCAAAATGCTTCCCCAACATTCTTGACATAAAATTGTCATTTAAAAACATGTCATAAATACAGTTTCTATAACAAACTCTTGTCTTTCCATATTGTTCCACATCAATTCTCATTTATTTCATATGTATTCCCATTCTCATTACATCATTTTCTATCTCATCACATCTTTTCTCATTTATCCACATCAGATCTCATCCACTCGCATCTACCCATATCTACATCTCATCACATCTATTCACCTCACATCTTTTCACCTCTATTCACATCACATCCATCCATCCATTCATTCACATCTATCTGATTCACATGACATCTCATCACATCTATTCACCTCACATATCATCACCTCTATTCACATCACATCCATCCATCCATCCATTCATATCTATCTGATTCACATGACATCTCATCACATCTATTCACCTCACATATCATCACCTCTATTCACATCACATCCATCCATCCATTCATTCACATCTATCTGATTCACATCACATCTCATCACATATATTCACCTCACATCTCATCACCTCTATTCACATCACATCCATCCATCCATTCATTCACATCTATTTGATTCACATCACATCTCATCACATCTATTCATAGAATTTAAACATAGAATTTAAGAGAATTCTAATTTTGATATAAAAATTCTTTATACATCTATTTAAGAGAATTCTATTTCAAAGGTGTTATTCTTAATGAGAATAACACCTTTGAAATAAATAAATTTCGGTCTAATGGACCATTATTGTGTTAAAGATATGAATGATATGATCTGAAGGAATTGTTATCTGATGATAAATTCTGTATAAGGGATCTTTTTCCCAAGATTCGGTTGGGTTCACCAGACTAAAAGGAACCCCAGAATCAGTTGGATCTTAAGGGAAAGAGTTGTCCTCTAATTTGCGAGATGAGGACATCTCGCGTTTTGTAAGTGGGGTAGGATGTAAGATTCCTGCCTCCAACTTTTGAGGTGTGTAGGTATAAGAACCTCTCCTTCTGATCTTATAATTATCCCCCCCTCTGAAATAAAAGAAAGATCCTGTTTTACCCTGTTTTGGCCTGGAGAGAGAAAATGTCTAGAGGGAGGTAATTCAAAATTGAGATATTTTTGGATATAAAAATCCTCCTAGTGTCTAAAATGGTTTCCCCTGAAATAGAAATTTAAAAAGAACTTTCCAATGTGCAATTGGAATTAATTGAAAATAGGTAAAAAGGACTTTAGCCTAAGGGTCCAGATTTTCAGAAATTAAGGTTCCTATGGACTAATAAGATTAATCCAAATGTAGGGAGGAGATAAATTGAAGAATAAAAGAAATACCCCTAAAAATGAGTAAATGCTCACATAAGATGGAGAGTTGACTCAGTACAAGGTTTATTAGTTAAAAATTGAGAGATATTTAGAGGAAATGATGCATTTTTGACACCTCAGTGTGGGGATCTCCCCTCATGAAGGAGGCGCCTATTTCACATGTGTGGAGGAGTTTTAAACTAAAAAATAATGAGATATTTTCATCTCTCCTCTCTCTTGTTTCAACTAGATCCAAAAAGTAAGCTAAACTGATCCAAAAATGGTCAAAAATTGACCAAACTGATCTGGAAAATTCTAGAATCAGTTTACTTGGTTAGAGGCTCACTTTTTCCTATAAATAGAAGCCTCTCCCTTTGTAAAAGCTTAATGGTGTTTATGCACTATTACTCTGCTCTTGTCCTGAGCCATTTACATTGTATTTTTTAATAATTCAATTGTTTTTGGCCTAATCCTCTCCAAAGTGAATTGGTGGCCACTCTTGCTTCAAACAACAGTAGAACCCTCAATCCCTCAAGCCAAAGAAGATCTTACAAGCTCTATGTAAGTTAATTTTCTTACTTGTTTACTCTTAAATATATGGTTTTCTTGATTTTTATGTTTTACAGTAAATTGAATTAAATTCAAATGCTATGCCTTGATGAAAAGGCCACCCCTTTCTCTACTTTACATTCCAACCTTTCTTAATCCTAGAAAGATTAACTAAAGGATTAATTAAACTCTTCTTATTCTTTACTCTCTTGAAAATAGGAAATTATGTAGATTAGAGTTCTATGAATCTAATTTGGGTTAATTTAAGTCAATTAAAGAATGATAAAAATGAGAAATGGTCAGCCATACAAAGGAGGTTATGACAAAATTTTCCAGAATTTTATGGAAAAGAAAGTTTGTTTTTATGTTATTCCAAAAGAGTAATTCCCACCATTTTTGCAGCTAAAAGAAATATTTCGATTACTCCATGTACATATTCACCTATGAATATGCATGGATATCACTCATATTAATTATTAAAATTGATTTTTATGCATAGAAAGATGCATAAAGGAATTATAGTTATTTCAAAGGTGTTATTCTCATTAAAATTGATTTTTATGCATAGAAAGATGCATAAAGGAATTAATTTTATTTCAAAGGTGTTATTCTCATTAAAATTGATTTTTATGCATAGAAAGATGCATAAAGGAATTATTTTTATTTCAAAGGTATTATTCTCATTAAAATTGATTTTTATGCATAGAAAGATGCATAAAGGAATTGTTTTTATTTCAAAGGTGTTATTCTCATTAAAATTGATTTTTTTGCATAGAAAGATGCATAAAGGAATTGTTGTTTTTATTTCAAAGGTGTTATTCTCATTAAAATTGATTTTTTTGCATAGAAAGATGCATAAAAGAATTGTTGTTTTTATTTCAAAGGTGTTATTCTCATTAAAATTGATTTTTTTGCATAGAAAGATGCATAAAGGAATTGTTTTTATTTCAAAGATGTTATTCTCATTAAAATTGATTTTTATGCATAGAAAGATGCATAACGGAATTATTTTTATTTCAAAGGTGTTATTCTCATTAAAATTGATTTTTATGCATAGAAAGATACAGAAAGGATTATTTTTATTTCAAAGGTGTTATTCTCATTAAAATTGATTTTTATGCATAGAAAGATGCATAAAGGAATTGTTTTTATTTCAAAGGTGTTATTCTCATTAAAATTGATTTTTTTGCATAGAAAGATGCATAAAGGAATTGTTGTTTTTATTTCAAAGGTGTTATTCTCATTAAAATTGATTTTTTTTGCATAAAAAGATGTATAAAAGAATTGTTGTTTTTATTTCAAAGGTGTTATTCTCATTAAAATTGATTTTTTTGCATAGAAAGATGCATAAAGGAATTGTTTTTATTTCAAAGGTGTTATTCTCATTAAAATTGATTTTTATGCATAGAAAGATGCATAACGGAATTATTTTTATTTCAAAGGTGTTATTCTCATTAAAATTGATTTTTATGCATAGAAAGATGCATAAAGGAATTATTTTTATTTCAAAGGTGTTATTCTCATTAAAATTGATTTTTATGCATAGAAAGATGCATAAAGGAATTATTCCATGGGAATTTTCAATTATACAGATTTTTATTTTGACATCCCTTAATTTGATCCACTGGGTCAAGTGTTAACAATAGCAATCTATGAGCACAATCCACTAATCTCATAGTGATTTGCTGAAGTCATTATCGTCATTCCAGTTTACGAGGGACTCGTCCCATTCATCCTCATTGTGATTTTGCTCAGCTTATCGCTTTTCAAAACCAAAACTCAGAAATCATCATTTTTCAATCAGAATCCAAATCAACTCATCAGTTCTCAACCAGAGTTTTTAAAATCATATCAACCACATTTGAATTCATCATCTGGATAGCATTTTTGCTTATAATTTTAAGTCTTAGATTTACTCGTACATACTGCCAATAAAGAGCTACAGTTATACCATCGGTATATATGGGTATTCATGGTCCTTGGAATTATAAGGTAAATACCATCATGTCTAGGCCTCAAGCAAGTCAGGGCTTCCATGCAATTGCGATACTTCCATCTCTTTGAAGACCCAATTACTAATTTATGAATTTCAGTATGAATTTCATCACACAATTACAACTTTTTACTACTACTACATAAATTTTTAACATTTTTGGCTTCTCGATTGATCCACATTATCCAATTTGCTCTGATACCAGCTGAAAGAACCCTGTCCCCACCGTGCAACGAATTTAGGGATGCTAGTAGCGGAAGTAGCACTTCTTGCGTGGGGCAGGGTCCCTCACTCGGGGCCTCGCCCACCACGGATATCCGGACAAGAGACTAATCCCTTGGTTCTTCCAAAACCGAACCTGGAAAAACTTCCCTCGCCCGAAAAGCACGGGTGATTCCTCCATGATAAATTTACTCTAACGTAATCAAAAGTCTTAACTTACTAAACTGATCTGACCAAACCCATAAGTCCCATAGTCAAATCAAGGAAAAGATTGCACTTGGATCATAGAGACCAACGCTTTTTTCCTCATTGAGAGGCACAGTCGATTCTTTTCCATAGAACAATTTTTATCTGGGATTTACCTCATCTATCGTACCATAACAGAATTGAGTCTCATTTTAGGGACCCATCAATCCAACCTAACTGCATCCAGTCCCATGGGTTAGCCAACCGCCCAACCACTATAGTGATGGGATCCATTTAAGAATTTGGTTAGGTTTTGTCCCGAGTACTAGGGAAAAGAGTTCCCAGGCCCCCTAGCCGGATATTCATGCAAACTTAAAACTAGTCACACCACTTACACACCCAATATGAATTACCTTTTTCACAAAATCAGCTATCTTTAAAACAATCATTTAATGAAACCATAGTGTCACTGATCATAATCCTCCATAATTTATAATTTTTCCTTCATCGGTGTACCTATGGGATCATTGGCAACCAGAACACTCACCACCCGTCCACTAAGGGGCCTTTTCGATAGTTCCTAGCTCATAGTAACCGGCAATAATTTCACTTATAAAAATTAAAATAGAATCTCCGTTGAAGATCAGCAAGATCAACCAACAGATCCATATAAAAGAGCCATGGACTCATCCGTTGAGGACCAGCAAGGTCAATCAACCAGATCCATGCCCGAATTCAGAAAACAACTCTTACTCCTTGTTCCAATATCTTCCCCGTCGCACGTGGTGGGTATCTTTGGTGACCCAGAGCGCGGGCACCGTATGGTCAGTACCCTCTAAGATCCTTCGCACGTCACCTATCGCTTCACTCATAGGCTGCTTCCTTGGTCCCTCATCCACCGTACAGGAAGCTCACCATTTAAATCAAACCGAGGCTGGTCAAGACCTCGGCCGACCTTGCTACGCGAGACGTCCTCCATCGACCTTGCAACTTAATTCATTCACATCACCATCCCATCACATACATTCTATCCACATAGCATCCACATAGCATCTATCCACATCATATCTCATTCATACACATCTCATCTCATTCATCCACATCCACCCAATCGTTCACATGTATGACTACCCACATCTATCTATACATTCATATCTATCACTTCACATCCACATATATTCATGTCACATCACATCTCTTTACATCACATCACATTCTTTCACATACACATACACATCCATTCTTTCACATACACATCCACATCCACATCCACATCCATTGTTTCACATACATCCACATCAATTCTTTCACATACACATCCACATCCATTCTTTCACATACATCCACATCCATTCTTTCACATACACATCCACATCCTTCACATACACATCCACATCCATTCTTTCACATACATATCCACATCCATTCTTCACATACACATTCACATCCATTCTTCAAATACACATTCACATCCATTTTCATCACATACACATCCACATCCACATCCATTCTTCACATACACATTCACATCCACACTCTTTCACATACATCCACATCCATTCTTTGACATACATATCCACATCCATTCTTTACATATGTTATAGAAGACCCTCTCATATCAGGGCAATTACAAAATTAAGGGACATCATTTTTGGACCTAATGGCTTAGTTTCAGGGGGTCAACCTTGATCTAGCATGAATTATTATCACGGCTTATAACGAAGAGTGAGTCTCATGTTAAGTTATGAACTGACAACATATATTAGAGGTAATTTGTATGTGTAGTTTTTTATAACACCTAGGTCCTATTTGTTTTTTCAGCGCACATTGGAGTTTGCTTCTTTACGACATTAAACAAAATACATGTTACTTTGCAAACTCTTTATCCGAATATCATGGTCACGTTAGAGAGTAAGTCCCTACTATTGACATTTCCCTCTTCCACAATCATTTAGATAAATTTATTGAAGTAGGATAAACTAATGGTTGTTTTTTTAACCTTTCAGATGTGCTCGAAAGTTTGCATCAGTTGTGGAACACCTATTATTGGAGCCTAATCTTATTCAGACCATGAGATATCGAAGGATAAAGATGCTAGTCCAGCTAGGCGATGATAGTTATGGATGGAGGATGTGCCTTAACGCATGGCGAGATAGCTATGGATGGAGGATGTGCCAGTCCAGCTAGGCGAGATAGATGTGGATGGAGGATGTGCCTTAACGCATTTCTTTTGCTAGAAAATATTTTTAATATTCCTGATGTAAGTGATGTTTATAATCAACGTCTCCATCACCTAGCATAGAGCTCTATGAGGTTTCTAACAAAACAGGAACTTAATCTGCACAAATATACTCAATTGCATGTTAAACGATTCAAGATAAAAGCTATACAAAGAATTATTCTGGCAGTGCATGATCATGCAGAAGAAGAGATAAGATGGGCATGAGATTTTGCAAGGGAATCCAAAGAGCGTAGGCATCACAAAGAGCGTAGGCATCACCAAGAAGAACAATACCAAAGGGAAGTGCAAGCCCACCAAGCTGCTATCATGAATTTGAGAGGTGCACAAGTGAGCTGGAATCTAGGAGACATGTTGAGCTGGAGGCGCCCGAAGGCAAGAACAGGAGGCCAGCAGGCAAGTAAAGGAAAGAATATGGGAAGAAATGTCAAGATGAGAAGAGAGCATTCGTCCAAGGCCAACCTAGTCACAAACACATTCACATCCTCGTTCACATTTATCACAAACACCTCACTGTCGTCGCCCCTGAAATTAGCCCATGTATATATATACATAGAGCTACAAACATGTATATTTTCTGGAATATATGAATACTGTTGTCTCTTCTATAATTCTATATGTGCATTCTTGTATCCATGTCTATGTTGAAACTTGCAAGAGGACTGTAGAGGGATACTAGCAAAATGAAACTTGAAATATATTAACTATGGGAGATCATCAGAGTAAAAAAGAGGAGTATTTTGTTACAGATGGCTACTACAAGCATAACTTGCACCCTTTAGGTTTTGAGGTTCAACCAACTAAATCGTTGGTTCTTTTAGCCTAGTAGTAACTTTATTCTCATTCTCACATGATGCTTGCTCATCCCTAACTCTGGATTCTCTGTTCTCACCCTCTACAAACCTAGATGTTGCAGTTGTTGTTGCTGATTTCTCATGGAGTACATGCTTGCCCCAGTTTTGTGCTTTCAGTGTGAGTGTGTCCACTTGGAGAGCTTCTTCCATCATGCCTCATGAGTGACAGCTCTCCTGCACTCAATTTAGTTCTCGGAGTGGTGTTCTTTGGTTCCTTGTTGACATCACCCTCCCCTTCTTCCAAGCCAACAATGATAACACTAATTGAATCAATAGTGTGTTCTCATCATGTGAAAGCATGATGATGGAGATCAAAAAACATTCACCAGGCGTTCTTCCCACACGAGACATTTTCTTTGAGGTTTTCTCGGCTATAGGAAGGAAGGAGAAGCTATGCTCCACAACCTCACTCAGATCAATATATTAATGTCTTACTGTTGCCCCTCCATGCCTATTAAAAGACGGTGATGAAGTGTAGCCTACACATTTTGAAATTCATTTGTAATAGCACATATTTCAAATGATTATAAGAAGACATACACAAATCACTTCAACAAATGGCAATTCATCTATGAATTTTGAGGTTGGGAGCAAAGCATGTGATGTGCAACACAAAGCTTTGCAACTGGATGGTTTGTCCAACTGGTGGATTTTGAGTTTATAAGTTGGGGCACCCTAAGGGTTTTTTACCCACAGGTTTCCAACCAGTTGATAACCATATAATAGGTTGTGAGGGTTTACAACCCAATGATTAAAACATGTTTATCAGTTGTTGACAACCAGTTATATAAACATCGGTAGTTAACTAAAAAATTATTTTAAAACTAGATTATAAATTGGGCCACTTTAATGTTTTTAAACTATTGTTTTCCAACCCCTTTGAAACCTGTTTATGGGTTAGAAGGATTTATAACCACCATTGGTTGACAACTAGTTTATAAATTGAGAGCATGACAAATGGCAACTAGCTACCAACTTGTTGACAACAACTGGTTTATAGATTGAGAGTATGACAAATGGCAACTGGTTAAAGACAAGTTTATAAGATAAGGGGCACTTGAGAGGGTTTTGGACTATTGGTTTGAGTCCGCTAACAACCAGTTTATATGTTTGGAGCATAACAATAGGTTTTCAATCACTAGATTGATACCCACTGTAATAGCTTGGAAGCACTGCAAATGGGTTTCAACTGGTTTCAAACGGGCTGGCATATAGCAAGTGCTTAAAGGTGGTATTAAGAAATGCCCATTAGTGCTAATCAAATAAAGTTAAAGAGTATAGGTTGCTACCTTTGTTTTCAAGCATGGCATGACCAAGTGGTTATTAAAAGCACTTCTTATAAACCCAATATTTTTGAAAAATTGGTCTATCTTGTGATACCATGCCCTTGGGGCCTATTTCATCCCGTGTACAATGCCTTCTTTAGCCTGCAAACTTTGTTTTTTGATCTGTGCATCTCAAAACCTGGTGGCTGAGCTACATATGCCTCCTCCTTGAGATGGCTGTTCATAAATGTTTATTTGACATCCATGTGAAAGACTCATGACTTCTTTTGAGCAGCCAAGGCAAGTACCACTTCGATAGTTATCATACGAGCTATGGGAGAAAAGGTTTCATCAAAGTAGAAACTCTCTACCTGTGCAAATCCCTATGCAACCAACCTAGCTTTGTATTTTTCAAGTGAGCCATCATCCTTATACTTAGATTTCCAAACCAATTTGGTACCAATTACCTTTTTGTTTGCTGGTCGGTCAACTAGCTACTAGGTGTTATTCTTTATGATGATGTCATACTCAGATTGCATCGTGGCTTTCCACTTTGGATTTGCTAAGGCTTCATCCAAGATGGCTGGCTCCTTCACTGTTCCCATTATCTCAGCCATCAAGGCCATATTGACAATGAGATTAGATGCTCTTCTCTGCTCCTCTATTCTCCTTGATCTGCGTTGTCCATTTGTTGAAGATTCTGGCTTCTCAAGTACTGGATTATGCTCATTAACAAAGAGCTATTGTGCCCACTTTGGAAGTGGCTTTCCTTGTGGTGCAACATCAGGTTGTGATGTGTGAGAGTCTTCATCTTTTTGACTGGAGCACAACACAACAATTTATGTCCTCAATCGTAGAGCTACACAAAGGCACTCAAGAATGTTACACCTCAAGAGGCTTGCTTTGGTAAGAAAAACTTCAGTTTCTCATTTCAGAACATTTGGTTGTGAATGCTATATGTGCATATTCCAGATGCATCCAGGACCAAGCTAGATGCCAAAAGCAAGAAGTGTATCTTTCTTAGATATAGTCAAGAGTTGAAGGCATATAGGCTCTATGATATAGAGGCAAAGAAGATTGTGGCCAGCCGAGATGTGGTATTTGCAGAACAGCCACACTCAGTGGAGGAAGGAGGTTCATGAACTCTATCATCAGCCAAGGAAATAGTCCACCCACCAGTCAGATTTCTTCTCAAGGAGGAGGCAACATGCATCGAGCCATCTCCATGATAGTTCGATTGCAGTGTTCTGCAACACCATTTTGCTGAGGTGTGTGAGAGCAGTGGTGAGTTGGTGCTTGATGCCATTCTCCTTGTAGTAGTTGTCAAATTCCGTTGAAAGGAATTCTCCTCCTCGATCTATATGAAACTTCTTCACCTTCTTTCCTGCCTCATCTTATGCCACTATTTGAACTTGTCAAAAGCTTCAGCCTTATCCTAAAGGAAATAAACCCACATCTTCCTATTGTAATCGTCGACTTATAGCATAAAGTAATAAGATCCCCCTAATGCAGTAGTAGACATTTTACAACAAATATTAGCATGTACTAGCTCTAGAGATGAGTCTTTGCCTGATTGCTGCTTTCATGTGGAAATGCCTTGCGTCATTGCTTGCCCATCATTCAAGCTTCACATGGTTCTTGCAATTCTGAAAATGCAGGCAAGTTAGCTACCATACCCTTTTTTTGCATCTCCTTTAGCATGGCAAATCCAATGTGACCAAATCGCTCGTGCCAAAGCTTGCTTGTGCTCTTATCTGTAGACACTGTAAGGGCACTCAGCTCATAGAGATTGTTGTGCCTTACTCCTTTGCTGATAACCTTGCCAACAACATCTAGAATTTTTGCTTCAATTTTCTTAAAGCGTACTTCAAGCCCACGATCTGTCATCACAGCAACTGATAGTAGATTTCTCTTTATCTGTGGTACATAGAGCACATCTAACAGCTTCTTCTCTTCACCTGAAGGTAGCTGCCATAAAAGATATGGTTTCAGACCCTTCGGCTGGACATTTAGCATTATTTCCAACAACAACACTAATGGGTTCCTGTAGAGGCTTCCATGAACTATACCAGCCCTTCTTACTGGTCATGTGCCGGGATGCTCCACTATTCAAAATACATGAATCATCAACTGGATCCTGAGCAGATGAACATACCTCTTCAACCAAAGTTCAAGGTCAATCTCAACATTGTTGACTGACTCCTTTCCATTCCATGAAGACTTCAAGGTGCCATTCTTCTCGTCAGCCTGCTTCTTTCTACAGTCTTTGAGAGCATGACCCTTCTTGTCACAGTAATAACAGCCCCCTTGAAACTTCTTCTTCTTTGGTTTCTTCTTCTTCTGATCATTAGAAGATGTTGCGCCTTTGCCTTTAGCATTGGCCGAAAATGTAGCATCACTCTACCATTGCGGGTCTTCAGCCGCATCTCCTCCTCAAGTAGCATAGCACTAAATTCTTCAAATGATAAAGATGGTTCTCTAACCTGAGTATTTAGTGATATAGCCAAACCATCATAACTTTGTGGAAGAATTCGGATGCACCTCTGGGCCAACTCCTCACTAGTGTGTGTAATCCCTATAGCAGCCATTTGATCTCATAGATTTTTGATCTGTGAGATAAATTCTTTAGCAGCTTCTCCTTCAGCAAACTTTTCAACAGCAAGTTGATTCTCCAGGTTCAAAATCTTGGTCTGATTGCGAGTCTCATATTGATTTCTCAGTATGATCCAAGCCTCTGTAGCTTTGGTAGTATGTTGAATCAGAGTGAGAATAAAATCACTTACGCTGCTCATGATGGCACAAAGTGCGTCAGCATTGTGCCCTCTCCATGCTCGAAGAAGTGTAGCATTTGGTGGAAGCATGTTTGCAGGGTTGTTGGGGTCAGGAATTCCCACTGGTTCTGCATCCATTCCCACCAGAACAGTTTCTAGGAGCTCATAAGAGTCTAGAATGGCATTGATTTTGAATTTCCAAAGAGTATAGTTTGTCCCATCAAGCTTGCCTTTCTGTGAAGATAGGTGGACGAATGCACAAGATTGGTGCAGCAGCAACAACAGAGGTAGAAGCCATCACTCCTAGGGTTCTATGCAAAGAAAGACTAAACTTTATGTACTATTCTTGCTAAGAGCGCCTAAGCTTCGATACCATATAAGAATATGGCACAGTGAAAAGAGATGGCAAGACAAAGTACAATAGACAATGCAATAGATACACAATGGAGAGAATTTAAAATTCTGATTATACCAAAGAGGTACAAGTGATGGTGCTGTCTACTCGTGTGCTCTCAAAGTAGAGCTTAGATGGTGATCTAGGCAGACTCTTGATGGAGTATGTACGAAGTGTAGAAGGGGATGGATACTCAAAATTATTGGATACCTTAGCTTATGGAAACCATGTTCATATATAGTATTGTAGTAGGTGGTGTGAGAGATGCGTATACAACGAGGGGCGGTTACACTGCTGCATAGACACGTGGCAGGAATACATTGGCTACTCGTCCACATTATCTCACACAAGTGATAGACATGTGTCACTCATGCATTCGATCATCATCATTACATGCCACATGCACCTAACATCAATACTTCTACATGCAACGTCAGACCTACTTAAGGTGGGACATCTTCTATTAAACCCTTAATTGTCAAATTAAGTGGCCATCTTTTCATAAACAGTAGCTTATTTTCATCAATTTTCATCGACATGATATGCTCTTTGTCGTCTACACCATCTCATCCCTTTGTGGATGACATTTTGTTGATGCATAAGTTTTCATTTCTCAATCCAATTTTATTAACTTGCACCATGTATTCTTGTTCCTCTTCATGGACTCCCATTTCTCAATCCAATGTTTATTAACAAAAAACATAGCACTCTAACAACTCTCTTCCTGTAGTATGATCACTACAACGAGAGGGAAGCACACTTATGGGCTCTTGTCTCGCAGTGTATTGATTGGTACATGTACTTGTAAAATAGGCGTTTGAAATGTGTAGACTTTCCTTCATTATGAAGTTAATACAATGTGATATGGGGATTTTAATGCGTTAGAAATCTTCCTATCGCGTTGTAGTGAATTTAATCCAAAATTATTTCCTTCTTCATCATTTGAGCCTATTTTGTGAGTTAGAGTTTCTTTGATAGTGAATGCAGTACAACACGATGTATTGGTTTGAATATGTTGGTTGTTTGCATATCGCATTATATCCATTTTTATCCAAAATTTGTCTTTATTGGTCATTTGAGTCGATTTTGTGTGTTGGAGTTTCCTTCATTGTGAATTCAATACAATGCGATATGGGGGATTCAATGTGTTGGATGTCTTCTTATCGTGTTATGGTGTGTAAGATTCCTCCCCCAATCCCTTTTTGATGTCTAGCATATTCCCCTGTAATCAATCCCTCTTCAGAAATATAAAGACCTTGTTTCTAACTGTTTTGGCCTAGAGAGAGAAAATTATTCTAGAGAGAGAATATTCAGATTATGAATATTTTTGGATAGAAAAATAACTCATCTTATTAAAATAAGTTCCCCTGAAACAGAAATTCAAAAAGAATTTTTCAATGTGCAATTGGAATTAATTGAAAATAGGTATAAAGAACCTTAGTCTAAGGGTCTAGATTTTCAGAAATTTTTAGATTATGGTCCAATTAAGGTTCCTATGGACCAATAGCATCAATCCATGTGTAGGGAGGAGATAAATCCAATTTGAAAAAGAAGATACCCAAAAATGAGTAAATGCTCACATAACATGAAAAGTTGAAAATGTACAAGGTTTATTAGTTAAAAAAAAAAAACTATGACACATATGTAAGGAAGAGGAGTTCTTTAAAGGAGGTGCATATTTCACATAAGATGAAGAGTTAAAAATGTACAAGGTTTATTAGTAAAAAACTATGAGCAATATTAAAAATATGAGATATTTTAGGTATCCAAAAATGAGTAAATGCTCACATAAGATGAAGAGTTGAAAATGTACAAGGTTTATTAGTAAATAAACACATATGTAAGGAAGGGGAGCTCTTTAAAGGAGGTGCATATTTCACATAAGATGAAGAGTTAAAAATGTACAAGGTTTATTAGTAAAAAGACTATGACACATATGTAAGGAAGAGGAGTTCTTTAAAGGAGGTGCATATTTCACATAAGATGAAGAGTTGAAAATGTACAAGGTTTATTAGTAAAAAACTATGAGCAATAAAATTTTGACACATATGTAAGGAAGGGGAATTCTTTAAAGGAGGTGCATATTTCACATGCTTGAATGAGTTTTAAACTCAAAAATAATGTGATATTTTTATCTCTCATCTCTCTTGAACCAAACCAAATCAAAATGGAACCAAACCGAATCAAAAAGTAACCAAACTAGGTCCAAATCTAGTCCCAATTCAACCAAACTGACTTGAAAAATTCTAGAATCAGTTTGTTTGGTTAGGAGCTCAATTTTTCCTATAAATAGAAGCCTTCTCTTGTTGAAAAAGATATAGTGTCTTATGCATTGTTACCCTACTCCACCTAAGTGCCATTACCTATGTAGTATGACAAAATGAGGTGCCTAGCAAATGTACTTCATGTTTCAAATATCACTAAGAATCTAATTTTTATTGGACACATGGTTGAATAGGGTTTGTAGGTGAGGTTTAATCCTCAAGGATGTTTTTATGGAGGTTTAATTCTCAAGGATGTTTTATGAAAAATTCAACAATGATTGCTGCTTGTGTAGATGGCCAGGTTAATCCCCTTTTCATTTGGATTTTAGACCACATTTGTGTGCCCTTTTTAAACTATGGTGGATGGACTTTTTAGGGCCAATGTGGATAGCCAAGTGTGGATCTTGGGCACTTCGGTTTACGGTTGGAGGTGAACCCTCACTTTTTGTATTTAAAGGCCTTTTTTGGGAGAAAATAATAGGCTGGACAGCCATGTTATTCCACAAAGGAGGAGGACAAGAGGGAGAAGAGAGTAGGTTGGGGAGGGAAGATGAAATTCCCTCCAAGCACAGTGATCACCAAATTGTTATTAGCTGTAGATAACATTGTCAGACCCTCCATCACTCTCTCTCAAAGAAGAAGCTGAAAATAAACTCAAACTTGCAAGAAACCTACTAAACAAGCATCCTAATCACTAATCACATCAATAATGAAGAGCTCAAGGAGGTCTAAAGCACAAGAGGGAGAGAGGGGGGAAAACACTGCAAAGAGAATGAGTCAAACCAAAATGATTCAGGTGTTGATTGTTCTCATTCCAATTGCCAGCAGCAACACAGTGTTGAAAATCAAGCCCAGTCATGGAGAGGAAGCCTTTGAAGTAGTTTTGGTGCAGTGGAGCATGCATGCTTTCTGCATGTCAGCTATGCCATGGTGGAGGCAGGGAATGGCCGTCGGATGCATGGCACTAACTATCACCATGGTCAGAGATTATCTTCGCCTCTAGCTAGAAGGCCAATGATAGGCTTGGGTCGGCACGTCCTTGGGTAATGCCTGTTGTGTGCGGAGGACATGTATGGTGTGATGCCTTTTGGCAGCCGCTTCTCGCTGGTACCTCTCTCTCAGCTTCCTCTTCGAATTCTGTATCTTTGCTTGGTATGATAAGAAGGATGCTACTGGTGGTGTTGATGATGATGCCAACATCATCCTCCATGTTGTCTCCGTACGATGATCAGGAGGATATCCTTGCCGTTGCTGATTCTGGTCTGGTGCAAGCTCTTTCTACTTATTGCCACTGGTTGCCATAGTGTTGTAGTAGAAGTGGGTGCTGCCCTTGAGCTAGTGCGATTGTGGGGTGCAAAATGAGGGAGATGGCTCTGGCGCGATGTGCAAGCACCCCTGGAAATGTTGCACATTAGTGGAAATAGTGAGCGTTCACCTTCAGAAAGGTGGGCGCCTGCAAGTAGCAAAGACACATGGGGAGGGGTCTCCAATGTGGAGATGTTCTCCTCTAGTAGTGCCATCTACATCGAGCTGGTTTGATGATGCTGACAGAGCCGTAACCATGGCAGAGGTAACTGTATATGGCAGGGGAGGCAGTGGTATCCATGCATATGGGCGCAGTAGGACAAGCTGCTACAGTTGTATCCATGCCAGCAGCAGCGGGAGTACGTCATCTGTTGCAAGGCCTCCAAGCCCTCACTAGTTGTTTGGCCATGGTGACAACGCGCTTGCAGGGGTGCTTGCGGAGGCAGCGGGCTAGCCTGCCAATCTCGGATTCCTTGAGTGCGTATCAGGCCATGTGCGGCCCATGGCTTCTAGCCTCTGCAAAAGCTCAAGAATGTCCACCTGCCTGTCTATATGATGATTTCCCAGGCTCACGAATGTCCACCAACTACCAAGATTCCATGCATGCTCTCTACATGTTAGCTATGCCATGATGCTGGCAGTGAACGGCCATCGGATGCATGGCACTATCGCCATGGTCAGCGATTATCTTCGCCTATAACTAGAAGGCCAATGATAGGCTCGGCTCGGCTCGTCCTTGGGCAATACCTGTTGTGTGCCGAGGATATGTATGGTGTGCTGCCTTTTGGCAGCCGCTTCTCGCTGGTAGCTCTCTCTCAGCTTCCTCTTCGAATTCTCTATCTTTGCTTGGTATGATGATAACGATGATAATGGTGGTGTTGACGATGAGGATGAGTATGGCCTCTTGGAACGCTCCATATTTTCTTCGCCTGATGATGATGCCAACATCCTCCTTGAGTCCTCCGTGTTCTCTCCATATGATGATAAGGAGGAGGATATCCTTGCCCTTGCTGATTCTGGTCTGCCTTGCACCTGGTGCAAGCTCTTTCTACTTATTGCCACTGGTTGCCGTAGTGTTGTAGTAGAAGTGGGTACTGCCCTTGAGTTGGTGTGATCTGTCCTATGGGGTGCAAAATGAGGGAGATGGCTCTGGCCCAATGTGCAGGCATCCCTGGAAATGTCACAGATTAGTGGAGATAGTAAGCATTCACCTTCAGGAAGGAGGGACTCGTGTGCGCCTGCAAGTAGCAAAGACACATGGGGAGGAGTCTCCAATGTGGAGATGTTCTCCTCTAGTAGTGCCTCATCATGAACTGAATCTGTAATGTTCAGTGTAGGGCAAGCTTCTGTACCTGTGAGTGGTGCATCGAGCTGGTTTGATGATGCTGACGGGGCCGTAACCATGGCAGAGTCCATGGGTGCTACGGCAGGAGAGGCAGTGGTATCCATGCATATGGGTGCAGTAGGGCAAGCTGCTACAGTTGTTGTATCCATGCCAGCAGCAGCGGGAGTACCATGATGGTCATCATCTGTTGCAAGATCGATGAGCTGCCTCCAAGCCCTCACCAGCTGTTTGGCCAGGGTGGCGATGCGCTTGCAGGGGTGCTTGCGGAGGCAGCGGACTAGCCTGCCAATCTGGGATTCCTTGAGCGCGTATTGGGACATGGTGCAGCCCATGGCTTCTAGCCTCTGCAAAATCTCAAGAATGTCCACCTGCCTGTCCATATGATGATTTCCCGGGCTCAAGGCGTGGACCAACGACTTCTTTATGGCCAGGACGGCCTGGAGTCCATCATCAACATCGATATTGAGAATAGAAGGGGCCTCTGCCTGAGCAGCATCAAGTATAGAGATACCACTCTGTGCCGAGAATTGTTCTTGCTCGTCTTTTGGGGCAAAGGGCTGCCCCTGGTCATGTTGTAGGGTAGGAGGGGCATCCAGCTTCATCGTATCATGCGTGATGGCGCAGGTAAAGCTCTCATCGAGTGCCCGCAGCTCCAGCTTCTCGGGGGCGAAGAGCTTTTGAGACAAGCAGTCCCTCTTGGCCGCAAAGGCCAGTGGTTCCTCCTCAAGGTACGCCAGGGCTATGGCCCGCTCACACAGGGCCCAAATATCGCAATCCACTGAGACAAGGAAATCCCGCCATGTCTGATATCGTGCCATCGTCAATTGATTGCTTTGCCTTCCTCTGCTTCAATTTCTTTCTCTCTGCTTCTTCTCAGCTACTCGCTCGCTGCTTCTTACCTTTACCTGCTCCTTTATGCTTCTGCTTAATTCTTTGCCTGCTCTCTGCTATCGCTTGCGTGTTTCTGCTTTCTTCTGCTTCTGCTTCTGCTTCTTCGCCTGCTGCTCTTCTCTGCTTTCTTCTGCTTCTGCTTCTCTGCTATCTTCTGCTTCTGCTTCTGCTTCTTCGCCTGCTGCTCGACTCTGCTTTCCGCTCGCTTTCTTGTTCTCGCCAGCTTGCGATCACAAAGGAATGTTCGGGTAGAAAAAAAAAATGTCCACAATTTTACTTTGATAAATGTCCACAATTTTACTTTGATAAATGTTGACGTAATAGCTATTTGTCCCCACATATATAATTAATTGGTTGTCCCATATAATTAATTCCAGGAAGATGAAAAAAGGAGACCTTAGAACCTTAAGTGGGGACGTGACATTAACAAAAAAAAATGGAAGCATCAAGCTTTTGAAGGCGGTGAGATGACGTCAATTTTTTTGGCCACGAAGGTTGTGCAATTTTTTTTAATAAAGATATGTCTTCAAGCTAATGTGTTTGTGTAATTATTAATTAAGGTGGGCTTCATCTTCTTCGGTGGTTTTCGTTCTTCTTCATCTTCTTCTTGAACTTCATCTGCTAGGAGATCTATTCTTGGCAGTTGCACCTCTGGAGGCAACAGTTCTGGAGTAACACACCGGCTCTTTCTTGTCCTCATTAGATATCTTTTGCCATAAGGAGACAATGTGTCTGGTTTATTTATTCCTGCCACAAGAGCCTGGGCTATGTATGATAGGTAGTAGGGGCATCTTAGCACTTGACATCCATGCCACTAACCAAACACCCGCAATGCAAATTGTTTCTCCACCAGCATCACTTTCTCAACATTCAATCGCACAGCATATCCACCACAAAACCTAGAGAGTACTTTCAATGAGAATAAAGGAAATTTTGCATTGTCTTATGAAATATAATGATCTGCGCATTAAAATTGTAAACTTACTATTAATTATATAAGCAAGTGTGATAAAGTGTACGCACCTTTTAATGATTCAAGTCAACTTACTATTAATTATATAAGCAAGCGTGATAAAGTGTACGCACCTTTTAATGATTCAAATGTCTGATATATTCAATGAGACCAGCATCCTTTTGATGACATGTTGATTTTGAACTGCTAGCACCGGATTATCTTGAGCCTTCTGCTCTCTTCAGGAAATCATCATCATATACAAAAACCTGCAAGCAATGTAATATGTTTAATCGATAAAATATACGCAAAACGAATACTAATAGCTTAAGAAATTTTTGGTACTGTTACCTGTTGATTTTCATCACCCTCAAGCATTTTGCTTGTCCACAAAGGGATCGTAGACTTACTATCTTCATGTACGGTAGCTGCTATATATTTACCCACATCTCCCAAACCAAGATGGTCTGCAATTACTGAAGCCTCCTCCTTGGAAGGCAATTGGCTTTCATATGCCCTAGCTTCATTGAACATGTCCCTTAATATCTCCTTGCCAGGCAGATACTTAGAGTCTTGGACTCCATGTGTGCTTCACTATAATTTGCTAAAGCAGCTAAGCAATAGTCTTCACAAATATTAAAATGAGATCCGAGCTCGCTTATTGCATCTCAACCCACCTCTGCTCGATTGCCTTTGCACCTCTGTAGCCCACCTCTACTCGCTTACTGGGAGCTCCACGAATCACTCATCACCTCCTAGGTTTGTGCACCTTGGTTGGCTCACGTCCACCTTGCTCTATGCCCATCACCTCCAGCTAGGGTAGTTGGCTCATCTGCTCTGCGCCCATCACCTCCACGGTTGGCTCATCTACAGCTCCATCAGCTCTCTGCAGCTCCACGAATCAGCTCTCTCAACTCTCTGCACAGCTCTAGCTCCATGAATCAGCTCCATAAGCTCTTTGCAACTCCACGAATTAGTTCCATCAGCGCTCAACATAAGTGTGTTCTTTTAAAAGAAAATCAAATGTTTTGTTTATTTTTTTGAAGTTGAGAATAAAATGGATAATGGATAAATGGAGAGAGAGAGAGAGAGAGAGAGAGAGAGAGAGAGAGAGAGAGAGAGAGAAAATTCTTTTTGGTTTTGTTTTAAAACAAAATCAAATGTTTTGTTTATTATATATATATATATATAACATTTGAATAAATGGATAATGGATAAATGGAGAGAGAGAGAGAGAGAGAGAGAGAGAGAGAGAGAGAGAGAGAGAATTCTTTTTGGTTTTGTTTTATTTTGTTTTGAAAGAAAATATCTAATTCTTTATTTTGTTTTGTTTTGTTTTAAAAATATCAAACTCTTTATTTTGTTTTAAAAGAAAATTGATAATGGATAAATGGAGAGAGAGAGAGAGAGAGAGAGAGAGAGAGAGAGAGAGAGAGAGAGAGAATTCTTTTTGGTTTTGTTTTTAAAAAAATATCAAACTCTTTATTTTGTTTTAAAAGAAATTATCAAACTCTTTATTTTGTTTTGTTTTATTTTAAAAATATCAAACTCTTTCTTTTGTTTTAAAAGAAAATGGATAAATGGAGAGAGAGAGAGAATTCTTTTTGGTTTTGTTTTAAAAAAAAATATCAAACTCTTAATTTTGTTTTGTTTTGTTTTACGTACACACACTCACTCACACACACGTGTGTGTGTGCGTGTGTGTGTGTGTGTGTATATATATATATACACATACATGTATATATGCATATATACGTGTATGTGCATATATACATGTATATATGCATATGCATACATACACACACACACACACACACACACACACACACACCCACCCATATATGCATATGCATATATACATGTATATATGCATATATATATATATATATATATATATATATATATTTCTATACATATATATATATACATACATATAAATATCGAGAATAGGATTATTTTGGGTTTTGTTTTAATAAAAAAATGTTTTGTTTTATTTTTAAACAAATTACTTTTTTTTATACATGTGTATGCTATACATATATATATATATATATACATATATATATAATATATATGTATACATATATATATATACATACACACACACACACACACATACACACACACACACACACACACACACATATGTATATATATACATATGTGTTGTACATATGTATGTATGTATATATGTATATATGCATATACATACATATACACACACACACACACATACACACACATGTTGAGATATCGAGCTCGTCTAGTGAGGCGGTGGACATTGATGACCCGCTTGGGGGATAGGCCCCACACTTACATCACTGGCATGGTTGGTGAGATCATGGGAGATATGCGGCCAGTGGGATGACAGGCTGTGTGACAGCCATTCTAGAGACTGGCATAGTTATAGCGCCAGCTCATTTAGTTGGGTTCACACTATAGAGAACCCGTGTATGTATTGGTTGAGTACCTTTCATATTATGTGTACTCTTATCTTGTATATGGTGTGTTGAGTGTTGAGTGAAAAAGAAGAAGATATTTAGCCTCTCACCTTGTGTGTTCTCTATTAGGGTTTTGTGAGTGTGTGTGTGTGCTTGCAAGAGCTCAAGCTCTCTTCCCCCTTGCATCTTTTCATGGTATCAGAGCCAAGTTCGTGCTAAGGGCTGAGCTGCAAGCAAGAGAACCACAGGAAGCGGTACGAGGGTAAGAGCTTCAACTACTCTTCCCTATTGTGTTGGTGACTACACCCTTGTCGGGAGCTCTACGGGAGGCACCGGCAAACGATCTCTGATTGAGGAGCTTTTTTCGCTGGAGTACAGCTATAGGGCAACTATACTGTCCTATCGGACTACATTTTCTGGGCCGAAAACGCGTTTTGGACGTGTTTGGACCTCCGTTTTTTAGAAAGCAGGCGATTTTGAGCACTGCGAGAGTAAGTCATCGATTCTCTGCAGAACTCTGTTTTAAGAACTGCAGGAAGACAGATTGACTGTGCAGACACTGTGGGTACTGGAAAGAGGTCAACAGTTGCCATTGGGTGTATGTATGCACATTGAAGTCACGGGTTGTGACATTTGAGAGTACTACAGTACCGCTGCAGAAAATACAGCAGTTTGTGCAGAAAAACCAGAGTGCTATTTCTGGTAAAATTGTGTGTTTGGCAAGATGTCAAATGATGGGACAACTCAGATTGTGGCTGAGAAGCTTGATAAGAATAACTTCCATGCTTGGAGGTTCAGGTTGACGAATTTCCTGATGGGAAAGGGCTATTGGGACTACACAGAAGGTGAGCATGAAGAGGCACCAGAGATACCGGACATAAATCCGACTGCTGCAGATGTGAAGGAGTTTAAAGACTGGAACCAAGGAGCCAGGAAAGTAATGTATTGGCTCAGGATGCCAAGTCCAAGGAGGCGTGGGACACCTTAGTTAAACTCTATGAAACAAATACCAAGGCACGCAAGATACAGTTGAAGAACGAACTTCATACTGTGTGGAGAAAAAGAGCATGTCTGTGAATGACTATGCACTGAAGATAAAGGGTATTGTGGAATCCCTTGCATCTATTGGTGTGTCAATAGATGATGATGATAAGGTGGAAGTCTGTCTACGTGGTCTCGGGCCACAATACAAGGCGTTCAAGACGTCTATTCAGACTCGGGAAAACATTCCAGTCTTCACAAACCAAAAACAGTTCGGAGCAACAGGTCTTCTATACAAGTTCAAGAAGAGGACGAGTTAGAGGCGACCGAACAGGTAATCAAAATTATGGCCAGCAGCAGCAACAACAACAGTCCCAGAATACACAACAACAACAACAACAACACGCAGGTGGAAGAGGCAGATTCAGAGGCAGGGGGAGTCAAAGGCAGTATAATGATGCACGTGAATGCTATTATTGTGGTAAGCCTGGACATGTGCAGGCAGAATGTTATAAGAAGCAGGCTGACATGCAAAATGGAAAAGTGCAGCAAAACAACTATGCATCCTCAAGCAGAAATAATGAGGACAATGAAAGGTTGTTTGTTATGCAGCATGTCATGAATGCCATGTCTGAAAATGTTGAAGCAGCACACAAAGATGATGTATGGTATGTGGATTCAGGTGCTTCGAACCACATGACAAGTCATGGGGAGTGGTTCAAGGAGATGAAAAACCTTGAAAGACCAGGTTTTGTGGAAACAGGGGATGACACTGCTCATCCAATTGCCCATGTTGGAGATGTGCCATTGTCTATGCAGGATGGCAAAGTGAAGTACCTTGCAGATGTACTTCACGTTTCGAACATAACAAAGAATTTGGTTTCAGTTGGTCAGATGATTGAGCAGGGTTTGCAGGTTCGGTTTAACCCTGATGGTTGTTATGTTGAAGACTTTAAAGACAAGCGCAGGTTGGTTGCAAAAGGCAACAGAGTGGGCAGAATGTTTACGTTGAATGTAGACATGCCTGAGATGAGTGCTGTGATGTTTGCAAATGGTTCAGGAATTGTTGCAGAAACAGACATTTGGCATAAAAGGATTGGACATGTGAATGTGCAAAGATTGAAGTCTATGCAAACTAAAGGAATTGTGACAGGGTGCCAAAATTTAAAGTGGAAGGTATGCAGAAAATATGTGAAGCATGCCAATTTGGGAAGCAAACAAAGCATGTGTTTCCACGTAACAGATATGTGAGCAGAAATGCACTAGATGTTATGCATTCAGATGTATGGGGTCCTACGAAGACCATATCTATGGGAGGCTGCAGGTATTATGTGACATTTATTGATGACCACACAAGGAAAGTGTGGGTATACTTCATGAAGGAGAAGAGTGAGGTGTTCACTCACTTTCAGAATTTCAGAGTTTTGGTTGAAAAGCAAACAAGGAAATATGTAAAGTGCCTAAGGTCAGATGGAGGGGGAGAGTACTTCTCCAATGAGTTCTCTGAATTTTTGAAGAAGAATGGTATTCGGAGACAGTTTACATGCAGATACACTCCGCAGCAAAATGGAGTTGTTGAGCGGAAAAACAGGCACATTGCTGAGATTGCACGGGCATTGATGGAAGAGAAAAATATGCCGCATAGCTATTGGGCTGAGGCTATTTCTACAGCAGTATACATCATGAACAGGACTCCAACTGCAGCCATACATGATGTAACTCCAGAGGAGAGGTTTACTGGCAGAAAACCAGATTTGTCTCATCTGAAAGTCTTTGGATGCATTGCATATGTGCATGTGCCAGATGAGCTTAGAACTAAGCTGGATCCGAAAGCTGAAAAATGTGTGTTTATTGGATATTCCCTTGAGCAAAAGGGATATAGGTGTTATAACCCTGCTACACGTGAGTTGAGGGTAAGCAGGGATGTTGTCTTTGATGAGATGAGCAGCTGGTATGCTGCTGAAAAAGAAGCTGTTGGGGCTGATGTGAGTGGAAGTGTGGTTGCACAGAATGCAGGTTAGCAATCACAGTCTTTGAGTGGACCAGGAGAGTCCTCATCTAGTGGGTCTGTTGTTGATAGACCATGGAGTGGCAGGATACGTCATAATACCAGTCCTACAAATGTGATTAGTACATCACGTAAAGGAAAAGAGAAAGTGGTTGAGCCCCTTGGTATGCCTGACATTTCTGCAGGGCATTCTCATGTTGATGGAGAGTCTAGTGGCTCAGATATGAGCCTTGATGAGGAGCTTGGGATCCCAGCTATGAGAACACCTGGTGTAAAGAAGGATATGGAAGCAATGAATGAAAAGCTACGAAGATCTGGGAGAGTGAAAAATCCTGTGCAGAGATTTACTTATGATGGTTATGTGGCACATCACTATGCATATATGGCAAAGGTTGTGCAGGTTGTTGAACCCATATGCATTGATGAGGCTGTTGGAAATGTGTGTTGGGAGAAAGCTATGGATGAGGAGATGGATGCACTATATGGAAATGAAACTTGGGACTTAGTGCAATTGCCTGAAGGCAAGAAAGCCATTGGATGCAAGTGGGTGTACAAAGTAAAACATAACAGTGATGGAAGCATAAACAGGTACAAGGCCAGGCAAGAAAGCCATTGGATGCAAGTGGGTGTACAAAGTAAAACATAACAGTGATGGAAGCATAAACAGGTACAAGGCTAGATTGGTAGCCAAAGGATATGCGCAGACATATGGCATTGATTATGAGGAAACTTTCAGCCCAGTTGCCAAGATGGCAACAGTGAATCAAAGCAATGGTCTTTACATCAGATGGATGTAAAGAATGCATTCTTGCATGGGGATTTGCAAGAAGAGGTGTATATGTTGCAGCCACCTGGTTATGAGGATGTGAGTCACCCCGAGCATGTTTGCAGGTTGAAGAAAGCCTTGTATGGCTTAAAGAAAGCACCAAGAGCATGGTCTGACAAGATTTCTGAATATCTTGTCACTATTGGCTTTCATGTAGCCAATGCAGATTTGTCGCTGTATGTGAGACATGGTGATAGAGGGGTTGTGCTTGTTGTCATCTATGTAGATGACTTGATCATTACGAGGGACCATGATGCAGAGATCTTTGATGTAAAGATCTTGCTTAGACAGAAGTTTGAGATGAAGGATCTGGGGGAGCTCAGATATTTCTTGGGCATTGAGGTGATTAGGTCACCACATGGTATTGGATTACTGCAAAGACAGTATGGCTTGGACATGTTGTCCAAGTATGGTATGACATACTGTAAGCCTATTTCCGTGCCATTGGATCAGAATGGCAAGTTGAGTGGAGATTGAGGAGAGATTTTGGAGGACCCTACTATGTATAGGCGCATAGTAGGAAGCTTGATCTATATGACGATCACCAGACCAGATTTGAGCTATGTTGTTGGGTTGGTGAGTCAGTTTATGCAGGTTCCACGGAAACCACATTTGGATGCAGTGAGACGCATACTGAGGTATGTGAGGTCTACTTTGCATTGTGGACTATTCTATGAGACTGGGACAGAGATATGTGTACATGGGTACACAGATGCTGATTGGGCTGGTAGTATCTCAGATATAGAAGATCTACCAGTGGATTCATGCTTTGTTTGGGGAGTGCTGCTGCGACTTGGAGCAGCAAGAAGCAGCCTATGGTTGCTCTATCCAGTATAGAGGCCGAGTACAGAGGAGCTGCTATGGCAGCATGTGAGGTAGCTTGGTTGAGAAAGCTACTTGCAGATTTGGGTCTATCAGTGGGGATAGACAAGTTGTCATTTTCTGTGACAACATTAGCAGTATACAGTTGGCCAGGAACCCAGTCTTTCATGCTCGCACGAAGCACATAGAGGTCCACTACCACTTCGTCAGAGAAAAGGTCTTGACAGGAGATCTTGACCTTGTTTATGTCAGCACAGAGGATCAGGTAGCTGACATCTTCACCAAAGCATTGGGTACAGAGAAGCTCCGCAAATTCAGGGCTTCACTTGGTGTACATGAGATGGAGTTGAGCTCGAGGGGGAGTGTTGAGATATCGAGCTTGTCTAGTGA